>NC_041221.1:26756508-26839886 GCF_002837175.3 Physeter macrocephalus
GAAGCTCCCACATGCCGCGGAGCGGCTGGGCCCGTGAGCCATGGCCGCTGAGCCTGCGCGTCCGGAGCCTGTGCTCCGCAACGGGAGAGGTCACAACAGTGAGAGGCCCGCGTACCGCAAAAAAAAAAAAAAAAAAAAAGAGGCTAAATTCCTTAAAAGACTACAAGTTCCTTGAAAAATACATTATTTATTAAAATGTATTTCTAAGCCCAGCGTGATTCTTTCAGTGTCTTGTTCATTGTAAATAATAAAAGCATATTGGTGAAATAATTAAGAGAAATAACAAAAAGCTTCTTGATATAACTACCATGTATTCTGTAATTTACCTGGCCAAAGAAAGCTAACAGATAGTGTTTCTGTCTCTGAAGAGACCTCAAATATTACCGTGATTATTATATTATTTAACTGGTATTTCCAGGTTAATATGACATTTGGCTTTAGTTTAGAACACACATTATGTTGTAATCATCTTTCCATTACCCTACCACATAGATAGAGCATAAAACACAATAGGGACTTAATAAATAATTGCTGAAATACAGATACCTCTAGTTAAAACAGGACTGCACAAAGTAAACTCTGTATTGGATACACATTAATTTTCTTCTGTAGTTCATTAAAAAACCATGGGTAGAATACAGACCCCACTTAACCTTTACGAATTCTGGCTAGAAGCAAACTTTATGTCAGTCAACAAAAGTCCACAAAGGGAACAAAGTTATTCGATATTTAGATACTTTCTTGTGTAACTTTCAGTTACACAAACAAAGGGCCAGCAGCTGTTTATAAATCTCTTTAGCATTAGATTCTGTCTTAAGAAAATCAAATTTCGAATATAGAGAATGTAGTCCAGCCCTTGGAGATCACTTAATCCAATAGGAACTTGGCAAGAGCAACTGACTTCAAGATTTAGGCCTCAACATGTGCTCACTCATCCTGGAAAATGTTATAAGAATATGGGTTACGATACATGCACTAAATAGGAATTTGTCTGGTGAACAATTAGAACAGATTACTTGTTAGAATCTTGATATGACTCCCCTTCTGTTATATGAAATTGGAGGACCACATCCTTTGGATATTGTTGGATGGTAGGTTTCTATTTTTATATTTTTCTGAAATATTATCAGATGTCATTTACTTCTATCTAAAAGAATCATCACGACTGGTTATCATCAAGGGCTCTGTGGAACACTTACATCAGCACCCCACACACATCTTTGTACAGCTCATCATTCGTAATTACCCAAGCTCTGTATAACACGTATGTTTGCAGTTTTGTATTTCCTTGTCAATGAGATTTCCATCATTTAACAGGCAGCCATGACTTTACCCAAATCACAAGTACCAATTGCATCAAGTCCACCAGATTGTAAGCAAAATTACATGAACATATGGAAATTGATCTCTGAATAGTTTCCCAGCCCAGCACTCATAGATTTAGTATTTATTCTTGTTTTGTAGACTACCTCAAGGGGAAAAATGGTAACAAATCTAAAAAACAGTTTCATGTTTTGAAATTATAGTGCTTTCAGTAATAACTCAATAGATTTATTCCATACATATTTACTTTTTTCAAGAAAACATTTACAAAAGCCTATGCAAGAAAAAAAAATAAAAGGAAAACTGTTTATGATAAATTGAAGTCACTTATTTACTTGTCTTTTTGTTATGTGGAGAAAAGAGAAAAAAGTGTTAAGACAACAAAATGAATAATGTAACATGTTTCTATGACTACAAGAACAGACATATTGAACAGGTCCTGTTACTAAGATATTTGACAAAGTAGTAGGCAAAGAAGGAAAATTCACATCTTAGGTATAAAAAGTTTGTGTAAACTGTATAGACAGCATAGTGCACATTCTGAATACTTATGACTCCATTTTGAATAAAGTAATATTCTAAGTACTGGTAGCTATATGTAAAGACTTTGCTGTTTCATTTCATTTTTATACAATGTATAAAAAGTGTATAAAGTGAATATTACAGAAAAAAATCCTCCTCACAGAACTCATGTTATAATGATACTTGTATGATTACTAAGAGTGCTGTTATTATTACAACGCATTTCCTTAGGATGAAAAGGAATGAAATACATTTTTCCTTTATCATGATTAATGTAATAAGTTAAAATAACTCACAAAATTGGAAATACTTTCTTTTTGAGATAATCAGAAATGCAAGGACAGGATTAAGAAGTGGGAAAAGAGCAATGTGTTTGGGATGAAAAGATCAGAGATGAGTCCTGGATCTCTTCTTTCATCTGGATCCTCTCCCTTATCTATGAAGTGAATGAATTAGTCCAAAAGGACCATTTCTCTTCAAACAGTGAGTGAATATGCTCCAGACACCAAGCTGAGCCTTCTGTCTTAGAAGTTACTCAGCTTCCACGGAGACCTTCCAGACAAGCCAAAGCCTTGTTTCTCTAACTCCTGAGAAGGACCTGATTAGCCCACACTACTCATCCTTGTATTATCATCCTCTGGACTCAATTTTGGACTAGAGCAGAATGTGGTTAGTCATTGTCTCAGAAAACCTTTTTTTAGTCCTAGGAATGTGAAAGATCCCATAGTCTTTCTAATTTGTTGGGGTAAGCCCCCCTCTCCATGATTATTCTTACCAGAAAGCCCATGATACTGTGTGATAATTATACATTTACTCTTTTGTCTTTCTTTACTAGCTTGGAAATGTCATGAAAATATCATGAACAAGACAAAGAATACGTTTTTTTCCATGGGATCTCCAGTGCCCCATGCAAGGAATGGTGTTTAAAGTCTCTGTAATGGAGTATTGGGTAGAACAGGCTCAAACTGTAAGGAAATAATACAGGTTAAATCAGTCTAATGAATAATAAGTCAATATTTGGTTTTGGTTCTTCATTGTTCTACTAAGTATATTGTACACTTTAAATTTTATTTTTCTTAGTATTGCCCCTACTGAAATTTTCACAAACTCATACAAAATATATATTTCCTTAAAATCATCTATTTTTATCACTAAAATAACCTCTCTACAATGTCTTGAGATGTTCAATACCATGAGAGTTGCTGAACCAAGAGCAAAGAATCAAATAACCTCTCTTCTATTAGAATGCAACATGGCCAATCAACTGATTTCCTATGTCAGGTCTTTGGAAAAAAAAAATGATGAATATTAGCTTATTTTAAATATAATTTCAGGGCATAGTTTTGCTACGCATTATTCAAGACCTCTCTTCTGTCAGAATGCAACATGGCTGGTCAACTGGTTTCCTATGTCAGGTCTTCTTTAGAAAAAGAAAATGATGAATATTAGCTTATTTTAAATATAATTTCAGGGCATAGTTTTGCTACGCATTATTCAAGTTGCGAAAAGAAGAAACTTTAAATAGAAGCAACTCAGATTTTAAATAATGCACATTCATTATATACAAATTAGAAATATATTTATAAATATATTTCTATTGATTGAACAGTTACATGCTTTTTGCCGAGTTCTCTTCACAAATTTTCTTCATTAGCAAATAAAAATATATTGCATGTGATAATATTTAAGTACTTTAATAAAATGTCCTTTAATTAGACAATAATTGCTGTTATTAAATTGACATGCTCTTCCTATACTGTAATTTGATAGCCTGAGTAATTTATACAGACCTCTCTTACCTAGCTTATTAATTTTTACATAAACTGCATAGGGTTTAGAGGTTTTTATTCTAAATTATATAATCTCTATGCACCTGGGCCAAACAAATCCCAATGTCTCCAGGGTTATTAGACAGTTAGAAAAACACTTGTGTCTGTTAACACCTGGTGACAGTAAAACATAAATGCAGATTGGACTCCTAGAAATTAGTGAAGTCTTTAGCATCTCGAGGATTTTGGCAACAATAAAAGTAACTACAAAGTAACACAAAGAAATCAATTTGTACAAATAGCTAATTCTGCTTCAACAGAGCTACTGAAAATGTACAAGCAAAAATAAATACAACTTCGACTTACCTCTTTCTGGTCTCCCTGTCATCCTTCTCAATTTTGCTTAAGTGAGTCAAAGCAGGGTGAGCAAATTGCCATAATCAAATGTAGGAAATATATATCTTCTTTTTAAATGTTAAAATAAGCAAACCTTGATGTACCATCTCTGGGAGGTAAAGTAGGTATGTAAAGAACATCATCAAAATTCCCATAGCCTACCTCCAGAAGAATCTCAAAGCGGAAAGAAACCAATTTAGTTTTAACTTAATTGAATGAAATCCAAGAGTAATCTATTGCAGACTGTATGGAAATTACTCTGGTGTTTGGCGTTTGCAACATGAGTACTCGAGTTTCTCAGAAGGCTGATTGTTGCAAGTATTTTGCATGCAAATTCACCATAAATAGAGAAATGTATGCAATATTAAATTTTAATATCCAACTGCCTGAAGGACATGGTTACCAAGAATATGCTTACACATTTCTCTCTATATATACCCTTATGTTTGAACTCACCATCTTCTCTCTGAAATGGGCCAGTTGCCTTTATTTGTTTTAGAATGTGGCACAATTATCTGCACATAAAATGCAGAAGCTTTGAGATTATCCTAGATTTCTTTCTCATCCTTGTTTCTTACCAGCCAGAATTCCTTTTTCTTATCCCCTCCACTTCTCAATCCATTCTACCACCTCCATGTCTACTGATGCTACTCAGGCTTTTCCAGACCCTTTGCAACAATTCAGATTGAGTGTGCCACCCTCTCACCCTTGACCCCTTCAAATCCACATTTTATAGCACTGCCAGATTGAGCTGAATAAAATGAAAAAAAAAAAAAAAAAAAGACAGTAATGGATCTCAAGTAAGTCTACAGACCAGCAGTACCATAGTTAACTGGAAAATTACTTGAGATGAAAATCTCAAGCCTTATCCTAGACCCATCAAATCAGAAACCCCAGGGGTGGCATCCAGAGTCTTTGTTTTACTAGCTGTCTATGTGATTCTAATGTAGTTGAAAGTCTGAGAACAGTTATTCTACAACATAAAATCTAGGACACGTACACACACTTCGTAGACTCATGCTTCTTGCACCTACGCTGTTTGTTTTGTTCTACCTGAAGTAGCCTTGCAATCTTTACTCATCTAAATTCCTCAACTCAATCATTTAGACTTTGCAGATGCTCTCACTTGCAGAACGTCTTTCCTTACTCTGAAGATTCTCCAGCTTCCCGACTCCTATAATTTTCGGTGTGTAGCCCTATATGTCATTTCTTGTCCCCCAGTTTCTGTTAGCCAGTCTCTCCATCCTCTAAACTGCAACTCTCTGAGCAAACGATGGTGTGATCATTATTTTCACACTCCCAAAGTTTAAGCACACTGTTTACAAATGATAGTCAATTATAAATTCTCTAATATACTAAAAAAGAAAAAAAAAATGAATAAGATGGACCCTGCAATCTGATACCTTGTATTCTTACCCAGAAAAAAAAAAATGTGTATGTATGTAACACTAAGTGTAACTGTTTCTCTGTTATCTCATGAAATTCAGTATGTCAACTGAAAAAAAAAAAAAAAGAAAAGCACAACCTAAAAGTTGAGAGTTATGTTTTATTCAGTGGACATTATGAGGACTTCAAGCCCAGGAGACAGGACCCTCAGATCGCTCTGAAGGACCACTCCAAAGAGACAAGTGGGGCACCAGGATATATAGGAGTTCTTGCAACAAAGACCAGGTAGTCAGAACATCAAAAGATGACTGTTAATTAAAGAAAACCAACTATCTCAAGTTAAGGAATTTAGTGCTTTTCTGTGTATGGGAAGACACAAGAGTCTGGGCTCACTGAAAGCATTCTTTTGATATGCACCTCAACTATCTGGGGCCAGCATCCTCTGTTTTCTCATTCTGAGTTTCCTCAGGTGCACTGCTGGGGGTGGCTGCAGGAGCTGATTTCTAGATGGGGTGGGTCCTGCCTTAATCCTCAGTCCCCTCAGGGTTCACCTTCTGGTGGCTGTAATGTGATGGCTTCATGGTTGCAAATTCCTTTGTTTACTGTTATGGCAGGCGATACTTTTCATTCAGAAGTATATTTACTTTAGATTCTTGCAACAATATGAAACTTTCAAATTTTATATAGTCACTTTCAGGTTTAAACCTACAACAACAAAAATGGCAAAAACATATATACATAGATGAGAAAGAAGGAATACCGCATGAGTACATTAGCCACAATCTAATTTCTAAAGAAATTGACAGAAACCATTTCAAATGAAACATTTTTCTACATGTTCTACTAGGTTCAACAGAGACCAGAAAAGATATTGATATTGCAACATGTTTGAAAACTGAAGAAATGATTCATCAAAAAGGAAGAGAATAATTATGCATAAGAGAATAGCTAACTAAAATGAAGAAAACTTTACAGAGTAGATAAAATGTTGAAGATCCAGAGACTGAGTGGAGTAACGAGGAAGAGTGCTCTTCTATTGGGAGTGGAACTCACAGAGAAATGGTAAGACAAGCACCAGAAATTAAGAAATTTGCACATATATTGCTGACAAGGCAATAATAAGCACAATGTACAGATTTTTACAATTCAAAATGAGAAAGACACTTCAAAATGATCAAGAGATTTGAATAGGCACTTCCCAAAGAGAAAGAGTTAAGTTGCCTTTGAACTAATGAAAAAGTGCCACCTTAAAAAAAATAAAAAAATAAAAATAAAAATAGGGAAATATAAATTAAAACATGAATGAACTACTACAACGCATAGCAGATAAGCAAAGTCTGTTATATTTTATGGTGGGTTAGGATGTAGAGCAACTAAAGCTCTCACCGCTTGCTGGAGGTGGGGTAGGAATGGGGAAGGAAGTGGAAATGATTATAACCAGTTTGTAAAATAACTTGGCAATTTCTAATAGAGCTGAAAATTAAATAATAATAATAACACAGCAATTGTATCTTTATGTATTTACCTAAAAAATATGCAAATATATCCACAATAAATATTCACAGCAGCTTTGTTTATAGTAGCTCAAAGTGAGAAAACCAATTGCTCAATAATAGATCAAAAAAAAACTCTCTCTCTCTCTCTCTCTATATATATATATATATACACACAAATGAACTTATTTACAAAACAGAAAGAGACTCACAGACATAGAAAACAAACTTATGGTTACCAAAGAGGAAAGGAAAGAGGAGGGATAAATTAGGAGATTGGGATTAACAGATACACACTAATATATATAAAATAGATAACCAACAAGGACCTACTATATAGCACATGGAACTATACTCAATATTTTATAATAACCTATAAAGGAAAAGAATCTGAAAAAGAATCTATCTGAATTATTAGGCCGTACACCTTAAACTAGCATGACATTGCAAATAGACTATACTTCTAAATAAATAAACAGATAAATAAATGAATACATGAGTAAGTAAATAAATAAAACTCTGGATCATCCAAATTATCCCCCAAAGCCCCCCTTTTTATTTAAACATCATTATTTGAGTATAATTGCTTTACAGTGTTGTTAGTTTCTGCTGTATAACAAAGTGAATCAGCTATATCTATACATATATCCCCATAACGCCTCCCTCCTGCATCTCCCTCCCTCCCTCCCTCCCTCCCTCCCTCCCTATCCCACCCCTCTACATGGTCACAAAACACCTAGCTGATCTCCCTGTGCTTTACAGCTGCTTCTGACTAGCTATCTGTTTTGCATTTAGTAGTGTATATATGTCCACGCTACTCTCTCACTTTGTCCCAGCTTACACTTCCACCTCCCTGTGTCCTCATGTCTATTCTCTACTTCTGTGTCTTTACTCCTGTCCTTCCCCTAAGTTCATCAGAACCATTTTTTTAGATTCCATATATATGTGTTAGCATATGGTATTTGTTTTTCTCCTTCTGACTTACTTCACTCTGTATGACAGACTCTAGGTCCACCCACCTCACTACATATAGTTCAATTTCGTTTCTTTCTATGGCTGAGTAATATTCCACTGTATATATGTGCCACATCTTCTTTATCCATTCATCTGTCGATGGACACTTAGGTTGCTTCCATGTCCTGACTACTGTAAATAGTGCTGCAGTGAACATGGTGGTACATGACTCTTTTTGGATTATGGTTTTCTCTGGGTATATGCCCAGTAATGGGATTGCTGTGTCATATGGTAGTTCTATTTTTAGTTTTTTTAGTTTTTTTTTTTTTTTTTGCAGTACGCAGGCCTCTCACTGTTGTGGCCTCTCCTGTTGCGGACCACAGGCTCCGGACACACAGGCTCAGCGGCCATGGCTCACGGGCCCCGCCGCTCCGCGGCATGTGGGATCTTCCCAGACCGGGGCACGAACCCACGTCCCCTGCATCAACAGGCAGACTCTCAACCACTATGCCACCAGGGAAGCCCTGTTTGTAGATTTTTTGATGATGGCCATTCTGACTGGTGTGAGGTGATACCTCATTGTAGTTTTGATTTGCATTTCTCTAATGATTAGTGATTTGAGCTTCCTTTCATGTGCTTGTTGACAATCTGTATATCTTCTTTGGAGAAATGTCTATTTAGGTCTTTTGCCCATTATTGGATTGGGTTGTTTTTTTGATATTGAGCTGCATGTGCTGCTTATATATTTTGGAGATTAATCCTTTGTCAGTTGCTTCATTTGCAAATATTTTCACCCATTCTGAGGGTTGTCTTTTCATCGTTTATGGTATCCTTTGCTGTGCAAAAGCTTTTAAGTTTCATTAGGTCCCATTTGATTATTTTTGTTTTTATTTACCTTTGTCTAAGGGTTGGGCCAAAAAGGATCTTGCTGTGATTTATGTCATAGAGCGTTCTGCCTATGTTTTCCTCTAAGAGTTTTAAAGTGTCTGGCCTTACCTTTAGGTCTTTAATCCACTGTGAGTTTATTTTTGTATACAGTGTTAGGGAACGTTCTAATTTTATTCTTTTACATGTAGCTGTCCAGTTTTGCCAGCACAACTTTTGCAGAGGTTTTCTTTTCTCCATTGTATATTCTTGCTTCCTTTATCAAAGATAAGGAGACCATATGTGCTTGGGTTTATCTCTGGACTTTCTCCTGTACCACTGATCTATATTTTTGTGCCAGTACAATACTGTCTTGATTACTGTCACTTTGTAGTACAGTCTGATGTCAAGGAGCCAGATTCCTCCAGCTCTGTTTTTCTTTCTCAAGATTGCTTTGGCTATTTGGGGTCTTTTGTGTTTCCATACAAATTGTGAAATTTTTTGCTCTAATTCTGTGAAAAATGCCATTGGTACTTTGATAGGGATTGCACTGAATCTGTAGATTGCTTTGGGTAGTATACTCATTGTCATAATGTTGATTCTTCCAATCTTAGAACATAGTATATCTCTCCATATATTTGTATCCTCTTTAATTTCTTTCATCAGTGTCTTTTAGTTTTCTGCATACAGGTCTTTTGTATCCATAGATAGGTTTATTCCTAGGTATTTTATTCTTTTTGTTGCAGTGGTAAATGGGAGTATTTCCTTAATTGCTCTTTCAGATTTTTCATCATTAGTGTATAGGAATGCAAGAGATTTCTGTGCATTAGTTTTGTATCCTGCTGCTTTATCTAATTCATTGATTAGCTATTGTAGTTTTCTGGTAGCATCTTTAGGATTCGCTATGTATAGTTTCATGTCATCTGCAAACAGTGACAGTTTTACTTATTCTTTTCTGGTTTGGATTCCTTTTATTTATTTTCCTTCTCTGATTGCTGTGGCTAAAACTTCCAAAACTATGTTGAATAACAGTGGTGAGAATGGGGAACCCTGTCTTGTTCCTGATCTTAGAGGAAATGATTTCAGTTTTTCACTATTGAGAATGATGTTGGCTGTAGGTTTGTCATATATGGCCTTTATTATGTTGAGGTATGTTCCCTCTATGCCTACTTTCTGGAGGGTTTTTTATCATAAATGGGTGTTGAGTTTTGTCGAAAGCTTTTTCTGCATTGATTGAGATGATCATATGTTTTTTATCCTTCAGTTTGTGTATATGGTGTATCACATTGATTTGCCTATATTTAAGAATTCTTGCATTCCTGGGATAAACCCCACTTGATCATGGTGTATGATCCTTATAATTTTTGTTGCAGTGGTAAATGGGAGTATTTCCTTAATTGCTCTTTCAGATTTTTCATCATTAGTGTATAGGAATGCAAGAGATTTCTGTGCATTAGTTTTGTATCCTGCTGCTTTATCTAATTCATTGATTAGCTATTGTAGTTTTCTGGTAGCATCTTTAGGATTCGCTATGTATAGTTTCATGTCATCTGCAAACAGTGACAGTTTTACTTATTCTTTTCTGGTTTGGATTCCTTTTATTTATTTTCCTTCTCTGATTGCTGTGGCTAAAACTTCCAAAACTATGTTGAATAACAGTGGTGAGAATGGGGAACCCTGTCTTGTTCCTGATCTTAGAGGAAATGATTTCAGTTTTTCACTATTGAGAATGATGTTGGCTGTAGGTTTGTCATATATGGCCTTTATTATGTTGAGGTATGTTCCCTCTATGCCTACTTTCTGGAGGGTTTTTTATCATAAATGGGTGTTGAGTTTTGTCGAAAGCTTTTTCTGCATTGATTGAGATGATCATATGTTTTTTATCCTTCAGTTTGTGTATATGGTGTATCACATTGATTTGCCTATATTTAAGAATTCTTGCATTCCTGGGATAAACCCCACTTGATCATGGTGTATGATCCTTATAATGTTCTGTTGGGTTCTGTTTGCTAGTATTTTGTTGAGGATTTTTGCATCTATGTTCATCAGTGATATTGGCCTGTAATTTTCTTTTCTTGTGATATCTCTGCCTGGTTTTGGTATCAGGGTGATGGTGGTCTCATAGAATGTGTTGGAGAGTGTTCCTCCCTTTGGTATATCTTGGAAGAGTTGGAGAAGGATAGGTGTTAGCTCTTCTCTAAATGTTTGATAGAATGTGCCTGTGAAGCCATCTGGTTCTGGGCTTTTGTTTGTTGGACGATTTTTAATCACAGTTTCAAATTCAGTGCTGTGATTGTTCCGTTTGTATTTTCTATTTCTTCCTTGTTCAGCCTGGGAAGGTTGTGCTTTTCTAAGAATTTGTCCATCTCTTCCAGTTTGTCCATTTTATTGGCATATAATTCCTTGTAGTAATCTCATGATCCTTTGTATTTTTGTAGTGTCAATTGTTACTTCTCCTTTTTCATTTCTAATTCTACTGATTTGAGTCTTTTCCCTTTTTTTCTTGATGAGTCTGGTTAATAGTTTATCAATTTTTTTATCTTCTCAAAGAACCACCTTTTAGTTTTATTGATCTTTGCTATCGTTTCCATCATTTCTTTCTCATTTCTGATCTGATCTTTATTATTTCTTTCCTTCTGCTAACTTCGGGGTTTTTTTGTTTTTCTTTCTCTAATTGCTTTAGGTGTAAGGTTAGGTTGTTTATTTGAGATGTTTCTTGTTTCTTGAGGTAGGATTGTATTGCTATAAACTTCCCTTTTAGTACTGCTTTTGCTGCAGTACTAAATTGTCATTTGTTTCTAGGTATTTTCATTGTCATGTTTCTAGGTATTTTTTGATTTACTCTTTGATTTCTTCCATGAGCTCTGTTAGTAAGTAGTGTAAGCAGGGTATTGTTTAGCCTCCATGTGTTTGTATTTTTTCAGTTTGTTTCCTGTAATTGGTATCTAGTATCATAGCATGGTTAGAAAAGGTACTTGGTCAGAAACGGTACTTGATACGATTTCTTGTATTTTCTCCATTCTATTTCCAAGATTTTGGATCATGTTTACTATCCTCACTCTGTATTCTTTTTCAGGTAGACTGCCTATTTCCTTATCCTTTGTTTGGTCTGGTGGGTTTTTACCTTGCTCCTTCATCTGCTGCATATTTCTGTGTCTTCTCATTTTGCTTAACTTATTGTTTGGTGTCTGCTTTTTGCAGGCTGCAGGTTTGTAATTCCTGTTGTTTTTGGTGTCTTCCCCCAGTGGGTGAGGTTGTTTCAGTGGCTTGTGTAGGCTTCCTGGTGGAGGGCACTGGTGCCTGTGTTCTCATGGGTGGGGTTGGATCTTGTCTTTCTCGTGGGCAAGGCCACGTCCGATGGTGTGTTTTGGGATGTCTGTGAACTTAGTATGATTTTAGGCACCCTCACTGCTAATGGGTGTGGTTGTGTTCCTTTCTTGCTAGTTGTTTGGCATGGGGTGTCCAGCAGTGGAGATTGCTGGCCATTGGGTGGAGCTGGATCTTATCATTGAGATGGAGATCTCTGGGAGAGCTTTCACTGATTGATATTGAGTGGGGCTGGGAGGTCTTTGGAGGTCCAATATCCTGAACTCAGCTCTCCCACCTCAGAGGCTCAAGCCTGACACCAGGCCAGAGCACCAGGACCCTGTCAACCACACAGCTCAGGAGAAAAGGGAGAAAAATAAAAGAAAAAAAATTAAAAAAAAAATAATAATAAATTTTTAAATAATTATTAAAGTAAAAAAAAGAAAATAATAATACTAATTTAAAAAAATGAGAGCAACCAAACCAATAAACAAATCTACCAATGATAACAAGCACTAAAAACTATACTAAGATAAATATTAAATCAGAAACAAGTCAGTTGCAGCCAGCAAACCCCAAGTCCAACACCTCAATTTTGGGATGATTCATTTTCTATTCAGGTATTCCACAGATGCAGGATACATCAAGTTGACTGTGGAGATTTAATCTGCTGCTCCTGAGGCTGCACGGAGAAATTTCCCTTTCTCTTCTTTGTTCTCACAGCTCCTGGGGTTCATCTTTGGTTTTGGTTCCTCTGTGTATGTAGGTCACCCTCAGGCATCTGTTCCCACCCAGACAGGATGGGGTTAAAGCAGTGGCTGATTAGGGGGCTCTGGCTCACTCATGCTGGGGGGAGGGGTAGAGTAGTTATAATTGGAAAGCGGGGCAAGCCTGCAGTGGCAGAGGCCAGTGTGACATTGCAACAGCCTGAGGTGCACTGTGTGCTCTCCCGGGAAACTTGTCCCTGGATCATGGGACCCTGGCAGTGGCGGGCTCCACAGGCTTCCGGAAGGGGATGTGTGGATAGTGGTCTGTGCTTGCACACAGGTTTCTTGGTGGCTGCAGTAGCAGCCTTAGTATCTCATACCCATCTCTGGTGTCCACACTGATAGCCGTGGCTCACACCTGTCTCTGGAGCTCTTTTAGGCGGTGCTTTGAATCCCCTTTCCTCGTGTACCCCAAAACAATGGTCTCTTGCCTCTTAGGCAGGTCCAGACTTTTTCCCAGACTCCCTTCCAGCTAGCTGTGGCGCACTAGCCCCCTTCAGGCTGTGTTCATGCAGCCAACTGCAGTCCTCTCCCTGGGATCTGAGCTCTGAAGCCTGAGCTCCAGCTCCCAGACCCCATCTGTCCCAGCGGGCAAGCAGAGAAGCCTCTCAGGATGGTGAGTGCTGGTTGGTACCAATCCTCTGTGCGGGAATCTCTCCGCTTTGCCCTCTGCACCCCTGTTGCTGCACTCTCCTCCGTGGCTCTGAAGATTCCCCCCTGCCCACCCCCGTCTCTGCCATTGAAGGGTCTCCCTAATGTGTGGAAACTTTTCCTCCTTTACAGCTCCCTCCCAGGGGTGCAGTTCCTTGTCCCTATTCTTTTGTCCCTGTTTTTTCTTTTTTTTTTTGCCCTACCCAGGTATGTGGGAATTTTCTTGCCTTTTCGGAGGTGTGAGGTCTTCTGCCAGTTCCACATGTAGATGTATTTCTGATGTATTTGTGGGAAGGAAGGTGATCTCCACGTCTTAATCCTACGCCATACTGAAGGTCCTCCCTGCAAAGCCATCTTAATTCATTAGAAGGCAAACCCAATTCTTTCAATTAAAAAATTAATTACCAAAAAAAATCTAAAAATTATGATATTGTTATTTTCAAAATTGCAAAAAAAATTATGTGGACCTCCCTCCAAATCATTGTTAAATAAATAAATTTAAACATAAAGAAAGATGAAGATGATGAATAGGTCTATGATCGATGCAATTTTTTGACCACTCCAGTTGGTACTGTAATTAGTTAAACTATAGAATGAAGCCCTCCAATCCTAAGGAAGATAAATTACTAAGAGGATTTAACACAGGATAGACAGGAAAATATGATCTTGTCAGGAAAATAAAGGGAATTTGATTTTTTCTCCAATACACCCAAAAGAAAAGTTACAGTTTTTAGTTTCTGCCTTCCCATCTCCATTCTGCCAAGTAAGTGGAATGCAAAAGAAAAATACCTTGCTAAAGTTTGGTTTTCCCTATTTTATAATAAATCTATAAGATATTTATGCTCCCATTACTAACACAAGCAAACAAACCAAAAAAGTCAAAATCTGAGCATGAAAAATTCATTCTGTGGGAGCGGGCAAGAAAAATATTTTCTGATCAAAGATTAAACAGAACTAGTTCTATATCTGATCCTGGATCATTGTTTTGTGTTTAAGATAGTCATTTTTTCATAGTTCTTATATTAGCAAGGAGGTAATCTATATTGACAAAATGCCACTAATTTTAGTATGTAGTGTATTTTAGAGTCATCCGTCACCTTGCACGGAATCGTTATTCAGGAGTAGATACAAGGCAAGAAAACAGGGAAGAAAGAGAAAAGAAATGTCACCTTAGTTGCTCTTAATAGGCAGCATTTAAAGATTTTTAAATCAATACACATAACAGCCGCAGAGTAAAACCTCATTAATTGTGCAAAGATGGGGCAGTAATCATTATGAAAGAAGAAGAAGAAAAAAATAGCCTTTCCTTCTAAAAAAAAAAATGATGGCTCCATCTAACATTTAAAGTTCAATTATCTGAAAATGAGTTTAGTTCTTTAATATACTATAGCAGCACTTTGGAAGGGAAAAGCTATTTTTTAAATACTGCTTTCGGTAGGTTTTAAAAGTTGAGCTCTATCAGAGATTTAACAGCTTGAAATGTTAATAGAAGAAGAGAATACAACTGAAGTAAATACAACTTGTTTTTCCATCACAGATTTCATAGGGAAAGGTGCTTCAAAAACAATTATGATTGCAGCTTTCAAATAACAATAACACAAGTTGGCAGACGGAACACCTGCTAAAGATGTAAAGTCAAGATAAACTTTGACACCATGAAAAAGATGGCCTGAAAAGATTAGCAATAACATAAAGATGGCAACAACTCTAGCAAGTTACTTACATATTGTGGTTCTGTGTGTATATTTGTGCATAAGGATAGGAAGACAGTTTCCTCTCAAATATTTATGGGCACACATAAAACATCCCAGTCAGCTTAAATTATGTATTTCTGCATTTCCACTTTAAATAAACAGACATCAACACACTTTTCCTTTGGTATAAGACATTTCATATCCAAAAACAGTTATGGAGCACCAGACTGTATATTTGCCAAGGCTCCCTCAGGCAAGCAGGGATACTTCCTACAAGAGAAATGGCACTCACCGTAAATGCTGAGGTCTTTGGTGCATGAAACACACACAATCCAGGCATTTACCCAGGTACCACTGTTAGAATTTAATGTGCACTGTTTCTCTATTTCCCTCTCTTTGGCTCAGAAGGAGTGGTTTGACTTGGTAAACTCCACCATAAGGAAATTAAGACTTACCCAGTGATCTCCTGTATACATATTTTCCATATTTTCAAATATTTTAACTTCAGAAAATTTTAAGAAAATGCACAAAGTGAGAAATTTTAACGGCATGTTTGTATATGTACTATTCTCATGAATTAAAATATTTTCTTTCAAAATAATGAGAATTTGAATAATGATGACAATAATTATAAGGATTAAAATTCATATATACTAAAGTGAGTATAGCTTTCCTTATTAATAAAAATGTGTATTTCCTTTAGCAGAGTACATGAATATACATGTTTGTCATTTTAACACTGCTTTCAAGTGATTTTTACAGTTTTTGCCCATTTTACCATGCACTCTGCTGTTTCCTACTTTATTATAGAAATTTAAAAGTATATTCAAGAAATTATAGTCAGAAGTTATGCATGGCTTCTTAGGAAATCAGTAATAATAGTGAAATTTAATACTATACAAATGACCTTATGAGGCAGTCTTAGGAGGAACAGATAGTGTTCCCTGGTGAGAGGATATGTACTTGATAGAGTGTAGTACTGATTAAATTAAAATGCTGCTGGTATCCTTTATCTTCCAGTTATCAAGTTTCCCCTACATTGAAGGTACAAAATATTTATTCAAAGTGTTGCCTAAGCCTTAACACTGTCCTTCAACTAGCAAGATGTCTAATGGTTACAGGGGTCACAGAATGAATTATATCCCCCCCAACAGGTATTTTAAAATCCATACCGCTGGTGCCTGTGGGTGTGAACTTTTTTGGAAACAGGGTCTTTCCAGGTGTAATTAAGATGTTAATTAAGATGAGGTTATCCTGGTGTAAGGTGGGACTTTAATCCAATATGATTAGTGTCCTTATAGGAAGAAGAGAAGAGTCATAAAAAGAGAGAGACACAGAGGGAAGACAATGTGAACACACGGGGAGAACGTCAGTGTACAATGAAGGCAGAGACAGGAATGATGTATCTACAGACAAAGGTTATCAGAAACAGCAGAAGCTGAGAGAAAGGCATGCAGCAGTTTCTCTTGGAGACTTTAGAGAGAGAGCCAGGCTCTGCCATCTTGATTTGGAACTTCCAGCATGAGAAATGTGGGAGAATACATTTATTCTGTTTTAAGCCATTCAGTTTGCGGTAATTTATTATAACTGCCATAGGAAATGAATGTGATAAGCACAAATTTTGATATGTTAATTCAACTCAAATTTTAAAAATATCCTATAAAATAACCTTTTCTATTTAAACCACTGAGATAATATACATGTCATATATTATGAATCAGCCCATTTGTTGAATAGATACTTGCTTAAAGCCTGATGAGATTTTGCTTGATAACCAAACACACCTTTGGGATGATGAGGATAAAAACAAGGTTGCTTTGAGCACAGAAGTTGTGGAAGCAGCCCATTGGGGCAAGTCTAGAGGAAAAATAATGAGATTATGTCAGAAATGGGAGAAGAAGAAAGCTGCTCTTTTTCTGGTATAGCAAATCTCTAGGACCTCCTATCCTCATAGAGATTGCCATTGTATGTACAGAGTGCAAGAGACACTTGGCAGAGCTGATGGAGTTAGAGGGCATAAGTCCCTGAGTTAAGGAACTCTGCCTTCTTGGTCATAAACTTTCAGAAGATATTTTCAGGAATTTCTATGGCAAATACATAGACAAATATGTGACTTGCATTTTTCTCCTGCGTTAACCTTTATGCTATAGTTCCGTGAATCAATCTGAATCTTACAGCAGTACTCCAAGTTATCCCTTTTTCGCTTAGTGTTGGAGACTGGTGAATGACCTATTTCTACTTTTGTCAATGGAAGAAAGGCCTAACAAAATAAATTCTCCTTTTTACTATTGCTGCATGACGAATCATTCCCAATTCGTTTACTAATGGTTGTAATAAATCACAAAAATTGAACAGCCTAAAACTTTATGTTTCTCATAATTTCGTGGACTACTGTATTCATTTTGATTACTGTGCAATTACCAGAAACTTAAAAGCTTTAAACAACAGCCATTTATTATCACAAAGTTCTTGTGAGTCAGGAGTCTGGGCATGAAATAGCTGGGCTCCTGCTCAGGGTCAAGCAAGATAGCTTCCATTTTCTAAGCCAGCAGAAGAAATCTCTCTCTGCTATGCTACCACAGAATTTTATAAAATGTAACATAATTACAAGAGTGACTATCTTATTCTGTCTTATATAACATGGTATATTCAAGGGACTGAATATCCTATCATATTCACAATTCTTGCCTACACTCAGAAGGAGTAGAATATACAGGGTGTGTACTCTAGAGTGGACGTACTTGGGAACCACTTCAGAATTCTGTCTCCAACAATCTGGAATTGTGGAAGAACTTGTCTGCACAGTTCTTACTTGTTTGGGTCCCTCCTGTGGTGCAGGGTGCAGACAGTGTCAGCTGTTTGCAGTCATCTCAAGGATAGCTTGGGCTGGATACCTAGGATGACTTACTCAACATGGCGACATTGTTGCTGGCTGTCATCCAGAAGATGTAATGGAAGCACATGGGATCTCAAGCTGGAGAGTCAGACTCCTCCTGATATGGCAACTGGCTTCTTTTGGATCAAATATTCAAATAAACAAGGTTGAAGCAGCATGATCCCTTCTAACCTGGACTTGGGAATCTTTTTTGTGTTATTTTCCTTATACTCTATTGGTTATGCTGGTTTCAAATCTGTCCAGATTTGGGAGTGGGGATTTTCAATTTGCAGGCATGTTTTAAAATTACCATAGGACTCTAGAATGTAAGGACAGTGAGTCAAGCTGCCAACCTATATGAGGTTCTGTATAAAAATTACAGTGATACATACTTAGAACTCTTACAATAAGAAAACATGGCAAACAGAGATGTAACTAGGATACAATAACACCTATTTTGTTTTGTTCTGATTTTCCCAACGTTGGTCATTTTATACTTCATCTGCTATTTCACTAAGGCTCTTACCCTGTTTCTATATCAAAAGAGGACATACCTAATACTTTCTCTGAGGGATGGTTTGTGTATTGTGATAGCATTTTCATTGATTAAAGAGTCTGAATTTTCAGGTAATTCATGTGCTTGTAAGTTCACAGGCATTTTAGCTTAGGTAAATTAAATCAGTCTACATGCAGAAAACATGCTTGAATCCTCTGCAATCTTTAGAGATAAATTTCCTATTTGTTACTTGCAGCTGAAGCAGAGACTCCATCTTCATCTTCTGTACAATTTTAAAGTTTTCTTTTATAATATGACCTTATATAAAACAATTCTCAACACTTCTTCAATATTCATAACAAAGTCATTAAGTAGAAGATCTTTCAGTCTGAATTTCATATAACTCATACATGTAGTTGAATACCCATAGAAGTTTCAGGTTTGAATATTTATCTCTGCTTCTATGCAATTTTTTAACTTAAATGTGTAGTTGATAATTTTTTCCTATTTTTTTATTCTAATAATTTGAACTATATTCACCTAATTTAAATGTCTTAAATGAATGACTATTGATCAATTAGTTAACTGACCCTTTAACTTTTTTGAGTTAAAGGCATATCTTCATTCTAACAAATGTGGAACTTTTTCAATTAAGTATTGATAATAGTACTTATACTCAGAGAAATGCAATAGCAAGTGAAATTAGTAATTGATGTGTATGCAATCAAAATGTTAATACAAAATACTTTTAAAGTTACAGTTCTGGACATTTATTACTAAAGTATATTGATAAAATATTTCATATATATAGTGATATAAAGTTAAGAGTTATTATCTTTGGTAGTCTACAAGTGGTTGATATTTCAGTTTGAAATGTACATAAATTATAATTTTTAACCTTTAAAACAATTGGCCTGTTTTTACTTGGCAAGTGAGCAAACATACAAAATCAACTTTCTGCACATCATGAAACTTTAAAAAAATGTATAATTTAACGTTTCATGCACAACTGATTTCAGTACTGTAACTTGGACTTCATGTTGGGATTAAAAGTGCTCTTTTTCTTTGTTTCTTCACAGTTTTCTAGTTTCCCCTTGATACTTTGCAGGTTCTACAAAACCATGACTGGTATACTCCCAGGATAGGTCACCCAAGGAGATTCATTTAACCTTCCCACACTTCTTGGGATATTTATTTTGAATGTTTTTTCCCATAAGCACTTCATATGTTAGAACAGATCCTGGGCTCTAATAACTCAGAAAAGCTTACGTTTGACTTGCAGCCAAACCCCTTTCTAAGCATATGTTTTTCCCAAATGCCAAGTTTGGAATTGCCAATATACAAATTCATTGTGAAACTTCAATTTATTATTCAGAATGGAAAATGGGAATACACCTATTAATCAAAATAGCAAGGAAAGGTTTAGTTATAATGTTTCCTGGTATGGCCCAGCTTATTACTTACTGTAAATCTCTCCTTGCTTCCCAAGATTATTTAAACACTTTATTCTGAATATTGATACAAGAACAAGACAAAATGCACCCCTCCCATTTATTTTTAGATAACTGTTGGGAAGATGAGAAATATTTATAAATAATATTTAAAACCAACTAAATGAAATGGCTTAATGGAAAGAAGTCATAGCAAATTAAAAATAAAAGTGTCTTATTTCTCATATATACCCATGTATATTTATATTAGCAATCAAGTGCCACATATATGAAAGGACCTCTAACTTGGTTCGTAAAATCACTTAGGACAACTTCACCTATGGCATATTGGAAGTCTACAACTTAGAACCATTATTTCTTGGGCTAACTTCACTAACCTTTGACTTCAATGATGAGAGGCTGCAATTAAATTGCAGAAAAAATGCCCATGATGCACCTAAAAAAATACTTTATTGTCACGACTCACAGAAAAAGCCCTAATTCATTCATGTTGCACCAACTTTCTAATCTTGCTCCATATTTCTCCAAACTACGCTTCATAACTTGCTTTCTTGTTCCTTAGAATATCTTATTTCATTATACACAAAAGTATCAAAAACCTCTTAAAATGTTTCCCCTTGCACATGGTTTTTCCATTTGGACCTACAGATGGCATGTAGCTACTCAACCTACAAACACCCAGAACACTAAGGAGATAGATTCTCTAGAGATACTTGCTCTATTTTCAATGTTCTTATCATGATTTAAATTTCTTGATAGGGACTATCCCTTTTTAAAACCTGTATTTTCTGGGATTGGCAAATAACAAGTTTAGTGAATAGCTAGGTATCTTCTCAGCTCTATTACTCTATTAGTGACTAGCTAGGTATCTTCCCAGCTCTATTACTTCTCAGCTCTATTACTCAGCTCTATTTAGGATCCACTACTGACCACCCACTATTGATCACTGGTAGACTTGAAAACAGTCTATAAGCAATCTGGTATTTCTGTTTCTATACAGTTCACAGATTTGAAATGAAAAATTTATTGAGGTTTTTATATAGAAATCTCAGAATATTCATATCAAACATAACTATCTTCAAGACTGCAAAAGTTCTTAGAAGAACAGTGTTTTTCAGCTAATCCCTGTAGATTTATTTAATGAAGCTTTCCTTCTTAGTTATTTCAATTATTCAAATTTTTAAAAATGTGCAAAATATTCATTTGTTACTAGTAATTGTATTTTCAGAAATATGATCAATGTTCTGAATATTAATTATAAGTAGATCATAGTTTAAGAGTTTCTTGACCCATATTTCATGCTAACATTTATGATATTAGGTTGTATATATGTTTAACTGGAAGTACTTTCTTTCAGGTAGTGACAAATTTTACATTAAATACCATCTTAAAGTCAATGAAATAAAGCATTATTTATCACTAAATTTTACTTAAATTATAATATACTATAAAAATAAACAGGGTTAAAATACGACAAAAAGCAAATGTGTAATTGGTGGATGACTGAACTGGCTAGCAGAGAGATGTTGAAAAAGCAGAAAAATATGCAAATGCTGTGAATATTTAAAAAACAAATTTTACTGGAAAAGTGACCCTAGGACTTGTCATAAGTCTGAAATGACAGTAGTTTTTATAGAAGCAACCTCAGATTTTTCCTAACTCTCAAACAAAGCTTCTCTCTCATTAATTTATTGAATTTTCCTAAGGTAAGAGTTAAACTATGATTTTTATTATAAGCATTCAGTTTAGTAGCTAAAGAAGAGAAAGAGAAGAAAATTAGGGGGCTATCATTCAAAGTTGTTCTCTCCTTTGTGAAAATGGGAAAAAGCCACAGTTATGGTAAGAGGCTCATAAAATGAGTTGAAAATTTATGACAAATATTCTCAGACAAAACAGCAAAACCAAGCTTTTGGGAAAATTCTTTTGTCTAATGACATGATTGTGGTTCTATGATATTAATGTCATACCCTATGACAGAAAAAATTAGACTGTATTCATGAAAAAACTTAGAGCTCGATGAGACCCTGAACATGCAATGCTTGGTACGGTAGTGGTAAATACTTGAGTAAAAATATTTGCCAAATATTCTCTCTACAGAGAAAATTAGAGATACAGGATTTTGTAAGCTGGAATGTAGAGAGTACTCTTTTATGTATTAATATACCAGAGACAAGTGTAGCAATAAAAGTCATCGTTAGGAAAATACATGCCTTAATGACTACATGTCACTCCACAGACTATTTTATATACATTCGAGTTAATTATCAATAATTTGCTCCCTGACCTTGATTCATTGTTCAAAAATGTAAATTGCAATCATTGGTTGTATATGATTTCAATGTGCTGTAAAAAATAAAGAAGTAAAGACAGAGAAAGGGGACAATCAATAAAGAACTCTGTTTTTCTCACTCTGAAGTCCACTACTCCTCAAAGTATATGAGTTTTGAAATGATGGTTGAAATAATACTTGTAATTTAACGACTTTCTTACTGTCAGTAACTAACATTGATTTCGAGTATATTTCAAGGGCTTCACATCTGGTATACATCAGGTATTAACATCTTGAGAGATCGAAATATATTATTTTACTGTGAAAATATACCAATTTACTTCAGATAAAATTTCAGGATGACTTAAGGACAAATTGTGATCCACATGGCTTGTTTTCTAGGATTCCAACTCTTTCTAAAAATTGCTGATTTCTTATCAGATCTTTTGAAATGCTTAGATAATAATGACATAGAAATTCTTAAGATATTCAGTTGAATATTAATAATTACTTTATAGAATCAAACGCAATCAAATTGTGTTAGAAATTCAGTCCCTGATTCACTGTTTCCTCCCAATTTGAAAGAGGTTTCCAGCTTTTGAAAGTTACTTGATTTTCCCCGGAGTATCTAATGATACAATGGGTCTTCAGTAAGAAAAACCTCTGCGGTTTTGGGATCCATGTTACATTTATCTTTTTACTCAGAGATCTGGGGTTTCATGTCTCTACACTCATTTTTTATGGTGGAACTATAGTAAGGGCAAAATTGTTTTCCAACATCTAGGAGATATGTGCTTACTTCTGAACACTAAAAGACATAGTTGTATTCTTCCTAGATCTGACTGGAATAAATTTATTCTTTTTCCATGTGGTGAGTTTATCGGAAGCCCATGGTAAAATGATTGGCCCATTACATTTCAGAGTGAAGGAATGAGGGCCAAAAGTATAACTCTTTGAGGTTCACAGGATTTTTATGGCTATTTATTGAAGTAAAAGTTCCAGTGTATTCATTTAAGAAGACAAAATAATTCTTCAAAACTGCTGAAAGAAAAGTCTTCCCCAAAGCATGCAGAAGTTACTGCATAGGTCAACTCAGTAGAATCATTTCCAATCTCATGTAAAATTAGCCTTTTTGCATAAGCCCATAAACATTTTTCATAATATCATTTAAGGTAATTTCCCTCCTGAGAAGTGAATGTGGGAACCTGTAATATTTCTCTTATTATCATCTGAAATTCTTATTTTCTTCTTCTGAATTCTTAGAACTATATATCAACTAACGCTGTAATCTTGGATCAAGTTTACAGTAAAACACTTGGATCGAGTTTACAATAAAACTCCACTTTGATCTTTCCAGACGGCTCCCTGACAATCTGTGAACATAAAATAATTATTTAAAAATACTAACTTACAATTACAGAAAAATAGGAAAAAAGCATATTAATTTAATTAATCAACAAATCCAGGGCTGAAAAATTGTACAGAACTAAACTAGGTTGTTATTCATCATAAAGGGTTTATTCCATGACAACTATGGACAATAAGGAAAATAATACAAAGTTATTTACTCAGCTTACCTCATCTGACATATGTCCTCATTTCAAGTCAATCAAAACATACTGTATTATTTACCCAATATAGAATGTGGCACAAAGAACTTAGTTTATGATTAAATGTATATTTAAATTTATTAAGTCATTACATTAAATACTATATATTTCACATAAATAAAAAACACCTATCATAGCAAAAGTGTATTCAATTTCGTGTCAAGGTATTCATTAGGTAGTTTGTAAAACTCTCTACTTTGGGACGGATTTTTAGAAATTTCTTACTTCTTTCTGAGCCATCTTCATTCAAATTGTTTTCTTTCCCTCTATTAACTTTTACCTGTTTCAGTGTACTCTGTAAGCAAGAGATTTCTCTGAAACGATCCAATGTGTAAAAAGGATTAATTTCATTAAACTTTCATTTTATTTATTGAGAAAATTTATAAACTCTCTATGTCCTTTGCTCTTTCTTTTTCACACTTTTATTTTTCCCTTTGAAGATTCTGCTATACTATATATTTCACATACATAAAAAAACACCTATCATAGCAAAAGTGTATTCAATTTTGTGTCAAGGTATTCACTAGGTAGTTTGTAAAACTCTCTACTTTGGGATGGATTTTTAGAAATTTCTTACTTCTTTCTGAGCCATCTTCATTCAAATTGTCTTCTTTCCCTCTATTGACTTTTACCTGTTTCAGTGTACTCTGTGAGCAAGAGATTTCTCTGAAATGATCCAATGTGTAAAAAGGATTAATTTCATTAAACTTTCATTTTACTTATTGAGAAAATTTATAAACTCTCTATGTCCTTTGCTCTTTCTTTTTCACACTTTTATTTTTCTCTTTGAAGATTTTGCTTCTGTCACTTATTGTGACTCTCTTCTCTTCTTGTCATTCCATCTCACTTCATGTAATAATAATATCAATGCAAAATAGATATTCCATTGTGTAGTGTGATCCCTTTATAACTTTATTTTGGAGGATGGTTACTTTACCACTTTTTGCACAGTAGGAACATTTTATATTCTTAGGAATCCGTTCAATATATTTGGATTTAAAAAAATATGATCCTTGGCAAAATACCAAAAGGATGATCAGAACCTCAGGAGCCAAAATTACTCACCTGCAAATGAAACTCCTGGTTAGATCACTCTAAAGTGTCTCAATTATAGCTGCTGAGCAAGATCAAAGAAGACAATGGAGTCAGGGAAAGTAGGAAATAGAATGAGTGCTTTAACATTTAACTTTTTATGGTCCATCACGTGTAGACTGAAATGATCCAGCAAAATTTTAGATCTGCATTAGCAGATGTCTCTACCCATCAGCCTTCAGTGGTGCTCTTCACAGTTTTTAGATATAGTCATAAGCATTAAACAAAAGGCTCTTGTACTGAGTGTATGGTGATAAAATTAAAGATGTAGGCTTATCCTTAGAAAAATGTGTTTAAAGACTTGCGATCTGTGCCACTTGAAGAAACAAGACAATTGAGGCAGTCTTAAAACTTCTTGGAGGTCTTTATAGGCATCAAAAACTTCAATAAGTTTATTTTTTTTAACTGGTGTACCTGCCCAGCTGGTGCTTTAAGTAAATAGTTTATCTAATGGCTAAATCTTCACAGCCTACAATAAAGACCATGTGAAAAGACTCTGCTAAGTGTACTTTAAAACTAATCTCTCCAATCATAGCACTTATTTTCCTATGTAGAAACTGTATGATGGTTGTTCTCCCTAGTCAATGATATCTAGTTTTCTTCATTTATTTTTGTATACCAGTTACTTATTGTGATGTCAAACACATGATAGACACTCAAAACTATTTATTTATATCAGGAAACCCTGAATAAAATTGAGTTCTAAGGTTTTATAAATGAATATAGAAAAATAGTTATTGTTTATCTGGAAAAACAATGATTAGCCATGTTAATTTTTTCCTACACAAACAAATTCTAATTACATTCTGAAATCGTATTTTAATGTTTGCATATTTCTAGACACACTTGGGTTTTCTGTAACCTCTGAAATGTATTCACATTATTCCTTTCATTTATTAATTCATTTGTTTATTCAATCATTTATTTAGAAAATAGTGTGGGATTAATATGTACTACCCTCAGATTTCTGCATCATTAATACAGCTGTGAATAAAAACAGAAAACTTCACTGTAGTCATATTCCAGTAGATGCAACTTCTATTTTAGTGAAGAATAGACAGAAACAAATATATAGACATTAAACAGTATAATAAAGGGCTGATTAAGTCTATGAAGAAAATAAAGTAGGTTAAGCAAGACAAGTATTTTTTAGTAAGTGTTTATTATTTTATATAAGGGTATTAGTAAAACGCTCCCTGATGTGGTAATATTTGAGCAGACAGACACTAGGCAAAAATGGGAGAAAAAAAGTGCTCGAAAATCCCAGAGGAATATTTCCCAGGCAGAGAGAAAAAAACACAAAGTCATCAAGACAGGAATTTGCTTGGCATGATCTTTGGAACAAGAAATCCAATGTGTCAAAATGAAATTGAGAAAGAGGGAAAGAGGTAAGAGATAACGTTATAGGCATAGCAGTGGCTCAGGTAATGGTCCTAGAAGAGGACCATTATATGGAATTTAGATTTTAGTCTGAGTAGGATTGGGAAACACTGGAGAATTTTGAGCAATATGATGTGAAATATTTTAAAAGGATCAAATTTGGTGTCATAGACAAGGATGGCTGCAGTGGAGGTGGTGAGAAGTGGTCAGACAAGGTATACATTTCAGTGGAACAATCAATATTGATGGTTGGTATGAAATATGAAGAAGAAGGCTCAAGGATGATTCCCCAGATTCAGTCTGGGCAAGTAGAAGAAAAAGGGTCTATTTTCATTAGATTGGAGTACTGTAGAAGGTGTTGCTTTAATGGGAAATTACCAAGAGTTCCATTTTTTTACACATTAAGTTTGAAGTACTTTTTAGGCATCTAAGTACAAGAACTTAGGACATACTTTTATGGAGTTAAGGAGTAGACTCTGGGCTGGGGATATGAATTTGCAGCTCATCAATGTATAGAACATTTTCAAAGTTTAGAGACTGAATAAGATTATCTAGATAAAGTTCAGTTTGTCAAATGCCGCTGACAGTTGAGAAAGATGTTTTCAAACTGTCCACTGGATTTGGCATCCAGGGTCTATTTGTGATTCCAAGAAGAGCTATGTCAATGGAGTCATGGGAAATGAATCATGACTGAAGTGTTTTTGAAGGAGAAAGGGAGGACTAGACCAGAGGATTTAAAAATTCAAGTTTAAATAATTTCCTCTAAGTGACAAGCCAACAAAGTTTATGCTAATTGGAAGGGGTTCAGAGTCAAAGGAGAGTCTTGAAGTTGGGAGATATTAAAGCCAGGTATATGTTGATGAAAATGATTCAACAGAAAGAAAACATGCTGGTAGAGGAAGTAGAAAGCAGGGATAATTTCTGAAGTGATGGTAAAGAAGGGAAGGGATAAAAAGCACAAGTGGATATTTTTGCCTTAGGAAAGAATCAAAACAATGATCCATTGTGATAGGAAGAAGACAAAGAACAGATTCAGATAGATTTGATAGATTTGGTGGTAGATGCAGGTAGAAATTTTCTTCTCAATTCTTCCATTTTCTCAGTGGAAAAGAGCTAAACTTATCTTAGAACAAGGCAAGAAAAGGAAGTCTTAAATGAAAGGAAAGGAAGTCCTTTCCTTTCTTCTTAAAGGAGAGAGGAGAAGGTGTGACATAGGTATCTAAGAGAGTACATCTCTGCTATCAATTGTACTTAAATTAATTCTATCCAGAATAAGAGCACTTACTCCCTTTTACCCTTTTAAGACTCTAACCCCCAGTAGAGTAGAATTGACCCCAGGTAGAATTGACTACTCTTTCTTCTGCATTACTACTTAACTCTGAATTTTGTTCTCCTTCTGTAACACTCTCTGGCATTTTAGTTTTATCATGGTCTCACGCTGATAGACTAAGTGGCTCAAAGGTAAGAACTCTTATCTTACAGTTCAAGGTATGCCCAGTGCTTTTCACATACTATTCTCTTACTATATGTTTTATCGAAGGAACAAATGATACTTTATACACTGATGAAGTCTTAATTAAGAGATACAATTTGAAGCCCTCATCATAAGCTTCAATATCAGACAATTCCCAAAGCATAATAAATAAGGAATATTCCAAATTGCACTATTTACACAGTCTCAGAAATCTAGGGTTTCAGCAGAAGTGCCTTCAGTAATCTACTTGGAGTACTTAAAATGGCTTTGGTGCTTCTGAAGCCTAAATCTTCACTAGTAAAGCAAATCAATCCAATGACATTGTCTTGGGTGAGGGACTTTATTTTGGCCTATACTTGAATCTTTAAGTATATAGGAGTATTCCATTCAGATACCACTATTTGTTTTGTGTCTATTAGATTGTAATTTTTACTTGAAATTTAAATATGTTCCTAAATTGTAGTTTAAAGATCAGCACTAATTTAAAAATAGAAGAGATATTACTCATTTGCATAACATATTTGAGAGTGAATTTTAGGGTATGATTGCATTAAATTGGGTTGGGATGAACACAATTTTAGTAACTCTTCTACACTGTCAGCCAAAATTACTTTAAAAAAATTACTTCTGGCCAGGTCTACTTCCATATATAAAACTCTATCACAAAATACTCTTAGCTGTAGACCTACAGTCCACGTGCCTTCTTGAATCACTCCCTGGCTGACTCAAAGGCAAGTTAAACTCAACAAGATCAAAATGAAGTCATGATCTTTCTATGCTCAAAAATGATTATCTTCCAGCATTCCCTATCTTAGTAAATGACAACTGATTCCACCCAGTAATACAAGCCAGAAACCACAATATAACACTCTCCTGCAGTCTTCCTTATCTAATCCATCATCACATTTCTGTCAATTTTTCTTCTCCTATACACTGTTTAAATGTGTCTACTTGTTTCCACATGCAAAACTACCTTGTTTCTCCAAGATACTGACAGATCATTCCCGGATTTCAGCAATAGCCTTTTAATTTGCTTCCAAGTAGCATGGCCTCTTTCAAACCATTTATTTATTCTGTATTCAGGAACAGTTTTACAACGTTTGAATCTTATTTATGTCCCTCCATATCCATAAAATTAAAACTAAAAACAAAAACCAGTGCATTCCCATTGTTCTCAAACTCTTTAACATGACACAGAAGGTCTGGCTCCTTTATGCCTCTCCAGTTTTGCCTCAGATACACCCCCACCCCCTTCTCTCTGAATACCAGCCATTTTGTCCTTTTTTACATTTCTGCAAATGTGACATGCTTCTGTTCAAAGACACTTTCAGTTGTTGTCTCCACTGTCTGGGACACTGTTAACTTTGCCTCACACATCATTCCACTTTGCAAAATTGTACTCTTCTTTCCAATTTAACTTAAAAATCACATCTCCAGAGATTTCTCTGGTCTATCTGAAACAATCAAATCCTCCTCTTACACCATTTCAAAGTTATTTATTTATTTTATATTTATTCAATGTTACAACATGTACTGTTTCATCAGAGCTGTGGTATTTTACATGTATTTGTATATTTTGTGATTATTTGCTTGATTACTGTCTATCCCATTAGACAGAGACTCCACAAGGTTCAGCAGAGCCTGTGTGCTTTGCTCACAATTACTTCACTAATGTCCACTTCAAAATGAGCTCATAGAATGTCCTTATTAAATATTGCTGAGAGGATAACTAAATAAAAATACACAGGGCTTCCCTGGTGGCGCAGTGGTTAAGAATCCGCCTGCCAAGGCAGGGAACAGGGGTTCGAGCCCTGGTCTGGGAAGATCCCACACGCCATGGAGCAACTAAGCCCGTGCACCACAACTACTGAGTCTGCGCTCTAGAGCCCGAGAGCCACAACTACAGAAGCCCGTGCACCTAGAGCTTGTGCTCCGCAACAAGAGAAGTCACCACAATAAGAAGCCTGCGCACCACAGCAAAGAGTAGCCCCCACTCACTGCAACCAGAGAAAGCCCGCACGCAGCAAGGAAGATGCAACACAGCCAAAAATAATAAATAAATAAAATAAAAATAAATTTATTAAAAAAAAATACACAGACACACTTATGTAGAGAAATAGTGCTCCACAGAATATATAATAACTTTCCAAAGACAGAGCCATTATAGACTTATTAGAAACATTCTGGTTTTAAATTAACAAAAACATGCTTTTTATTTTTTCTTTTTCTTTACAGAAGCAAGGTACCAGAAGCAATTCTGAAATCAATTGTTAAGAATTGCACAGCTAAAAGAGGATTCTGCAAACTTTTTGTTTGTTTGTTTGAACAGATGGCAGGTGCTCATGTAAGAAAATACATGCTATATAAAAAATAAATAAATAAAGCAAATTAAAATCAAATAACAAAATATATTTAGGTTAATGATATATCTATCTATAGAGGAAACACTTATTCTTCCAATGATTGTTCATAAATCATTACTCAATTTTCAAATTTTCTTGGTCTAATTTGAAGTAAGTTTCTTTTACAATTGAGGACAACCTAATGATTTTCTTATACATAATTATTCTGTTGTGTTTTACAAGAAATAACATATATAGTGTAATATTTAAAACTCAATACACATTAAAAATTATTAAATTAAGTATCACAGTTCTAATCAATATGAATTTTAAACATAATATTAATGGGAAAGTTTCATAAAGGAAGTATTTTATACTTTTATACTTTATACTCAAGCCTTTTTTAAAAAAAATAATACATGTTGTGTAAAATATACTTCATTCCTAATTATATGGATGACTCTTTCAATTTATATTCTGTATTTGTTACAGTTTAAGTACAATAGTCCCTGAAAAGGAATAGGGAGAGTTGTATTTCCCTGGAGGCTCTGCCAGTCATTAGCTACTTGGCCTTGGGAAGTGCACACTGGCATCCTGGACCTTGTTTCCTCATAACTCAAATGAATGTACTACTCTTGATTATTTCTAAGGGAACATTCAAAGCCATGATTCTGCAGTTTGATTTTCTAATTTAAATTGAATACAGCATTAATGTAGTCATAGATTTTTATCCCTGGATTTTCTTTAATGGGGGAAATTAAAATAGCTTAAGAAAATCACAAAAGTATAAGTAAAAAGGGTAAGTAGACCTGGGGATTATTTCCCAATTTGGATTTTGTTGCTGAGAGATTGTTTCCATGGTACACATTCTGTCAAAATCCCTCAGAAAAGATGTCTATATTACGATTATTTGCTCTGACAATATCAGCTGTTAAAAGTCTTATACTTCCTTTTCAAAACAGAGATTGAAGCAAGGACAAAGAATGAAATGGTGTAAACTCATTATTGGTCCAAAATTCAATTCAAACACATTATCATTTAAAAACTATAATCTTGTGCTCTCTCGAGATACTCACTCAGGGATACTGCATCATTATCTTTCCTTAGAGACCATTAAAAAAATTCTCTGCAGGGACGTGAAGGCCAACAAAAATCACTATCTCATCTATTTAAAACTAGAACATGTTTCATCTTTCTACATATTAGATTTATTTAGAAATTAAATAAATTTTTAATTTGAAAAGTTAATTTTATATAGCAAATCAGAAATAAATTACATGCTTATATGTATTATATAATATGTATGTACATACATATGTATGTATATATGTGTTTATGTACACACAGTACAAAGTCAGAGCATGTATGTTTAATAAAATTGCCCCCGAAACTCAATACACATTAAAAATTATTAAATTAAGTATCACAGTTCTAATCAATATGAATTTTAAACATAATATTAATGGGAAAGTTTCATAAAGGAAGTATTTTATACTTTTATACTTTATACTCAAGCCTTTTTTAAAAAAAATAATACATGTTGTGTAAAATATACTTCATTCCTAATTATATGGATGACTCTTTCAATTTATATTCTGTATTTGTTACAGTTTAAGTACAATAGTCCCTGAAAAGGAATAGGGAGAGTTGTATTTCCCTGGAGGCTCTGCCAGTCATTAGCTACTTGGCCTTGGGAAGTGCACACTGGCATCCTGGACCTTGTTTCCTCATAACTCAAATGAATGTACTACTCTTGATTATTTCTAAGGGAACATTCAAAGCCATGATTCTGCAGTTTGATTTTCTAATTTAAATTGAATACAGCATTAATGTAGTCATAGATTTTTATCCCTGGATTTTCTTTAATGGGGGAAATTAAAATAGCTTAAGAAAATCACAAAAGTATAAGTAAAAAGGGTAAGTAGACCTGGGGATTATTTCCCAATTTGGATTTTGTTGCTGAGAGATTGTTTCCATGGTACACATTCTGTCAAAATCCCTCAGAAAAGATGTCTATATTACGATTATTTGCTCTGACAATATCAGCTGTTAAAAGTCTTATACTTCCTTTTCAAAACAGAGATTGAAGCAAGGACAAAGAATGAAATGGTGTAAACTCATTATTGGGCCAAAATTTAATTCAAACACATTATCATTTAAAAATTATAATCTGGTGCTCTCTCGAGATACTCACTCAGGGATACTGCATCATTATCTTTCCTTAGAGACCATTAAAAAAATTCTCTGCAGGGACGTGAAGGCCAACAAAAATCACTATCTCATCTATTTAAAACTAGAACATGTTTCATCTTTCTACATATTAGATTTATTTAGAAATTAAATAAATTTTTAATTTGAAAAGTTAATTTTATATAGCAAATCAGAAATAAATTACATGCTTATATGTATTATATAATATGTATGTACATACATATGTATGTATATATGTGTTTATGTACACACAGTACAAAGTCAGAGCATGTATGTTTAATAAAATTGCCCCCGACATACTTTTTCTAGCTAATGATGAATCACAGATACCCATCAAGTAAATTAAGATCTAACTTACTCTTTTAAACAGCTGATTATTCTTCATATGGAGTTTTTTTTTTTTTTTAATTACATGCTTGGAACAACTAACATTAGGCAACATATTACTCAACATATTTTTGTATACTACATGTATCAGATTGTTGAGTTCTGCTGATCCACCATTTTGTTAAAATTAATCATGTAATGAACTTTGTCTTGCCTTGACTGTTAATTACTTTTTTCTGAATTTGTGTTTTTTCTCATATATTGTACCATTTTATACCTGGGGTATATACCGGAATAAAGAATCTGAAACAGAGCAAGCAGTTTGCTTTAGTATAATATTTACATTTTATACAATAACATATCAAATTGTACATTGTGTATATTAATATTGTTAACTCTCCTCTTTATGTGAGATATCTGAGACCTCATAGTTAATTTTGATTCAAAAGTATTTTCCAATGATAAAATTAGTATATAATTTTAATGCACTTAATTTTCTCTAAAATAAAATATTTTATTTAATGTTCTACTCCAGATTCTTTAAATTTAGTCATTCAACCATATACTACATAGCAACTGGGAAATATTGAGTTATTTTTTTAATAAATAAATACACACCTTAAGTACATGCATTTCTTTCCATTTGAACTTAGACTGAAATTACCTCTTTTAGGAACTATTGTGAATATTTTTTGGTTTGTTCTTGATCTGCTAAGTTTTCCTCTTAATCTGTGGTTTTCATAGCTCATCACTTGTACTTAGTGCTTGTATATCCTTCTGTCTCATCTAATTTATGCCTTATCCATCCTGACCCTTGTTCTGACTTATGTTTACTTTGGCTTACCCCTGCATTCATAGCTTTACTCGATCCATGATTTTCACATTCCTCTAAAGTCTTGAGTGGGAATTTCTCTGTTCAAGGTTTTGGACAAACATAAAGGCACTGGCTATTGAAAACCCTAGGTTTCACATGAAGGGAACTGATGTGACAATTTGCCATGGTTCTTGTAAGAACTGGCCATAAGAAATGGAGACCTGGCTGTTCTCCATTCTCAATCCCTGCATCTAATACAAATGGTCTCTGATTTGTGGCTTAACTCAAAATTCAGTTGATATAACTGTACTTCTAGAAGGTTTAAAATATTCCATTCTGGTACTCTTTTCATCACCAGAGACTGGAAGATAGGATAGCAAATTTCAATAATGTTTCTCAAGTTTCTCTACAAATATATCAGTACAAAAATACAGAACTCTTGGTGTGTGGCTGATAAAGAGTAGACAAATTTTCTTATATCTCTTTTATCAAACAAGGAGATTTATACTCTTGTAATGAGTAAAAATCCTATTCTTAGAGAATTACAATATACTAGTCCTTAACAAGTGGTTACTTGCCTCAGGGCAGTAACCCTGAGTTTCCATAGGCCCCTGGGGGAAGGGCATTGCTTCTTAATTACATTTCACCAATTAAGTGTTTACCTGAAATTTTGAGACAATCCACAGAAAGAATTGCAGATCTTTTCAGGCTTTAGATGCAAATTCTGAATTTTTATCTCTAATTAAGATACTTTTACTAATTGATAAAATTATAATGAACTAAAAGATCAAGAACACCTTTTTTCCTTCCACTTTTCATGCAGCAGGAGTGTGAAAAGTGATAACTCTCTTGTAAAGAAGAGTGATATTGTTTCCTTCTTCTCACTCTTTCTGCCTTTCTATACCTCCTATGGCTGAGAAAGTGGGCTACAGAATTAACCTTTTTCCTGCTGGATCAGACTTCCAGCCAGCAATCTGTGCCTTCTGTCTCTTTTTGTAATGATTATTTCTTCAGTCTCTTATCTTTGCAGGTGGTAGTAAGATGCTGTTATGGGTTGAACTCTGCCCCCCCCCACCCCCGACCCAGCCATAGACCTAAACCTTAGAAACTCAAGAGTGTGGCCTTAAAGATGGCGTCTTTACAAAAGAAATCAAGTTAAAATCAGTTCATTAGGGTGAGCCCTAATCCAACCTGACTGGTGTCCTTATAAAAAGCAGGAATTTGGACACAGAAACAGACAAGTACAAAGGAAGATGATGTGAAGAAACAGAACAAAGATGGTCATCTACAAGTCAGGGAGAGAGGCCTTTCAATAATGTTTCTCAAGTTTCTCTACAAATATATCAGTACAAAAATACAGAACTCTTGGTTTGTGGCTGATAAAGAGTAGACAAATTTTCTTATATCTCTTTTATCAAACAAGGAGATTTATACTCTTGTAATGAGTAAAAATCCTATTCTTAGAGAATTACAATATACTAGTCCTTAACAAGTGGTTACTTGCCTCAGGGCAGTAACCCTGAGTTTCCATAGGCCCCTGGGGGAAGGGCATTGCTTCTTAATTACATTTCACCAATTAAGTGTTTACCTGAAATTTTGAGACAATCCACAGAAAGAATTGCAGATCTTTTCAGGCTTTAGATGCAAATTCTGAATTTTTATCTCTAATTAAGATACTTTTACTAATTGATAAAATTATAATGAACTAAAAGATCAAGAACACCTTTTTTCCTTCCACTTTTCATGCAGCAGGAGTGTGAAAAGTGATAACTCTCTTGTAAAGAAGAGTGATATTGTTTCCTTCTTCTCACTCTTTCTGCCTTTCTATACCTCCTATGGCTGAGAAAGTGGGCTACAGAATTAACCTTTTTCCTGCTGGATCAGACTTCCAGCCAGCAATCTGTGCCTTCTGTCTCTTTTTGTAATGATTATTTCTTCAGTCTCTTATCTTTGCAGGTGGTAGTAAGATGCTGTTATGGGTTGAACTCTGCCCCCCCCCACCCCCGACCCAGCCATAGACCTAAACCTTAGAAACTCAAGAGTGTGGCCTTAAAGATGGCGTCTTTACAAAAGAAATCAAGTTAAAATCAGTTCATTAGGGTGAGCCCTAATCCAACCTGACTGGTGTCCTTATAAAAAGCAGGAATTTGGACACAGAAACAGACAAGTACAAAGGAAGATGATGTGAAGAAACAGAACAAAGATGGTCATCTACAAGTCAGAGAGAGAGGTCTGGAACAGACTGTTCCCTCTGTAAGAACAAATAAAAATTAAAAATAAGATTTTAATTCTGCCTCATAAATAAGGATACTTTTCCTCCACCTCCCTTTTCTCAGATCATTTACTTTAGAAAACTTGCAAGTATAAGTTCTTTCTCTGCCTCTTTGAAATGTATGTAAATATTTTTAGAAATTAAATAAGCTTTCTCTCTATGACCCAGGAATGTCTTTTTTAAGGAGCTGGGAGCCATCTCTTTGAAATCTAATCATCTAAAAAGACAGCACTCCAACCTCCCAGTTTTTGTGGGAGGGTAGGAGCTTAACCTCTACAGGTAATTTTTCTGAATTGCAAAACTGTCTCCTGTTACAAAAAAGATGAGAAGTTTGCTTTTTCTCTTCATAAAGCCAGTTAGATAACAAAGGTGGTCACCCTACTTACCAGATGAGTCTAGAATAAGCTATGTGTGAAAAATGGTGCTGTCAAGTACAATTACCTCAGGACTTATTATTGTTCATCTTGAGAACATGTAGATAATGGGTTGTATCTGCTTGATTATATAAAAGGATGAGAGTTTTTTCTGTCTTTGCAAACTCTTAGGGGATTGCCTGTTACAGCGTCCCATTCTGCTTTAATGCTTATTCAATAATAAAAGTATTTTCTTTGTCTACTTACCTTTATGGGGCTATTTTCTTGGATAGGAGAGGATTTTGTTTTTAATTATATATCCCCAGTACTTCACATCCCTCGGAAGGAACCAACATTGCCAACACCTTGATTTTGTACTTCTAGCCTCTACCATCTTGAAACAGTAAATATCTGTTACTTAAGCCACCCAGTTAGTGGTACTTTGTTATGGCAGCCTTAGCAAACTAATTAAATGTTAAAACTATGGTTTGAGTTTAAGGCCTAGGAACATTTTAAGACATTAATCCAGTTTGTTAGACTTCTATTCATTGGTCTATGTTATGCTAAATACACACTTCCCTTTAAGATTTCATGGGAATGCAGAAGGCTGACAATGAGAAATCTGGTATTCTTGGGCTTTAACAACATAACACTTTCCTAACATACATTCTACCATTATTTGACACAAATTGGATACCATTACATTTTTCACCTACTGTATTAGAGATTAATATCTCAAAAACGTTTATCACTGACTTCTGTAAAGAAATTCCCTACTTAAATCTTCACATGTCTATATGCCTGCATGATTCTTAAACCATTCCAGAACTTGTTAAGAATACCCACCCAGCTGAGCCCCAGTTTAATACCCACCCAAATAATGTCATGATGAGAAATGATCAGTTAAAAGAGAAATGTTTAGATTTTCTTTAGTAACCAATCAAAAAATGTCGTGAGAAGCCTATCATATTTTAAAGTAAATGTTTGTTTTGGTCCTATATCAAGCACCTACACTGCAGAGTGAATCGCTGAACTCTCTCCAGAGTGATATGACTCTCTCTTTCCTCGCAAATTAATAAATTCAGACTTGATACAAACTATTTTGTTGTGGTGGTTGTTTTTGTGAGTCTTCAATGCCTCTGTTTATGAAGATAAATAGGCAGAGATAGCTTATCTTTTTATCCATGATGGGGAAGACCACAATAAAAAAAAATAAGTTTTGGCTAAGGCTTTTCCACAAGTTTTCACTGTTAAATGAGTTTTTACTCAAGTGCTAATATGGAGAGGAATCCAAGCAATTCTCCATCTGCCCCAGCTCTCTAGGCCCATGGAAGGATGTATCACGGATAAGGGACGGGGGAACATGTATGGAAATCAGCTTGGATATTTTCTCAGAACAAATAATTGGTCCTATTGGTTCCCAGGATGAGCTGACAAGCGGCATGAACGACTCTTTCAGCTCTTGCTTAGACTTCGGGGAAGTTAAAATACAGAAACTTGTAGAAAGGAGAAAAGCCTGACTAATGTTTGTTCAAGACAAAGCAGAGTGTATGAAACGGGCAATTGAGAACATTTGGTCAGCGGGGGATGAAAACCTTCTCTACTCCAGGAAATGTGCTTCCTCTGTTCAAAACTAGACCATGATGAACAGGGGTTGCTTGGTAGTTTTGTGGACCAAACCCAAGTTTACTAACACCATCTCTTTCGTTAATCCAACCCTTTCCCTACAGGGGAAGCACTCCCTTTTAGACATCGTCAGGGCAAAAGCCCATTAACAATTTCTAGGAACTAAAAATAGAATCTGCGTAATAAAATAAAGTCTAACCTTTTTTCCTTTGTGCTTGCTCATAAGGTGACGCTCGCAGAGGCCTTGCAACTGCCACTTCAGGCCAGACTTCCTAGGGCCAAACGGCGACGCCCAACACCTCAGCTCTACAACCTTCAATTCAAGATGGCGGCAGCGGGCCGTGTGCAGAGACGCCGCGCAAGCGCCCTACAAGGCACTGCAAGCTGGAGCCTGAGCAGCACAGCTGCGCCTGCCTGGAGAGAACTCCGCCCACTTCCCTCCCCGTTGATGGAGCCGTGGAAAGCAATCCCGCTCGCAGCCCGTTCAGAGAGCATGGAATGTAGTCTGAGCTCACACCTCTCCCTTCTCTGATCAAAGACTAAAGCTTTCCTTAGCTTCTGAACCGAACCTGGTCATGTTCTATTGGTGCAAGCTACGCTGGGCAGGAGGACGCTTGTTGCGATCAACTTGGGAGGGTTGTAAGAACTTCACTAAATCACTTTTTTGGGGAATCACTTATAACATCCTCTACACTTGGAAACCAGCAAAGCTGTGAAGTTTCAAAACAAATCTCCAGGGAAACACTGTTTTTTGTTTTTGTTTTTTAAACTTAGTATATAGGAGCCTTTAATCTCTGTTAAAAAAAACAACGAACAAGCAAATGTATCTTTAATATTAAATAATTATTCAAATATACTATTTTTAATGATGCTTTATTTTCCATGTATCTTGAAGTTATTTAAAAACAGTGCATTTTATAAATTGAAGCAGCATAATAAAACAAATTACAGAACACTTTAAACAAATACTCTTATCTCTTATCAATAAATGTCAGTTTGTAAACATGAAGTTTTATTTTTTTTCTGAACAGTGGGGGATAAAGATGATAAAGGTGATAGAACTATATAAGAAATACATTAATGATGCAATAGGAAAATAAAGTAATTTTACTGAAACAAAGGACAAATCTTACCAATGTCAGAATTTTCTCAGTAATGTTTATGCTTTATGAGTATATATTCATAATCATATAACTATTATGAATAATTATTCAGGGTAGAAAACATTAATTTAACTCTGAAAATTGTTTAGCTACTGACTACTGATTTCTGTTGAAATGACTGAATCTATGAAATCGTAATTTTCCTTTTTTTTTTGCAGATTTCCTGTTCTCAAAGCTCTCATTATTACCCTCTGGATCCATTTTTCTCAGAGATAGACTATGTGCTTTGCTTCTTATATTCCCAGAAACATTGGGCTTAATTGCAGGTGTTGTGGGAATACATTTATGAAATTTAGAGAAAGGCCATTAGGGAAATGACTCACTTGGTAGAAATCCATGTCACTAGTGTATTTGGAATGATCCACATTATTGGCTTGGAGTACAAACACAATTACCTCACTTTTATTTACTCAGTTTATTACATGAGCACCCAACTGCCCTCAGTGATGGGAAGTCCCCTTATTCCCCAAAGCCTCCCCCAACCACCCTACTCTGGCAGGAACACTAGGGACTCAGTTCAAAGAAGATAGGTCCTGCTGCAAGAAGCCAGAAAGAGAGAGAAAACTAGGAAGGGTGACTAGTCCACTAATGCCGTGGCTCGGGTCTCTGCCACGTGAGGTTACAGGTGGTCCTGCACATTCTGACGGCAGGAAATTTGTTCATGTTTACTACAATACTACTATTGATTCAGCTCTTTTCTTCCCATCACCCCAGCAGCATCCCCCTGAGCTCTGAGGACACTTCTCTTTTAGATCACACTCACATGCTCAGCCTTGTCCCCCTAATGCTCAGCACAGTGCCAGGTGGACCACACTGGAGAAGAACCCAGCCCCAGTCTCCTGAGGTGCTGGAATAAGTCTTCCCCATGGAGCCTGGTTCGCTCCGCCTGCATGGGATCACCTTGGCGCATCCCAACAAGGGATCTCCCCATTGCACATAAAGGGGAAGGCAAATGTTGTTAAGCAATAAACATATACCCATTTTACATACCTACACCTACACACAAACTTTCACTGGCAAGGATTTCCTGTTTGCCTTAAATTTTCATGACTTAGAGGGTTTTTATATCCTTCTCTGCAATGAAGCAATATCCTCCAAGGGACTGTTCTTGGCTATACAGTAGAAGTGGCACCTCATTCCAATACTAATTTTTCATAAAGAAAAGTCTGTTTCAAGACTGTGGCTACTGAGTGAGGTCAAGTAATCATTATTTAGGGCTTGAATGCTCATAGGAGGAGAGTTAATCAGCCATTTGCATCTCCCCCAGCATCTGATAATTTTACCCATCATTAGAATTTCTTTTTATTTGTAACACACGTTACTGCAAAGGATTAATATCCAAAATATATAAAGTTCACCAATGATCAAGGAAGAAACAGTGTAGTAAAAGAGTGGCACTTCACACAAAGGAAATCTAAATGGCTAATAAGTCTTATTAGTAACCTTGGAAATTCACATGAAAACAATGAGATCCATTTCACACCCACCAAAGGGGTCAAAAATAGCAACTGGACAAAACCTAGCGCTGATGGGATGTGGAGGAATGGAGATGGTGGTGGGAGAGCAAGTTGCCTCAACTCCTTGCAAAGACAGTGGCATTCACTGGCCACCGTGCTGTTCACATAGCCCCATATGTTGGCGGGTCTGTGAGTAGTGGTGCATTCATCCAACGGGCTTCTGCAGCAGGGGATGAACAAGGCCTTTCCAGGACTGGCCAATGAGAGCAGCCCATTGCCCTGAAGGAGACCCCATGCCACCAACACCAGTGAATCTCAAAAACCTGCGCAGCCCCTCACGCATCGGCGGTGTGAGCTGGGGGAGAAGCTAGCGCTTCCCCAACTGTAACGGGTATGGTCAGCGGCCTCACGCTGGCCCCAGTGAGCTGGCCCATTGGCAGTCGTGGTCCTGGCCGTCCCTCCCAGTCTGAGTGAGGCCAACCAGTGAAATGACACAGGTGACTTTGGAGGCACTGTGATTTCCTCTTGGCTCTCTTGGATCACTTGCTGTGGGGCCCCAGCTGCCATGCTGTAAGGACACTTCAGCTGTCCCCGTGAGGCGGAGAGGCCCCATGATGAGACGCTGTCACCCACCCCCAGCCACGCCAGCATAACTGGCCAGGTAGTGAGTGGCCCTCCGGCCCCAGGCAAGCCTTGGCCAAATATTACGGCAGCTGTAGGAAGGACTGAGCCAGAGACATCCAATGAAGCTGCTCCCTGACCCTCAGAAATGGTGTGAGATAATAAACGTTCACTGTTTTTCGCATCTATGTTTTGGAGTGATTTGTTATGTAGCTATAGATAATCGAGAAACCTTGCCAAATGCAGTTTCTTTAACAATCCGCTGTTGAAAGCGTAGGATTCGGCACTTTAACAAGATCCAGGTGATACCAATAGGCCGGCAGGTGGTCCATATAAGGAGGAGGATTAGGGCTCCACCCCCGCTACAGTGAGAGGCACTAACACAAAACAGTGCCCAAGTCCGCAGATTCCGCACTGCAGGAGGGGTCAGAGCAGCCAGGCCGTGAGGACGGCGAGGACAGCCCAGCACAGCAGCGGCGGCCCACCTCGAGCGTCAGGCCTGACGGGGGAAGGATTCATGGTGGACTCCAGAAGGTTCTGCGAGCCGGGAGCCTCCTGGTGAGTTCTGGTTCCGTTTAATTCCGAGTTTGCTCAGTGGGCTCTGGAAGCTTCTGTGAGTTCTGGTTCTGTTTAATTCCGAGTTTGCTCAGTGGGCTCCGGAAAGTTCTGTGAGTTCTGGTTCCGTTTAATTTCAAGTTTGCTCTGTGGACTCTGGAAGGTTCTGTGAGCTCTGGTTCTGTTTAACTCAGAGTTTGCTTTGTGGGCTGTGAAAGGTTCTGTGAGTTCTGGTTCTGTTTAACTCAGAGTTTGCTCTGTGGACTCCTGTAAACAAAGTTTTCAACGTTATATTCTTTTTGGGTATAATGATGTGAGACTTATATGTGCTTTTAAAAGGCCCATTTTAAATTATTCAGTATGAATGTAGTTATATTTGAAACAAGAGATAACAGTATTTAGTATATGTGTAACATAAAGAACAATAAAGTACAATCCAAAAATTCATTAATGCAGAACGCCACAATAAGCCATATAGATAGACGTATCTGTGCAATCTATTTTCGGATTAAAAAGTTTCAATTTATTTTGAGACCCCAGTATACATGAGGCATGAGTATTTGGTAAGTCGCTTAACTATGATAACTTTTGTTTCATACTTTTATTTAAAGGAAACATAGCTGAAAATGTACAGGTGACACGGTAAGCAAGGAAATACCTTTAATTCTTAAATTTGTATGAATAATGTTATAAGCATCTTCCCTGTGACTTATTTTTACCACTGATTGGAATGGTTGTGACATTGCTTTTAACTTACTAGTTCTTCAATTTGTTGAAAACATTTCTGTTTAGAAATATTACTGAATAAACTAGCACAAATATAAAAAGACTACTCATTAGTAATTGATAAATTAATCACCTGATTATTTTTAAAATAGAAATTGTAGCATTCTGAAATCCGCTAGCATTGATTTGCACTAGGTGTAAGAATCAGATTTGGGGCTCATGCTGGTCTAAGTCCTAAGAAAGGAGTTACATTTTAAAAATATGGGCTTTGGGCCTTGTCATGTTGCCATATTACACACAACTAAAAACTTCTGATAACGTATGGATGTTTTCAAAAGCCATTGTCACCTGCAAACGTCTCAGCATGAATTAATTTCTTAGATTAAGAATCCTGTGTCTAAGCAGAATACTACAGGGACGAGTGATGACAGAGATGAAAGCAATAGTATGATCACTGGGGAAGGTATTGAGCTATGATTCAGGGGTGACCCAATGATATGACATCAGAACTATTTTATCTTTTAATAGCTCAGCCTCCTATTTATAAAGAAGGGTTAACACTTGCACTCATTACATTTGTAAGATGTAGATAATTTCTTTTCAAAATAAGGTATTATTAACCTATCACCCTGACCTCCACAGATGAGATAATTAACCATGAGAAATTCAAAAGTAACAATTATACTTGCAAATAAAAGAAAGAAGTATTATGAAAGTTAGCTGGTTCTGGTCCACAGTACATAGTTAGAAACCCATGAGGCCAAATGTGTTTCAAATTAGGAAATTTTGGATTTCAAAAATCTAATGTGATGTATTTACTGTATATTGATTATCCTATCCCCTAACCAAACATATGTATGCAATGAAACATGAATATTCATTAAAAGGGATAAATTAAGACTATAAATACTTCATACCAGGTCACAACAGTCTGGGTTTTTTGTGGGTTTTTTTTTGGATCAGAAGATAATCTGGTTTTCAGAAAATTTCTATTTCACAATTTAAGTAAGTTAGAATTTTCTTTCATGTAGTCAACATGAACATATTACAGAGTAAAATATAAACTGCCTTAAATTTGAAAAGTAAAGTCAGGAATTTCCAGGAAATTCTGTACTTTTGGAGAAAAACATGAATTTCTAGAGATTCCTGTTTGCTCTCTGTCACTTAGATATCATTGTAATCAACCAGTTTAATAAGCAGTGTTTCAGTGTTCAGTGTAAAGATCAAAAGATGTAAGAGATAGGAATTACTAAGAACATACACCAGTCAATGTAAATAACTAAATAGCTGCATGAATAAATGTGTTGTAGTATGATACGGTTTGATGGAGAGGTGAAGGGCAGGGAAGCCCAGCATCAGAAATAAGCTGGGTGATGTGGGGCTAGGGGTGGGATCAGACATAAGAGAGCTCACTAAGGAAAGAGGAGGTTGTTATAAAAAGGGGAAAATGAAAAGGAAATGTGCTACCAAAGGACATAATACAAACTAATGGTAATTTGTAATATACTTATATGAAATAACTTTCAACTGTTATTTTAGGAAGATAAAATTAAAAGTACCTTAAAGGACATATTAAGAAAATTCAGATCACTTTAAGCTTTAACATTTTCATTGATAGATAATAAATTATGTTATGTATAATGATTTAGAAAACTAAATACCAGAATCCCAGGTAATTTATGGAAGTAAATATTTTATACTTTGTTTCAAATCTATTTTAGGGATTAAATATTATGGAATAGAATAAAGATCGTCATTACTGTGGGAATATCTTTTTTTAAAAAATAAGTTTATTTTATTTATTTTTGGCTGCATTGGGTCTTTGTTGCTACGGGTTTTCTCTAGTTGAGGTGAGTGGGGGCTACCCTTCGTTGCGGTTCGCGGGCTTCTCTTGTTGTGGAGCACGGGCTCTAAGCACGCGGGCTTCGGTAGTTGTGGCTCGCTAGAGCGCAGGCTCAGTAGTTGTGGCGCACAGGCTTGGTTGCTCCGCGGCATGTGGGATCTTCCCGGACCAGGGCTCAAACCCGTGTCCCTTGCATTGGCAGGTGGATTCTTAACCACTGCGCCACCAGGGAAGCCCCAGAATATCTTCTTATTCATCTTTCTACCTACATGTGTATATAGATAGATATATAGTTATAAATATATATTCTACACACTAAAATAAGAAATTTGGAGAAAAACAAAATATTATTAATTTTGAATAAAATATTGAAATGGATCACTATTTGGAGATATTTTCCTAAACATACAGTTATGACCTGATAATCTAGAAGACAAATCACTTATTTAAACTTTAAATTTTAGGTCATTGAAAGGCACATTCTCTTGATTTATGAAATGGAATTTGACTTTAGCCCATATATCACATACATCACATACATCACTTCCTGAGGGTTATGGGAAGTTGACTGCAAGTATTCATCATTATTCAAAGTGAATAAAACATAATAACACTGACAAATGTAAATTACACAGCAAGACTTATGTCTACCTTGTAGTACTGCCCACTTTTTTTATAATCCCACATAAGAAAAATTTAGCATCCTTTTGTTATCTTTTCTATTGTATTTGTTTGTTTCTTGTGTTTATAATTTGCTTACATTGTTTTGTTGACCACAAAGGACGTTTTGTCGAAATGGATCACTATTTGGAGATATTTTCCTAAACATACAGTTATGACCTGATAATCTAGAAGACAAATCACTTATTTAAACTTTAAATTTTAGTGTCATTGAAAGGCACATTCTCTTGATTTATGAAATGGAATTTGACTTTAGCCCATATATCACATACATCACATACATCACTTCCTGAGGGTTATGGGAAGTTGACTGCAAGTATTCATCATTATTCAAAGTGAATAAAACGTAGTAACACTGACAAATGTAAATTACACAGCAAGACTTATGTCTACCTTGTAGTACTGCCCATTTTTTTTATAATCCCACATAAGAAAAATTTAGCATCCTTTTGTTATCTTTTCTATTGTATTTGTTTGTTTCTTGTGTTTATAATTTGCTTACATTGTTTTGTTGACCACAAATGACGTGTTGCCGGTTAATAACTTCATGCTAATTAACCACCTGAAACTTTTAATTAGTTTCCAATATTTAAGTCAATAAACACTCTAAATATGACTATGTGCACCAAAGACAACTCAAAATTGAGTTAAAAAAATAGTAGAAATAGTAGGTTGGTAGCCTTAGTATGTTAGTATAAAATTCCATGGGATCTACTTCTAAGAAAATGATGATTAAGTATAATTTTATTTTTTTCATTGTTTGACTTTTTTCAAAATAAAAAGTAAGATTTTCTGAATATTGTTTACTATATATTGACTGATGTGCTTTTATGAAAGATAATGCATTTCAGGAAATGACTAATTCAATGATTTACATAAAAGAGAATTTTATATTTCAAATATTTATTGAAAGTTTACAATTCTGTTTTGTTAAGCAAGCATATTTTTACATAACAAACTAAACTTTAAGCCAAAGCCATCGTCTAGGTTATTATGAGCTACAAATTGTTGAGTTCTTGTTAATAAGAAATTTTTAAGAAGAAGAAATGAACTGGATGTGTGGGATGAAGGATGGAGTAACAAAATATCCAGAAGATTTTCTAAGGGTTAGTAACTGTGCTGTAAGTGTCCACCTAGGTTATTTCATTTTAGTCCTCAAATATCAGTGTCATTAACTTCATCACATGTGAGGAGACTAGAACTCAAAAGAGTGACATTATTTGTTCAACATCAAAGAGCTAATAAGTAGCGTAGACAAAACTGAGTAGATTCACAAATCCCTACATTTTTAATTATATTGTTTTCTAACACATTGATAATTTTTCCTCTTGAAAGTAATTGATAAATTGTCATGAAATTGCCAATGCTATTTTCTTATTGTTATTTTTTACAGAATTATTCTTTCATATCTTTTAATATGCTTACAACTGATTTCCAGCTATATATAAAATATACAGTTATAAATATATTCTCTCTATAAGATCAAATCTCAATTGCTAGTACCAGCCAAATCCTCAAATAAGTCTCTGTAAGTGTGCATCTGAGACCTTGAGCTGACTTGTCTTTCTCTTGGGGCCTCCGTAGTCAAGCATATAGCAGACTTCTTTGGTTACCTAAACACCAACATTTCCCAAATGAATCTTCCTTGCAGCGGTGCCTAATCCATCCCTCTAGAGGTTGAAAGGAGAGTTACTGGCTGAATTCCTCACCTCTCTTGTAGCTAGGAGTCAGACACCAGGCCTGATTCTGGCTGATTGAATCCAAAGTGAAATATGCTGGGAGCTTCTGAAAAGTCAAATAAACTGAAAGATGAAAAAAGGAGTGACCAGCCTTGGCCTTCCTGCTAGGGGACGTCGTTTTGGGAATACTAAAGACTAAAAGCCACACTCATCATCAAAAGGAAAGGACAGAAAATAACAGAGAAGCTGACTCTGAAATCCCAACATTATTGAGTGATTCCCTTAGATTTCTTGGTATTAAGTATTAAGTAAGTAGATAAATAAACAAACAAACAAATAGGAATGACTTTTCAAAAACTTTTAGTGAGGTATTCTATAATTTCAGCCAAAACCACCCTAGCAGATAACAGGTCTTGAAATTAACAGTTATCATGATGATTTGGAGTTGTGCATATATGCCTCCTCCCCACATTATTTGAGTTAATACATAAGAGACAATATATAATTGTTCAGTTATTTAGGAATGAGTTTTACATGAATGCTAAGAATACAACAAGTACCTTCTATATGCAAACACAATGATAGAGAGGCATGCTAACGATTCAGATAGGAAGATAAATTAAATCTGATTTTGATGATAATATACTTTATTCATTTTTATAGCTTTATTTTATTTTATACCTTGATGATTGAGTGGTAAAACTGTCCAAAATAGTCTTTAAAAATCTTTTTTCTAGTATCTGCTTTCTACCTGTTATAAAATTCTGTGACTCTGTTTACGACCATGAAGTTTATATGCACAGATATTTGGTACATTTTTGTCACCATTAGAAAAATAAGCTAAAATTTCCTCTTAGTAATTCTGAAAAACCAAACATAATTGTCATATTCATCCTAATGTCAATGCATCTCCCAATTGGAGTTGACTTCTTAAGCAGCCTTCCAAAATTTCTAAAAGGATGATATTCACAGCATCACAGCTTCATTACACTATAAACTTGAGTTTAGTTTTCCTCCTCTTAATTTTTTTAGAGAATCCTGCTCCACTTAGGACAAATCGCAAGAACCAAATGACTCACTAATGTATGAGTAGCCAACTGTTTCAACCATTTCCTAAAACTGAAGGAAAAAAAAACCCTTCCCTGGCTAGAATTTGAAAAACAAAACAAACAAAAAAACCCATAAAATTATTTAAGGCTCTAGCACGTGATAGTACCATGATTGTCAAAACATTATATTTTTTATATTAGTATAGAAAGAATTCTCAGTCATTAGAAGAAATTTATCTTCAGGACGGTTTGGAATTATTAGGTTGACACTGCCAAAAATATTTTAGTCTTGTATAATGAGTACCTTTGGGAAAATGTTGGAGAATGGACTCCCTAAAAAGCTTGACCATCATTTGTACTTGAGAGGGATCAGTCAATTATGAAGGAATTCTGGTTGAAATCATGTGTATATATCAGTGCATGTATATATTTATACTTCTTTCTAATTAATAAATGATTAAAAGATGGTAGATATTATTAGTAATTTATGCTAGTTAAAATAAGAAAGAGAAAAAAGAGGAAATTCACATTTACACATAAGATTCCATGACTGAAAAGAATACACTGAGATGAAGTGCAGAAAAATCTTAGCACAATTCTTGGCACAGAGTAAGATGTTAATAATTGATGGCTAATATATATTTTTAATCAGATGGATAAAAGGAGGAGACAGTGTTAAGAAGAAAAATTTCATTTTTAAGAGAAGACCAAACCTAGCCATGGATGCCAGAGCGTCTGGTAGTAACACCAAGACCTAGCTAATAACACACAGACAGATCCTGAAGGTCAGGGGCTGCTTTTGTCCCTAGTGTTTCCTTTAAAAAATCCTTAGTGTTTCTTTTACTGTTAGCCTGTGATAACAAGTTACATCTCAGTTTTTCTTTCCATGAAAATGTCCTTTCATTTCCATTTTGAAAGAATAAAATGAAGACTATTTTCTTGGTATCCAATCATTTAATGCATTTCAGGATTTTGGAAGATACTGTCACATTGTTCCTAATTTCCATTGTTTATAGTCACCATTCAGCTGTCAGAATTATCTTTGTTCTTTGAAGATTATATGGTTCTCTTTGGAAGATCTTACAAATTTTTAAATTATCCTTAGGTTTTCAGCAGTTTTATTAAGATGTTCTTCAGCTATGTTTTCTTTCTGTGTCTGCTGCATGGTATCTACAGTGTTCCATATATGAACTGGCTATCTTGCAACATATTGGAAAATCTTTAGGGATTCCTTTTCAGATGTTTAGTCTGTCCTATTTTCCTTCCTTTACTTCTTGGAAAATAAAAGCAAGAGCAAAAACAATGGCATGGGATATTTTACAGTATTGTATTTCTAAATTAAATCATACTAACTAGACTTGTTTCATTTCCTAACTTTAATTAGATGCAAGTATTGCATTATTTTAATACATTTATTGGTATGTAATTCGCAAACCATACACCCACTTAAAGTGTAAAATTCAATGTTTTAAGCAGAATTTTGTAACCATCACTGTAATCTAATTTTAGAAAACATTCATCACCCCAAAGGAAACCCCACACCCATTAACACTTAATACCCATTCCCGTTCAACCAGCACAGCCCTAAGCAACCATTTACCCACCTTTATAAGAGTATATTTATTTTAGAGCAGTTTTAGGTTTACAGCTAGAGTGAATGGAAGATACAGAGATTTCCTATATGCCCCCTGTCCCCACACATGCACAGCCTCCCCTGCTATCAACCTCCCCTCCAGAGTAGTACATTTGTTAAAACCAGTGACCCTACATTGACCCATCATAATCACCTGAAGTTCAGAGTTTACATTAGGGCTCATTCCTAGTGTTGTGCATTCTAAGGGTTTAGACACATGTACAAGGACATGTATGTACTACTATGGCATCCTATAGGATAGCTTCACTACCCTAAAAGTCCTCTGTGCTATGCCTATTCCTACCTCTCTCTCACAGCCCCCGGCAACCACAGATACTTTTACTAAATCCATAGTTTTCCCTTTTTTAGAATGTCATATAGTTAGAATTCCACAGTATATAGTCTGTTTCAGGTTGGCTTAGTTCACTTAGTAATAAGTACTTAAGGTTACCCCATTTATTTTCATGGCTTGATAGCCCCCTTTTTTCTTTTTAGCACTGAATAATATTTCACCATCTGGATGTACTACAGTTAATTTATTCATCTACTGAAGGACATCTTGGTTGCTTCTAAGTTTTAGCAATTATAAATAAAGCCACTATAAACATTTATTTACAGGTTGTTATGAGAACATAAGTTTTCAGTTCCTTCGGGTGAGTACCAAGGAGCGTGATTAGTGGATCATATGGGAACAGTACATTTAATTCTGTAAGAAACCTTCAATCTGTTTCCCAAAGTGGTCGTACCATTTTGCATTCCTACCAGCAATGAATGAATTTCTGTTGCTCCACACCCTCACCAGCATTTGAAGTTGTTAGTGCTCCAGATTTGGCCATTCTAATAGGTGTTTAGTGGTACCTTATTTGTCACTTTAATTTGCATTCCCTGATGACAGATGATGTAGAACGTCTTTTCATATGCTTATTTGCCAACTTTTTGGGTGGTGTCTATTAAAGTCTTTGGCTCATTTTTTAGTCAGGTTGTTTGTTTTCTCATTGTTCAGTTTTAAGGATTCTTTGTATATTTAGGATAATAGTCCTTTATCACATATGTCTTTTGCAAAAATTTTCTCCTAGTTTGTGACTCTGTTTCATTCTCTTGATATTGTCTTATAGCAGAGCAGAATTTTTTAGTTTTAATGAAGTCCATCTTATCAGTTATTATTTTCATGGTCCTGCCTTTGACGTTGTATATAAAAAGTCATCACCATACCCAAGGTTATGTAGTTTTTCTCTTATATTTTCTTCTATGCGTCCTATAATTTTCCAGTTTACATTTAGGTCTGTGATCCTAATTTTTGTGAAGGGTGGAATGTCTGTATCTAGAATCTTTTTTTTTCATGTGGATATCCAGTTGTTGAAGCATCACCATTTGTTGAAAAGCTATCTTTACTACACTGTTTTGTCTTCGCTCCTTTGTCAAACATCAGTTGACTATATTTATGTGGATGTGTCTCTCCATACTTGCTGGCAGTGATGTTCCCTGTGTCCTCTCCAAGAAGAGTTGTTGATCTTTCAGTCTGTTCAGGTTTTTATTTGTTGAATGCAGTGATGACTCCCAAGTTTCTTACATTTGGAACCCAGATTCCACTGATCTACTTTTGGTCCTACAAATCTGCCTATTATATGAATGTTTCGCCTAAAGAGAATCATACATTTTTGGTCTTTGATGACTTTCTTCTTTCACTTAGCATAATGTTTGCAAAGTTTATGTTGTAACGTGTCTCAGTACTTCATTGCTTTTAAATGACAAACAATATCTCATTAGAATCATCCCTCAGTGCCTATGGGGGATTGGTTGCAGGACCCACACAGGCACCAGAATCTGCCAATGTTCAAGTCCCTGATATAAATTTGAGTAGTATTTGCATATAACCTATGCACATCTTCCCATATACTTTAATCTCTACGTTACTTATAATACCTAATACAATGTAAACACTCTTCAAATAATTGTAAATACAATATAAATACTATGTAAATAGTTACCGGCATACAGCAAATTCAAGTTTTGCTGTTTGGAACTTTCTGGAATTTATTTTATATTTTTTGATATTTTTGATCCACGGTTGGTTGAATCCATGGATGAATCCATGCAGAACCCATGGATATGGAGGGCCGAATGTATATACCATATTTTGTTTATCCATTCATCAGTTAATCTACATTTGGATTGTTTTCACATTTTGTGTGTTATAAATAATGCAGCAACAAACATTTTTGAACAAATTTTTGCATGAGCATATGCTTTTTATCTCTTTGATATATAATCAGAATTGGAATTGCTGGATCATATGGAAATTCTATGTTTAACTTTAAGAGGACTGCCAGACTGCTTTCTAAAGTGGCTGTACCATTTTACAATCCCATCAGCAATGAATGAGAGTTCCAATTTCTCCATATCCTTTTTAACACCTGTTACTATCTTTTAAAAAATATTATTTATTTTAGCCATTCTAGTGGGTGTAAAATGGTATTTCATTGTTTGTTGGATTTGCATTTCCATAATGACTAATCACTGAGCATCTTCTAATCTTCTGCTTACTGCCAATTTGTGTATCCATTTGAATAAAAGTCCTTTGCCCATTTTTTAGTGGGTTGCTTTTCCTTTTATTAAGTCATAAGTGTTCTTTATATATTTTGCATACAAGTGGCTTATCCAAAATAATGTTTGCCAATATTTTCTCCCATTCTACAGATCGCCTTTCTAGTTTCTTTTTGATAGAATCCAATTTATCTATTTGTCCATTGCATGTGTTTTGGTGTAATTTTAAGAAACCATTGTCTAACCCAAGGTCAAAAAGTTTTAGTCCTGCTATGGACAGAATGTGTCTCCCCCAAAATTTATGTTAACGCCCTAACCCCAAATGTGACTATATTTGAAGATAGGGACTTTCATTAGGATTAATGTAGGTTAATGTAGTTAATGTTAAGTGAGGTTATAAGAGTGGGGCTGTCATCTAATACGATCGATGTCCTTATAATAAGAGGAAGAGACACCAGGGATACACATGCACAGAGGAAAGCCATGTAAAGACACAGTAAGAAGGTAACTTAAAGAAGGTAGCTTAACATCACAAGTTAAAGAAGGAGTCCTCAGGAGAATCCAAACCTGCCAAGACCTTGATCTTGGACTTGTAGCACACAGAAATACATTTCTGTGTTTACATTAGAAATACATTTCTGTATTTAAGCCATCCAGACTGTGATATTCCATTATGGCAGCCCTAGTAGACTAATACAATCCTTATTATTTCTTCTAAGAGTTGTTTAATTTAGTTGTTTAATATGTAATTTAATTTTACATTATGATCCATTTTGAGTTAATTTTTCTATAAGATGTGAGGGTTAGTCAAGGTTCTTTTTTTTTTAAGGTGTGTATCTAGTTGTTCTAGCATCATTAGTTTAATAGATAGTTCTTTTCTCATTTAAATATTGTGACACCTCATCAAAAATCAATTGACCATTCAGTAAGAGTTTATATCAGGACCCCCATTAATCTATGTGTCTGTCCTTATTTCAGTATCACAGTGTCTTTATTCCTGTAGTTTTATGGTAAATTTATAGATATAGGAAAATGTGAGTACAGCAACTCTGCCCTTCTTTTTTATTATTTTTTTACTCTTCCTTATCCACATTGTTTTGCCTTTTGATCCTTTGAAATTCCTATGAATTTTAGAATCAGGTTGTCAATTTATCCAAAAAGGGCAATTGGCATTTTCATAGGGATCTTGTTGAACCTGTAAGTCACTTTGAGTAGTACTGTCATTACATGTATAACTCCTTTTATATGTAAATAGGTAGGGGTTGCTAGTATTTTACTGAGGATTCTGATGTTTACATTAAAGAGATATTGGTCTGTAGTTTTCTTTCCTTGTGATGTGTTCATCTGGTTTGGTATCCAGGTAATACTGGCCTCATTGTATGAGTTTAAAAGTACTGTCTGCATTTTGATTTTTCAGAAGAGCTTTTAAAATATTAATGTTAATTCATCTTTAAACACTTGGCATAATTCACCGGTGAAGCCACCTGGCTGGGAATTCCTCTGTTGCAATTTTTTAGAAATACTTTGTTCCCTTTACTTGTTATATATCATATACATCAGTTTAGATTTTCTAGTTTTTCTTTCATAAATTTCACAGAGGTCAATTACAGCAGGCAAACAAATGTTTAAACTTTTCAGAACAGTCTTGCAGAGATATATAGCACATCAATTTCAGTATCCCTGCTCCCCAGAGCCCTCAAAGCATTGTTAAAATCACACCTACTCCTCATATAGGTTAGCTATAAAATAGCAAAAGTCAATGTTTGTCACATTGAAGGACTTCCCTTCGTTTCAGAGTTAAAGCTCTGTCTGCTTTTATCTCAATACATGAGCATTTGCTACCAATTTTATGTATGACATTTGCATCTTTACAGGTTCTATTCTTGTCCTCTATCACTGAATACCATGCATTGTATTTCAGCTTCTGAGAGAACTGTAAGATCTATTGTTTGAGAAAGTGTAATGTTAGTGTATTTGATTTCTTATTTTAGGAATGCAACTGTTTGGGGATACAGCCATATATTCAGGTCTTCAGAAGAATGCAAAGCAGGCCAGTCTCACAGAGGTATTTCTGTGCAGGAGTGTTGTTTGGCAACTATAGTTTATGACTACAAAGATGGATGAATCTGTTCTTATTCCGTGCATACAAATTTTAATGTTATCTCTGGTCATGGAACAATGAATATGCCAACAGCTGAGGCTTCTCACCACTGACCCATTAGCGCCCTCAACTCTGATTACAAAATATAAAACTTTCCAAAAGTACATTATAGCTGTGACTTTATATTAGCTGAAACCAGTGCTCAGACAGGCTTAGCAAATGACTTATAGACGCTGATGTAAAAATATTGCTGATTTTAAGTGTGAGGGTCACACAGTGATTTCATGTTCTCCCTCCTTGGCCTCAGAGACAAGTCAGTTTAATGACTTCTTATGTGGAAATCAAATTCTGTTAAAAAGTGCCATATTATTTCCCTTTTCTTATTAGACATTGTGATCAGTAATTGTGGAGACCTCTGTTTATCTTATCTATTTTACATTTGCAGGCCAAATGAGTATCCTGAATGCATAATTAATTTTTATTGCAGCTAGCTGTATTTGTTTTGGATCCGTTCAATTCTTCCAGTCAAACTCAGATTTATTTACTTGTTAAAAGGACAAAACGTTTTAGAATTTCTTGAATGTATTTACATATGGCCCTCCATGAGTCTCAATAATGTTTCCTTGCCTTGAGAAAAGGGGGACTTTCATGTCCCCATTATTTTTATTGCCAAATGCAAAATGATCAACCATCTGCCATTTAGAAAATTGATATGTGCGTTTTAGTTCTAAGAATACCATTTTCATGGAGAATACCATGTATTAACTAAAAGTTAATATCTTAGCCAATACATCTTCCTCTTCCAGGTACTTCTGTGTAGTAGTTTATGGTCTAGCAGCGATCAGCAGAGTGAAGTCAAGAAGCCTAACTCACTAATTTGGTGAAGTAGTGACTTGATGTTTACTGGCCCCAGTGACTCTATTTATTTTTATTGTTCATGTTTTCTTTTTGTTTGTTTGTTTGCTTGGAGGTAAGTTTCTAGGTTGCGTAGGAAGGGAGGGCCAGCTCTCAAAATCTCTCTTGGTCATTAAGGGTCAGTACAGACATTTCTTTCATTTGGTACTCCAGACTTGACACAAGCAGTGTCTGTAAATGGCTTATGCCATTGCTATTTCAGCTGGCATCATAAACAAACATGGGAGCTAATGAATTGAGATACTTGAGAGCAGTGAGGGGGACATTAATTTAGTGATTCTTTATAAACCATGACACTGGAATTCAAAGCCTCAAATTTCTGCCCCCCATATGGACGCTGACCTTGGTCTTGTGACTGGCCTCGAGCAATGGAAAATAAACAAACATGGCATACGTGGAAGCTTGGTTAGCATTTTAGCACTTGTACATTGGAGATTTTTCCTTTCGAATGTTCTTGAGATCTAACTATTTTAGAAAGAAGCCAAATATACCAGAGGGAGGGACCACGAAGGGAGATAGAGAGTCACGGCAGGCCTCTAGCTGTTCCCACTAAGGTAAGGCTGTCTCGCATGTTCCAGCATAAGCCATAATCTGACTGCAGCTGCACGAAAGACACCAAAGGAGTCCGGAAGAAGGACCAATCAACTCAAAAAACAAAAACAAAACAACAACAACAACAAAAACCTCCATAAGAAATAATGTAATTTATCTTAGATTAAGCCATTAAACATAGGAGTGGTTTGTTACACCAACCACTGGCAACTGAAATGAGTGGTTCTTTTGAAACTTCAATGTGAATTTGAGTCCTCTGTGTATCTTGACAAATTTCTGATTATGATTCAGTGGTATGGGTTCAGGGCTGGAGAGCCTACATTTTTTACAAGCTCCCAGTTGACGACAGTGATGCTGCTCTACAGGCCCCACCTTACGTCACAAGGTTCCAGAGGACCGATAATTAATCGTTCCTAGTCTTTCCTAAGAACATCTCTTTGTATTAAAAACTCATATACGTCTTCTTTTTTAAAGTTCTTTTTACTAAGGAAGTGAGTATGGTAGATATGTCATTCTAGTACCATATTTGGACAAACATGGCATTATATATCTGTACATTTATGTAACCCAAGTTTTTGGTGCCTGAAGAAATCTGTTTTAGTGGATCATTCCTTTTAATGTCCAAGTATAATAATTCAATTTCCAATAATTTATCATTCAAAAGGAGCCTCAGAAGAATTATGCTCATTATTGTTATTATAAATTCCAATGACATTGAGTTCTGCTACATGATTGGCCTCATTGAATTTGGAATCTTTTTATGCCACTTTACACTGTGCAATGTTTCTATTGCCACTGTCCCCGCAACCTGTTTTATGAACACACTACGTATTTATGAAAAGAACACTTATTGAACTGTGTCCGCTCTCTCTTTCACGGGTAGAAATGTAAATTATTGGACAAGAACATCCTCCCTTCCAGTTAATAAGCCTCAATTCTTATAGAACTTTTGGAGTAACAGAGTATTCAGGGTATATCATAATACAATCAACAACCTAAAACGAAATGTTATACATTATTCTCAGAACTGGCTTTCTTTGCTTCTGCAAGCCCTTGCCTCTGTTAAGCCCTGGACGTATACCATCTTCTTCATTCACTTTTCCTGTGCTATGCATCCATCAGGCTTAATCCTAATATTGCTCTTACTTTTCTCAGAAGATAAATTTTCTTGCCATCATTTATCCACATTAGGCTCCTGATTTAATGTGTTGATTATAAACTTATTAAGGTATTTTGCTGACTTTACTGTTGTCCAGCATTTGCAAGAGTGCTGCATATGATGATAATAAAGCTGTACTAATAGATTTTTGCCTTGAGTAAGTTCACTTTTATTAAAACAACTGAAAATATGTATTTTAGATAAACTACGTGGAGTGATTGGAGGGTTAGGCTGGGACAATAGTCAAAAGAAGAGACACCTGCATCTAAATTTCCTCTTCTCTTTTGTTTATAGAATCTGAAGGTGTTCCCAGCTTCTGACTTTATCACATATACAAAATTCCTTCTTCTCTTACAATAACTGATCACCTGAGTTTGTTTTCCTGCAAATTCATTTCTGCCTAGTCTTTCAAATCATTATTCTGCAGTAACAGAAAGGAGAAAATATAGAAATTCAGAATCATTCTACCTTAATTAATATATTACCTAATATTAAGGTTCATTTTTATGCCTGATAGCCAAATCCAAACTTTTTTTTTATACATCTTTATTGGAGTATAATTGCTTCACAATACTGTGTTAGTTTCTGTTTTACAACAAAGTGAATCAGCCATATGCATACATATATCCCCATATCCCCTCCCTCTTGAGCCTCCCTACCACCCTCCCTATCCCACCCCTCTAGGTGGTGACAAAGCTCTAGCTGATCTCCCTGTGCTATGCAGCTGCTTCCCACTAGCTATCTATTTTATGTTTGGTAGTGTATATATGTCCATGCCACTCTCTCACTTCGTCCCAACTTAACCTTCCCCATCCCCGTGTCCTCAAGTCCATTCTCTATGGCTACATGTTTATTCCTGCCCTGCCACTAGGTTCTTCAGTACCATTTTTTTTTAGATTCCATATATATATATATATTAGCATATAGTATTTGTTTTTCTCTTTCTGACTTACTTCACTCTGTATGACAGACTATAGATCCATCCACCTCACTACAAATAACTCAATTTCATTTCTTTTTATGGCTGACTGATATTCCACTCTATTTATGTGCCATATCTTCTTTATCCATTCATCTGTTGATGGACATTTAGACTGCTTCCATGTCCTGGCTATCGTAAAGAGTGGTGCAATGAAGATTGTGGTACATGTCTCTCTTTGAATTATGGTTTTCTCAGTGTATATGCCCAGTAGTGGGATTGCTGGGTCATATGGTAGTTCTATTTTTAGTTTTTTATGGAACCTCCATACAGTTCTCCATAGTGGTTGTATCAACTTACATTCCCACCAGCAGTGCAGGAAAGTTCCCTTTTCACCACATCCTTTCCAGCGTATTTATTATTTCTAGATTTTTTGATAATTGCCATGCTGACTGGTGTGAGGTGATACCTCATTGTAGTTTTGATTTGCATTTCTCTAATAATTAGTGATGTTGAGCATCTTTTCATGTGCCTCTTGGTCATCTGTATGTCTTCTTTGGTAAAATGTCTATTTAGGTCTTTTACCTATTTTATAACTGGGTTGTTTGTTTTTTCTGATATTGAGCTCTATGAGCTCTTTGTATATTTTGGAGATTAATCCTTTGTCTGTTGTTTCATTTGCAAATATTTTCTCCCATTCTGAGAGTTGTCTTTTCATCTTGTTTATGGCTTCCTTTGCTGTGCAAAAGCTTTTAAGTTTAATTAGGTCCCATTTGTTTATTTTTGTTTTTATTTTCATTACTCTAGGATGTGGGTCAAAAAAGATGTTGCTGTGGTTTATGTCAAAAAGGGTTGTTCGTGTGTTTTCCTCTAAGAGTTTTATGCTGTCCAGTCTTACATTTAGGTCTTTAATCCATTTGGAGTTTAATTTTGTATATGGTGTCTGGTAGTGTTCTAATTTCATTCTTTTACATGTAGCTGTCCAGTTTTCCCAGCACCACTTATTGAAGAGGCTGTCTTTTCTCCATTGTATATTCCTGTCTCCTTTGTTGTAAAATGAAAAAGGAGAAATCACAACTGACACTGCAGAAATACAAAGGATTATAAGAGACTACTACAAACAACTATATGCTAATAAAATGGACAACCACGAAGACATGGAAAAATTCTTGGAAAGGTACAATTTTCCAACACTGCACCAGGAAGAATTTGAAAATATAAACAGACCTGTCACAAGTAATGAAATTGAAACAGATGGCTTCACAGGCGAATTCGATGAATATAGATGCAAACTTCCTCAAAAAATACTAGCAAACAAAATCCAGCAACATATTAAAAGGATCATACACCATGATCAAGTGGGATTTATCCCAAGGATGCAAGGATTCTTCAATATATGCAAATCAATCAATGTGATATACCATATTAACAAATTAAGGAATAAAAAACATATGATCATCTCATTAGATGCAGAAAAAGCTTTTGACACAATTCAACATTGATTTATGATAAAAACTCTCCAGAAAATCCACATAGAGTTAACCTACCCCAACATAATAAAGGCCATGTATGACAAACCCACAGCCAATATCATACTCAATGGTGAAAACTGAAATCATCATTTCCACTAAGATCAGGAACAAGACAAGGATGTCCACTCTCAATATGCTTTTGACATGTTGAAAAGTGTCCAACCTTAACCATGTCTTGGTTCCATTGCTTCTTCTTTCCCAACAACACTAACACAAGCTTAAACTACAATTAACAGGAAGGTAATTTAATTTGAAATATGATTCAAATCACTCACTTTCTCAGTCGTCTCTACAAATTGCCACATAAATGAATTCAGCATAGTGCATTATTTTTAATTTCATTTTCCCCTTTTATAATAAATGATGTTTGACAATATAGAAAGTAGTCATAACTAGATTTGCACTATTCAAATTGGAGTAGTTTCATTTTGGGTACAAACTGACATTTATTATAATAATTATTAGATTAATGCTCTCTTAGAGACTTAATAGTAATAAATTATTACCTCGGTATGATTTATTATAATGTGAAAAGATGGATTAATTTACTTTCTTTTGTAAAAGACAATATTCTGGTTATAAACAGAGACTTCATTTTTCATTAATTTGATATTACCTTTGAGGAAGTTCCCACCTTGTATATTTGCACTAGGTGGGCAGCCACTGCTGCCACATTTTCTGAGGGCTGAAGTTGACACTACACCATGGGCTGTGTCCAGTGTCCAATTCTGCCTGCTGTGTGATGCTGGCTGGATCACCCCCTTTCTGGATGATGCCTGTGGAGTGATTAGAGGCTGTCTTCTCAGCCTCTCTTTGACAAATGCTTGTTTTCCAAACTGGTTCTCCAACCATCCCAGTTATTCTTTGAGCTACACTACACTTTTTTCATTACTACCTTTTCCTGTTTAATCCAAGCGGAGTTGGTTTTGAAGGGTGTGTTATTTCCTATGGCTGCCACAATAAATTGTTACATACTGGGTAGCTTAAAACTATAGAAATTTATTTCCTTATAGCTGTAGAAGCCAGAAGTCCAAACTCAAGGTGTCAGCAGGACCACCCTCCTTCCAAAGGCTCTAGGGGAGGATCCTTCCTGCCTCTTCCAGCTTCTGGCAACTCTAGACTTTATCTGGCTTTTCTGTCTCCGTGACTAAACCTCTGTGGTCACATTGCCTCCTCCTAGTTATGCATCTGTGTCTTTCTTCTTCTTTGTCTTTCTCTTTTTTCCTTTTTTACAAAAATTTTAATTATGGTAAAAAATAACACATAAAATTTACCATCTTAATCATTTTTATGTGTACATTAGTGTTAGGTAGAGTCACATTGTTGTGTAACCAATTTCATTTGCTGTATTTTAACATAGGCTCAAATTGGCCTTTTAAGATTTCTTTCATTATGTATATTTTATTTTAACAATGTAACTCCAGAAATAATCCAAATTGTGTCATATACTTACACAATACTTAATATCAAAACAAAAACAAATTATGTTTTCAGAAATTTTTTTTTGAGTATTTGCAAAATTCACAAAGCATTGTTTGTGGATGGTGTTTATTAATGTTGCTTCAACCTATGGAAGGAGGTTTGTTTCATACACAAATTAAATCTGGTTGTTTTACTTTCATTAATATCACTTTATCTGAGATTTTGCAATGTTTGAAAATGTACAATTATAATTTGTATAATGTGAATTGTCTTTTTATCTGAGATATTCAATTATAAATAATTGAATGTAATCTTAATATTTCCCAAATATATATATATGTATATATATATATATATATAAAACACCTGACTTCAAATGAGCTGCTTTCCTCTACCTATCATCCATCAGCCTACTTTAGCCCTACCTGGTATATGCGAGTGGGCTCTTGTCACATTTTGGTCTTACAAAGACATTAACCACCTTGCAGTGGAAATGGGTTCATAAACTGTCACTGCATGCCAGGTCAGACAGGTGCAAATATTTCCTTTGCATTATGATCCTGCAAAAATGAGACTTGATATTTGAAAGGCTGGCCACTGTGACATGCAATTCTGGAAGACTGTTCAACATTTTTTGAGACAACATAATTTGTAAATAAGGGGCATTTATTATTTCAAACAGCCTTAGGGTACACATTCATTTTCCCCTGACATGTAGTATACAGATTCAAAGGCTTCATTCATTAACATTGTTTGCAAAATGTTATGCTATGCTTAAAGGTAAAATAAATGTAAACACATCATAAAGATAGAATGATTTCATTACTTCAATTACTTCCTAACTTAGAAAGTGATTTTAGACAGAAAAAGTCTGCAGGTGTGTAATTCGCTTTCTATATTCAAAGATTTTAAATTGTTTGGATGACTTTAAAAGGAAGATGTATTTATCAGTACTAATTTGGATTAAAGTGTATGTTTAGAGTTTAATAAATAAATGTTCAGACTTTGTGGAAATTAATTACTATTCTAACATGAAAAAAAATCTAAATACAAATTTTGCCAGAGAGCTAATGTTGTTTTCCTGCATCTTATTTAGTATTACATCATTTGATGTTACAAAAACTCAGAGTCATGTATTTATTTATTTATTTTTATTTTATTTTATTTTTTTCACATGGCAAATTTTTTATTTAGAATGGATACATGTCAAAAATTTATGTACCTTTTGAGTCATGTATTTAAATGACCTATTGGCAGCTTTACTTTTCAAATCAGTTTCCATACATCCAATATTTGTTTAACCAATTTAAAAAATAAAAATTTAAGAATAGACAGTTATTCATGAATATAGCAATATACTATATCATTATAATTATAGTTTTCCATATATGTTTATTTGATCAATAAATCAGTCAAGTATTTTTTTAATAACTAAACTAGGAAAGGTTATTCTTCAAAGTGCTGTAACAGTTGCATTGAATTAAATAAAGCCAACATCCCCTGCCCTCATGTATCTTATATTCTAGAGTGAAAGGCAGGTGACAAACTCAAAATCATAGAACTGTATACTATGTTAGATCGCAGTAAGTGCTATGGTGAAATGGAATAGGACAATAAAAAGGACTCTAGGGGGGGAGTGTGATTTCAAATTCAAATATCTTGGATTGCATTGGTCTAATTGGGGAGGTGAATTTGATCAAAGATTTGAAAAAGATAAAGATATTCATTAGATATGGACATCTGGGGAAAAGTGCTCCAGATAAAGGACCTGTAGGCCCAAAAGCCCAGATGAAAAAGCATTGCTTAGCATGTCAGAGGAAAGATATAAAGAGGCTGTGATGGTTAAGCTAGATGAGTGGTGGAGTGGTGGGAGAGATAGAGCATTTTGAGCTGACAGACCTGATGTCTTTTCTTTAGGATTATTCTGGCTGCTGTGTAGGCAGTGGACTGGGGTTAGGGGTGGAGTAGTTGAAACAGGAAGACAAAGTTATTTCAATTCACCACATAAGGAATAATGGCTACATTGACTTGGATAATAACAGCTGGATGGTTAAAAGGGGCTAAATTCTGACAATATTTTGAAAGTACCTTATTTCCAGGAAGTTTTGCTGACTGACTATGAGGTGGAAATATTAATCAAAAATGACTCTGATATATTCAGTCAAATCGTTGCACTTATTAATCATGAAAAGCCAGTAAGAGGAAGAAGATTGAAGAGTAAGTTCACGAGTGCAGTTTAGAAATAAAACATATACATATGTATCTATAGGTATATCCATACCCTGTCTTTATATCTACTTGTATCTCTAATTCTCTACCTACTTATACCTCTAATCCTCTCTCTCTATTTTCAACTATATGTCCAAATCTTACAAGAGTGTCTAGACCTAGTGGACAAACTATGATTGTTTGTTGAATTAATGTTGAATGCATACATCACAGACAATTTGATTAGTATTGCAATTAATGTGTAGCAACATACAACCTAAACTTTAGATTATGTAGAGAATATTTTAGTACATTCTTTCGGAAACAACATTTTAATAGTTATTAAATACATCCATGGAAAATTTCCATGTCTTTATCGAAGTACTTATTGAGACCATTTTATTGCTTTGTATTGAAGAGGGCTATCTGAGTCCCAGGTTATGTTTCTTACTAATTGTGTGAATATATCAAATTATTTAATCTTTTTGAGATATAATTTCCTCATTTCTAAAATAAGAGTGGCAATATTGATAAGTTTTTCTAAGATTAGAGTGCTTATATGATAAACATCTGACACACAGCAGACAACCAATAAATTATAGGTGTTACTAAAATGTGTATCATTTGAAGTATGATAGAATTGTGTTACTTCAGCAAAAGTTGTGGAATGCCTGGGTCAGTCATATATGTGTTTATCTGGGGAAAACAATAAAAATATTGTAAGGAAATATATATCGGACTAGTAAAAAACTTGTTCTTAACCAATTGCAAAGATTCCTAAAAACAATACAAAACGGTGTTGACAGATCATAAGCTATAACAGCTCATGTCTCAGACTCCAATTATAAGACATTGAAACCTACCTCAAAAATTTTCCTGTCTGTAAGTAGTATGAACCATGAATTACCAAAATTGTATTGAAACATGCCAGCTATATGTAGCAATTGAATAGAACAAAATATGTGCAGTTTATCTAGGAATTTAAAGATGAAAATACTTTATGTTTAAATTATTCTATGTATCATATTATTAAATCATTCCAATAGTACTTATTTGCTCTCATTAGTCACAAGTTGTTCAATTTTTTAAGGCAGCAACTGTTGCAGAATGTAATTCAAATGCTGGTCCTGCAAGCAATTTTTATATGTACATTTTTAACATTATCTATTATAGTATACTAATATTTTTAAACATTATAATAATATTTAATATATAATGTTAAATATATTTATAATAATAATGTAATTATTTAAAAATTATTTCTTGTAATAATTTTAAACAAATTTTTTTTTCTTAACATTTTTATTGGAGTATAATTGCTTTACAATGGTGTGTTAGTTTCTGCTTTATAACAAAGTGAATCAGTTATAAATATACATATATCCCCAAATCTCTTCCCTCTTGAATCTCCCTCCCTCCCACCCCTCTAGTGTATATATGTCCATATATACACTACCACTCTCTCACTTTGTCCCAGCTTACCCTTCCCCAAAAGCAATGAGCTAATCTCTGTGTGCTATGTGTCTGCTTCCCATTAGCTATCTGTTTTACATTTGGTAGTGTATATATGTCCATACCATTCTTCACTTTTGTCCCAGCTTACCCTTCCCCCCCCCGTGTCCTCAAGTCCATTCTCTAATAGGTCTGTGTCTTTATTCCCATCTTGCCCCTAGGTTCCTCATGACCTTATTATTTTATTTATTTTTTTTTTTTAGATTCCATATATATGTGTTAGCATACGGTATTTATTTTTCTCTTTCTGACTTACTTCACTCCGTATGACAGACTCTAGGTCCATCCACCTCACTACAAATAACTCAATTTCGTTTCTTTTTATGGCTGAGTAATATTCCATTGTATATATGTGCCATATCTTCTTTATCCATTCATCTGTCGATGGACACTTAGGTTGCTTCCATGTCCTGGCTATTGTAAATCGAGAGCAATGAACATTGTGGTACATAACTCTTTTTGAATTATGGTTTCAGAGTAACCTGTCTAGGCAGCCATTTCTAATGTAAGGACACCAACAATAAAATGTCAATTTTTTAGTGCATTAAATCGTAAAGTCAACACAGAAGATCATCATATATATCAGTATATATTTTTTTCTGTCTACTTAAGATACTTGACCATAATGAATGATATACCTTTATTAAATATAATTCAGATATTTTAACTTACTTAAAAAATAGTTAAAAATCTGTATTTTGGGGACAGATAGTTACTAGACTTATAGTGGTAATCATTTCATAATGTATGCAAATGTCAGATCTTTACGTAGTATACCTGAAAGCAACTTAATATTGTAAGTCAACTATATTTCAATTTAAAAAAATCCACAAATCATTAAAATAAAAGAGAGTCATGAAAAATCAGCTTTTGTTCCAATTAAATATCTTGACACTCTTAGAACATGGCTACTTATGAAAGTATGTTTTAAGTTTTAGACTGTAGGTCAAAGGAAAAATCCCGACTCAATTCCTGAATGAAGAACTTTGCCACCCATAATTAATAACCCAAGTCTAAATTTTGGCCTCTTCTCTACTCCACTTTCTTAACTTTAGTTTGATTTAAAAGTCTTTAAAACACACCCTTTTCCACATTAGAATGTAAAAGGAACAACAGTGGAGCTGACCAGCTTGTTAGTGGGTGCTCTTTCCTATCTATTGTTGATACCTTCAGAAGACCATAGCCTCACATCCTCTCACTTAGATCATAAATGTAATCATCAAGGTCTCTAAACTTGCTCGGTGTTTCTGGTGGACGGAATTCTAAGATGAACCCCAAGATCCCTGTCCCTTTTTATATACTCTCTGTAGAATCCCTTGCACGTGAGTGTGAGCATCACATGTAACGATGATGGACAATGACTCCTGTGATTCGGTTACTACAAAGGTGACTTGGAATGCCTCTAAAGAGAGGTTATTTGGGGGCGGGCCTCACATAATAGGAGATGATGTCTTTAAAAGAGAGTAAGGAGTAAGATACTGACCTACTGTCCTATAAGAAAGAAGAAACAAATAACCACATTTGAACTGTCTAAGGAGAAGTGCATCTTCTAAGAGGTGAAAGTCTCAGTAACTAATACAGGAACTGAATTTTGCCAAGTGAATGTGGTTGGAAGAGGACTTTAAGCTCCAGATAAGCTCCCAAACCAGCTGCCCTCTTGACTACAGCCTTCTGTGACCTTGAGAAGTACATCCAGCTGAGCCCAGCCAATACCTCTGACCCAAAACCCTGCAAGATAATAAATGATAGTTCTTTTAAGATGCTAAGTTTGTGGTAATTGATTACATAGCAATTCAACATTAATACCGTGTGCTGATAGACTTTAAAGAAGTATAAGGTTAAAGTCACATCATTTTCCCTTAAAAGGGAAGAAAGTTTAGCCTGTGATGAATTCCTTTCTGAGAACCCCAGCATGATCTCTATAACCTTGCTGGTTATCAGGGAATAATTATATCCAATAGCCTAAGAGACAATCTATAAATATTAGTGAGCAGGGTCACTGCTAGCCCAGATAACATCTTTGGTCCAATTGGAAGAAGATGCTGTTGCCTCAAGTTACTGTATTTCCATCTCTGGGGAAAATGTTAAAACAAATAACCTGTTTTCAATATTTGGGATTTGAATGACTTCCTGGAATACCCAACCTGCACAGCTTTGTGCAAGTTAAGTGAATGTTGGCATAAATAACGACAGACCCCTTCTGCTTTCTAGAACAATCAGTTATTAATAGTATTTCAGTAATAATTATTATTACATCATGGAAAGAGTTCACTTAGTATTGGAGCATGCTTTGAAATATTTTTAAAATACAAATGTAGCCTGTAGTGGGTGTTGTTTGTACCTTCGCAGACTCATCCCCTAGCTGCCATGAGTGTTGTCTGGAAACAGCTCAGAGCTGCCCCTTTTCTGGTGAATTGCCTACAAGAAACAGGAGGAGATCTGGTTTTTCCCCTCCAGCAGCCTACAGCCAGCGACTGACTTACACAGAGAACAAAGACCCATTCCTTGGCTTTGAGATGGGACCAGTTCTATGTGTTCCCTATGCGATCAGGCTGAAGCAGTTCTCTGGCCAAGACCACATTCTTGCTTGTTAGTCCCCTGACTTATCCTGTGTATTTTTCATCCTTCCTTCCTCAATAAATCACTTGAACAAGAATCTCCATCTCACGTTCTAATACAACCCCCTATATACTATCTTTTTACTACACAGGCCCCATTTAGTATAAAGAAATCAGAAGTGGACCTACTATGAAGCTAATAAATCTTAAAGGCCAAGTCCCTTTACACATACGACTCATTTCAAAGCCCTAAAGTTGTCTTAGAAGTGTTCACACAACACACAATTTGTAAAATTTGCAAAGGTAAAATGAGGTATATTTTTCCTAATAGCTGTTATGCATTTCATCTATCCTATTTTCTTGATTCCATTTTTGATCAGGTATTAAAAGAGAAAGATTCTTTTCCTAAGTTTTAGCACAGGAAATAATACAACACTAATTTATTTTAAACTATACTAGCTTTGGGGGTAACAGATATAAGGGAACTTTGGTTTACCATACTCTAGCATTTTAAATAATGGTGTCTTCTTTGTTAATAGATTTTATAAAGGGAAAAAAATACAGGCGTTCATCTAACGAGTTTTGGAAATTCTGGGATATAAAAGTTATTATATTTATTATATGATGTCTTAATGACTCAATCTTGATTATAACAATAAAAGAAGTTACAGTATGTCATATTCCTTCACCTTGGGACCAGTATTTTTCTACACTTTTTACTATGTTATTCACATGGAGTTCTAGCAAATCTTATGATTATGATATCAGAGTGTTGAAAATACTGACTTTTGGCGTAGCACGTCATAAGTTCAGTGTTTCCATAGTGTATCTCCCATTTAGGTCTACCTTTTTATCTTAAAAACCTACCCTAAAATTTCAGAAATAACTGCTCATACCCCTACTATTTGCTTCTTTTATGCCAAGCATAATACTAATTACTGGGTAAATTATAAAGTTTGTGCAGCATTAGTACCCACAGTTAACATCTTCACTCTTTGCCTTTGTTTTTATTCTTTGCAGTTCTTAGGAAAGCACAAAATCAATATGGGAGACAAAAACAAGGACATTAGAGGAATTTGAAGCCTCTGACACCTATAGCCACTCTTAGCCAGGCTAACATAAACTTCACATTAATGGACAATTTATCTCAGTTCCTAACATGTCCAGCTTCAACAAAAACAAATCATGGCAAAACACGAGAAAAAAAACAGTCTGAAAACACAAAACCATCATCAAAACCAAAATCAGCTATGACAAAGATGTTGGAATTATCAGATATAGTGTTTAAAATAACTATGATTAGTATGTACAGGGTTCTAAATGAAAAAGTAAACAGCATGCAAGCACAGATGGATAATCTAAGCAAAGATGGTGCTTTGTGACCACATAGAGGGGTGGGATAGGGAAGGTGGGAGGGAGACGCAAGAGGAAAGAGATATGGGGATATATGTATATGTAAAGCTGAATCACTTTGTTATAAAGCAGAAACGAACACACCATTGTAAAGCAATTATACTCCAATAAAGATGTTTAAAAAAAAAAGAAAACTAATAATCGAAAGAAATCCTAGAAATTACAAAGAGTAAGAAAAATGAAGAGTGACTTCTATGAACTCGTTACTAGACTTCATATGGCTAAGAATCAGCCATAGTTAAGATCATTGAAAAAGGATCTTAAAGATAGAAACATTTAGCTGATATTTTAACTATTTCATCTTGATTGCCTTACGTTCTAATACCAAAAATACAGTGAAGCAACGTTAAATAAGCATGTGATAATTTACAACAGTTAACATATATTTGATATTTTAGATGAACAAAAGTAGTCAGATTCTTACATTTGTAACTTTCTTTGAACATCATGTTCTAGGTGGCATTGAGTCACAAAGATGGTATTAAAGAGTTACGTAAGGAGGGGGGAGAAATTAAAATTTCAGTAAATGGTACAGAGTGCTTTCTAGAAAAAATATACAAAAAAATATATTTTTTGGATATACCAAGGTAATAAATGCTGTTTACGACTTCTTTAAGTTTACATGGTGCTCCAACATATTAATACCCTGTGAGCTTCAAAAAACCAAATACATTTACAGTAGTATTATCAGTCACCAAAATGAAAGGGAAAGAAACTTTACAATTGTGAGAATGCATTATTTCCTCATTAAGGCAATATTGACCCAGATAATCATTTATTATCTGTCACCGCAAAAACAATTCCTCCAATTTTAAGGAACTGATTTGTATTACATAGTACTAAATCCCTTTCTCATGCATTGCTTTGATATCGGAAGTATTGGTGTGTGTGTGTATACATATGTCTCAGTATATAATATGCATACATTCTTCATATGTATATATGAAGAATCCTACTTGCAAAACTTAGATATAAAGTAAGACATTTTTAACAGCAAAATAGAGTATTTTGGATTCTTGCATTATATCATGGCAAAGGTGGAGAGAATATCATCAGTATTTTGAAATATAAAAATATTAAATTCTTCAAAAAATATATTAAGAACTAGGCACGTAAGTTTGCAGTGAAGCACTTATAAGGAGACTGTTTTTGCCCGTTAAATCCTCCAACAGATGATTTATTAATCCCCATCCATCTTCCATGTAGAAGTAAAACATAATAGAGAAGGAAAGCAAAACAAAAAAGAAAAACATTAATACATACACACAAAATTTTATAACAGTACTGTTGAAAATTAAAATCCACTGTGTATTTTATGTTCATAATTTAATAGCAAAAGAAGCAATGTGTAAGATATAGAGTAAAATAGCAGCCCCATGACTGACCTAAGGTATTATATTTGAGTTAAATTATAAAGTATGAATTTTTAAAGATAAAGAAGGTTGTATCAGAAATATACATAGGGATTTATAAACACATCAGTAATTGAATTGGGTAATTTTAATAATACCGCATTATCTTGCAGTCTTTAGTGGTAATATTGTAGCAAATTACAAAGTGAAAAAAAAAATAATTATAGACAGGCCTGCTCTAGAACACAGCATAGTGTTAATGGAGAGAGACTCACTTAAAATGCAAATCTGCTTAAATAGTGGAAATTGTTTCTTTAGATTCAATGTTTAATTAAAAATTTTGAAATTATGGGAAACAAGGAAAAGAAGAAACAGAGGTAATGGAGACACATTACTGATTTCATAAAATATATCATGTGAATAATGAAGATAAGATATGAAGCCAAGCGACAACAAACTCTTTGCGGGTTTATACAATCATGGACATGAACTTAATCCTCATATTCTAGTAATATAGTCTCCTTTTCCTGAAAATATCTTCAGGTTAATAAAACATAATATTTTAAGTCTCTGAGTTAAGCTATTTACACTAGTGAATCTTACATGGAAGATTATGTTTTGATTATTGTATTTTCTTTGGTCCTGGAAATAATAAATACAAACACATGAAAAACCATAGGAGATTGTGACAGTAAATTGTCAGCTTGACTGGGCTATGGGGTGTTGGCTCAAACATTATTCTGGTGTCTCTTTGAGGGTGTTTTTTAGATGATTTAACATTTAAATCAGTAAAGGAATTAAAGCCGACTGCTCCCCCTAATGTGGGTGGACCACCTCCAATCATTGGACGTTCTGAAGAGAACAAAAAGGCCGACCCTCCCCTGAATTAAATTTCCTACCTTTGGACTCAAACTGAAATATTGGCTCTTCTTGTGTCATGAGCCTGATGGCCTTTGGACTGGAGCTACTGCCTCTGCTCTCCTGATTCTCAGGCCTTCAGACTCTCACTGGAACTACATCATCGGCTCTCCTGAGTCTCCAGCTAGCTGAGTACACATCTTAAGACCTTTCAGTCTCCATAACTGTGTGAGCCAATTTCTTATAATAGATCTCTTTCTATTGTAAGAGATATTTGTTCTGTTAATCTGGAGAACCTGACTAAAACAGAGATATCCATAAATAAACCTTGTTTAATATAGCATTTATTATAACATTTAATATGTAATAGTTTCTAGCTATTGTTATATCTTGTGTTAATAGTTCAAGGTATAGTATTTTAAATTTCAATTCATAATCTCTCAAACCAGTCTATCACACATGGATTTTAAAATTCATTTAGTAATGCCTGCGCTGTTCCTCACAAATTTATTTTTAATGTGCCCATCAAAGAATTATTCTGAAAGTATTCATACATTTCAAAGCTGGTAGCTCCACTCCATAGTGATGACTTATTTATTGATCATTTATATTGAACATCCATTGTATTTAATTAGTAATAGTCAGCTATTAACAAACTATTTTTCTCTTTTGATGGCTATATAATGGACTATAGAAAGAACAGGTTTAACGACTCCTTTAGATAGTTTATTGTTAAATAATCCTATTATTCCCTATTTTGGAAATATATCTGAAAACTTCAACTTTATTATTCAGAATTATCCAACGTCAAGTTTATAGTATTTGATTTATATTCTTTTCTAAAATAAGCATTACCTGCTCTTTATCATCTTCTTCTTCTGATTCTTAATAATTCCTCAATAACAGCAAAAGCAACATCACCATCATTCCTAAAACCAACACCACTGATGATATTTTAGTTCAGCATATGTACATAAACGTTTTTTTTATATACATGTACATAAGGTATCTATATATGCACATGCACATATATGAGTATAAGAATTATGTGCATACATAAGTATATACATGTATACATGTGTGCATGTATGTATTTTTCTGAGATATATAAATATAAGTACATCAACATATTTCATATTTATAAATATATTATATTCTTATATTAGATCACCTTGTTTACCCCCTAAGAAGCCGTTGGCAATAAATGGAAATTTTTTTTATTGTCACGACTGAGAGGGTACATCTAGCATCTAGTGGATAGAGGCCAGAAATGCTGCTAAATATCCAATAATGCACAGACAGTCCCCCCCGCCCCCCACCACAAAGAATCTTGAGGACTAAAATGTCAGTGGTGGTAAGGTTGAAAAACTCTGCCCCAGAATTATCTTCAGCATCCCCGAATCCTGGTGAAGCCATATTGTAAACAGAGTCCCATATACATAAAAATATAGTGAAAGGCAGAATATAGGCAAAAACTGTTCATGTTTTTATTTGAAATCACTGGTTTCCTCAATTTAAACTCCATTTCTTGAATCTATTTTCTTTTTGCCCATACAAGTATATATTTTATGAGACTGTCATCTTTTGTTTTTCTTAAAATTCTTTTTAGGACTGCAATCCAATTTCCTGCATGCTCTCAGCTGTGCACATATTACTCTGTGTTGCACTAACCCCGTTCTTCTGTAAAATTCTAAAATTTCAGAGTAATGCCCTGAATTATGGTGGCATATTGAATCTCTTCTTGTCATTCCCTATGCCTTCCCTGCATTGGAATTAAATATGCACCCTTTTTCCATGTGACTTTACAGTTCTTTCCACTTAGAGGTGGACTGTGTAGTTCTCTTCCGTTGATAAAGTCATTGTCAATGTGGCCTATTTGACCAACAGACTGTGAAAAGAAGTGACAGTGTGACAGCTCCCAGAGAAGCCCTGATGAGGCATCATGGGTTTCCACTTGCCCTGTTGTGCTCATATCATTCTCTGCTGAAGAACATGATGCTCTAATTAATTGCTGGTCCAAGGATGGTGAAGACTCTGTGAAGCAGACCTGAACTCAGGTCCTTGAACCAGGAGCTCAGAGCCTGAAACCCAGCCTAACCAAGCCAAGGAATCCACAGCCCATGACTGAAGGTTGAATACATGTTGTATTTAAAGCATTGAAATGGTTTGCTTCACAGTGGACATGGTTGAATAATAGAAAGCTATTAGAAGTGGAGTATTTATTTCTTATGAAAACAAAATATGCACTCTTAGCTTTGGCAACATGTGGCATGTGTCCAAGAAAACTCATATAGGAAAGTGTAAAATGGTAGCTTGTGTTAATAAGCAGCAAAAAAGTTAGAAAAATGTCACTTCAGGGAACTTGGAAGACAAAAATACAATACCTAAAAATTATTCCAACAAGTAAACCACATTTTCCTGTTGGAACCAAGAACGCCTTATCCTCTTGTTACTACAAAGCCTACTTCCCACAAACCCTTCTTGTCTGCTGTGAACCTGAACACCATGAAACACCATGTGGACCCACATGGTAAGCAGTATTCAGCTACCCTGCGCTGTGAGTGTATATGGTAATAAGCTGCTGCCGTTCTCATCTGTCCAATGTCAAGCGTCAAGTGTTAGGACATCTTGTGCTACTTGGAGTGAGGAATCCTCCCCTCACCAATGGGATGGTTAGAGGCAATCAGAACAGTGACCTGACACATATGGCAGAAGCTGTGAAAGATGATTAGTTCGATACTCGTGCCAGTCATCTGCAACTCCCTACTGTTCCTGGAATCATGCTTTCTGTGAGTTACAGCTGAGGATTTCCTTTCTCACATACTTTTCTTCTCAGTCCTGCAGCTCCTACTCTAGCTAAGTTAACTACTATCCCTTCCTCTTACTGTCAAGGAGAAAAGCATGCTGTGTGTTATCTGCTAAAATTCAGGAAACATTGCTGTCTTTCTGGACTAACATTCTCCCCAAGTTCCTGGCCAAATCCTATAGAATGATTATTTAATCTCAATATTACAGGTTGTGAATCTATCTTTTTCCTTCTACCAAGTCTCTTGACCTATCCTTAGAGACATTTATTTGCAGGTTTCCTCAAGGCCCAGGAATCAAAACTCAATTTCTGAAGTTGTCCTGTAGTAAATCAAGCATATACTGACCTAATAGAAAGTCCAACTAGGACCATTCATTTTAAGTGTGCATTCCATTCTGATGCTATCTTTCCTTGTACACCATGCCTGACCTACTTGCTCCCTAATTGACCATGTGTGTTGAACAATGTGTCTATGTTATCTGCAGAAACCAGCTCAAACAGTGTATATTTAATGTCTCTTGTTATTGCCCTTCTCTGTGGGTCTCAATTCCCAGGTTATGGCAAGGACACTGAGAGTCTGCCAAACCACGACCGAATGCTAGATTGCTAAATTCCATGGAAATTTCAAACAACACATAACGGTTAGTGTCAGTGCCTTGTCTAAGCACATGCTTCCTCCATGTAGCAATACTGACCAATTAGTAGAATACGTAAGTACAAGAGCGTATTTTATTAACTATATTGCCCTAGGTAAGCTAGAGAACAACAGTTTCAAATATCCCAGAAGTTCTCAAATTTGCATGACCTGGATGAACATATCTGTACAAACTCCGGATTTCCTCCTTTACTATTGGCACATATAACTGCATTCAGCTGGTCTGCTCTTCCTGCATTGTTCTCCAGTTTTGCCTGTGCATATATTTGTCAAAATTTGGCGTCTGTATCTACCATTTTTGTGTTATAGACAGCTAGTTGTGCACTAATATCCATGCTCTACTTATATTGTAAAGGAATCCTTAATTTTTAAAGAGGCACATGACCAGCTGAAATACTGCAAACCTCAGTTCCTCACATACTGATTCTTCTATGATTAAGCCTTAATCTTCCCTGATTAAGTCAGTTGGATTTGTCCTGCATCCAAACAACAACTAAAAGTGTTATGTGGTTATTCCCCAAACAGCAAGGTAAATGACCATGAGGACAGACATAGATGGCAGTTGGGTTAATCTCATTATGGCTTAGTTTATTGAACTACAAAATGATACAGAAGAGTTTTAATTCACAGATTTGTAGGGACTGTTGAATATCAAATTCCTAGCACCAATCCTGGTACATAGTGTACACTAAGTAATATCTGACTTGTTTTCCATTTTCATCAAAAAATTGCATATTCTGAATGTAGGATTATACCACTGGTGAGACTTTGGAACTATAAGATACACAGTTCTGTCACCTTGAGTTACGGGTAAGAATAGTGTGTAAAGTGTTCAGAATTCAGACTAATGTGTCACTGAAGAGTTGGAATAGTGAAATATTTGACCTGGATGCAGAGATCAAATGAATGTCCTAAATTAAATGTTGGTAATTGATATGACATCATATTAGCCATCAGGGTTGAATGGTTATTTGAGAAATTAGAAATGCAAGGCATATGGTTACAGGTCAGAAAAATGGAGCAAGGAAAACCCTGAAGCCATCTGTTCACACGTATCACACAGACACAGACAGACACAAACACACATATGCATGTGTACGCCATTTGAAAGCTTGCTTTTAGGTTCCAGCATGGAGCAGAGCAACTTGGACATCCCTGACTAAAAATATCCCCATCTATTTTACAGGTGTGTCACCCACTTGAACAGACGCTAAACACTAGAGGGCTAATCATGGAGCATAAGAGAAGAAAGGGACATATGGTGTGCTAAGCAGATGAACTAAATTAACTGTGATGGACGTGGCTGTAAGGGAGTCACAGCCAAATAAATTCACGCGAAAGTGAAGGAAATGAGGTCTGAATTGTCTAGCATTCAAAAATTAAAGTGCAAAACCTCAAGTTAAAAACTCTTGAAAAAACAGATACTAGAAAGTTGACTGAATTTTGCCACAGTATTCAAGTCAAAAGAGTTTTAAGAAACATGTATGTGGCGGTCAAAAATGGCCACAGATTCTTTCTTTGAATGGTCTCCATTGAGATGATGGTCTGCCTCCTCTGTCTTTTGACCCTATGACAGCTTTGACAAATAGAATAAACAAAATCAGCAGCTCTGCTCTTTCACCTGAGCCCTCATTTATGAAACACAACGGCTCTGCTGCTGAGGCTATGTAAAGACAACTTAAGACTACATGGACAGAAAGAGCATTCTAGAGGACTCACGTTCCCAACTATCTCTGGCAGGATGCCAGGCAAGTGAATATAGCCATCAGTGACTTTTCAGCACAGTTCAACTGTCATCTAAATACTTGTGGGTGACCCAATCAACATAGACCTGAAGAATCACCCAGCCAAGCCCTCACTAAACCATGAGATGTAATAAACTGGTCATTTTTTAAGCTAGTAAGTTTTAAGATAGTTTGATTCAAAGCTACATATAACAAATAGACAAAGGAAGGCATGAAGAAGTCAGGATTCAGTAAAATTTGGGAGTCAAAATGGCACAATGACTGATAGGCATATATACTTTTGAGAACTAGAGTATACTTTTGGAATAAAAAATAGCAGATTCATAATGTGAGTCATTCCTACTTAAGACCCCCAAATAGCCTTACTATAATAAAATACAACATCTGAAGTTCTAAGATACAGAATCATGTTTTTATAGTGATTTCATCATTATGTAGTAGAAATAATAATGGATAATTCAACAATTAATCATGTGTCTGCTCTGATCCAGAATGGGATTAGAAAGGAGAATAAGATGCAGACCCCATAAAGGAACTTACAATCCTACTCTTCTGTTTTCGTGTTTTGCTTATTTTTGTTCATGTTAGTGTTTTAAATGGAATATCTGAGGTGGGTCAGGTGACCGCACTCAGATCGCACAGTAAAGGATGATGCTAAACTCATCTCACACCTGACTCAGAGGCCACTGCTATGATAATCTCGCTGCCTTGGTGAGGATTGCTTCAGGGACTGGTGCATCGTTGAGCATAAAATTGGTGGAATAAGTGGCAGAAGCCTTTGTAAGATGAGGTCAGAGGGACTGGAAAATCGAGGAAGGAGATTGCCATACACATAAGAATGAAACACCTTGTCAACTTCCAGAATTACTAAAAATGGTGAAGGGTCAATAAGAGTCTGAATTAAACTATCAGATCATGAGAAAGAGGAAATGTTTGATAGTCGAAAGTAAGGCAGATGTTCGTTTCCTTGATCTTTCTGGGTGGCAATGAAAAATGTCTGTCTTGAGATATGCTAATATTATCGAAGATAGCCAAATTCTCAGAAGCTGTGTGCTTGCCTAATGTCTCTTCACATTTAAGATAAGCTGTTGTTATACCTCAGTGAGTGCTGTAACTACACAACACAGCGTCTAGGGTGATCACAGAGCATGACATCTAAGAAAGAAAAAAACCAACATGTTGACATCATCCCTTGAAAATCCAAAAGCGTTTTACTCCAAAAGCATTAATTATTCCAGAGCTTCCCACATTCATTTTACTACCTGTTTGTTTTGTTTTCAGTGATATTCATAACAAAAGAATGATTTTCAGTAGCAATTATAATAATCAGAGATGTTGTTTTACAGTTATGTACTCATATGCAATCAGACCACGTGAGTTCATACAGCAATGTTCACGTTGATACCTGCTATTTTAAACATTTTAAAGCTATTATTGCTTTTTCCATTCCGAAGATTACATTAAAGTAAAAAATACTTCCTGTGAGTAGGTATATTCATATGGCCTAGAATATGGAAATAATTGACACACCATATTTTCTGTTTACTTGTAAAATTAATATATTCAAAAATAATATATTAAAAAAATAAAAATGAGTAATATGTTCCAAAAAAGTAATACATTCCCAAATTATTATATTCAACTAGTTTTTTTATTGTTTGCTCATTTTGGTCTTCCTCAATAAATAGCAAATATGTTCATTTACTAAGCATGGCAATATTAATGTTATTTATTACATAACTTACTTCATTGATCATCTCTCATCCAGTCCTAAATTTTAAATATCATCTATATATTGACAACCCCCAAATATGTATGTTCTGCTTGAACTTTTCCTCTGAATTCCAAGCATGTATATCCACCTATTATTTATATAATAAATAGAAAATATCTAAGAACTGAGGTTGGGCACTTCGAAACTCATGGTCATGAGGAAGAGAAATGTCAGTAAAGGAGGCCAAAAGGGGGTGTCTGTGACATGGGCTGAAAACCAGGTACGTGCTAACTGCAAGCCTCCTAAAGAAGGCATTTCAGCTGGAGGGAACAATCAAATGTTTCTAATATGCAGGGAGTTAAATAAGACTGGAAGATTGAGAATTAACCATTGGTTTTTCAACCCAGAGGTCATTGGTGGCCTATATAAGAGTAGTTTTATTATATGGTGGGGTTGAAGCTTAATTAGATTGGGTTTACAAGTAAATGAGCAATAAAGAATTGTATGCTAAAATTACAGACAATTCTTACGAGATTCGGTATTAAAAAGAGAAAAAAAGGAGTGGTGCCTAAAAGGGGAAATTAGAGTCAGGAGTGTTTGTTGGTTTTTTTTTTTTTAATCTTTTTAAGAAGAGATAAATAATAGAATGTTTGTAGGCTTATGTGGAAAATTAAATATGCAAGAGATAGAGCAAGAATATAATTCCTGAGGAGAATTCAATTCATGATCATATTTCTCAAACATGGTCTCCCTGCTGCATTTCCAATTTTTTGAAATGCGTCACCAATATAGTTTTTGTCTTCTTCTTATTGGTTGCTTCCTAAACTTGAACCTGACTCCTCCTTGTATGGACAACTGAGGGAGACTAACACAATATTTAGGAACATGCTTCCACCCAGTATATTTGCCACTAGAGTTTCTCAGTCACAGGCAGTTGCAAATCATATATGTGTGATTTTGATCATCCATCTACTCTGCTTATGACTGTCCTATTTCAGTTTCCTATGAAACCTGTCCTTGATTTTTTTTTTATTTCTGTGCAAATTTAGTGCAGCACCATATTACTTGGAAATTTCCCATCATCTAGCTCTTTGTGTAAATCAAAAGAGAGGAGTTGGAAAAGAACCATCCTACAGAGAACATTAATGCAATATTTTCTTACATATTAATTCTACTGACTAAATTAAGCCTTTGAAGTAGTGCATGAAATCCTCTTAGGTCGATGATTATCAGAAGTTTTTGCCTCAAGGTAAGTAATTTTCATCAAATACATTCTTATAAAGTAACTTTACGTGATGCAAAGTTCACCTAGATTGGATATTACTAAATATTTTTGGTTTTTGACTCTGTGTGTTTGAGTATGTGTTCACATGTGTAGTTAATTGTAATTGAAATAGTGTGTAGACGCATTCACTGGTGATAAATTCTAACCTTTGTGGAAGACTGGATCCTTGAGATTCAAACAAAAGACGAAAAACACAACCTAGGTTTGCATAAGATTAATTTGTAAGTTTTGGAAGAAATTGAGTGGAATGAGTTGGTTATATCATCAGAGATATAATTTTGCTCAGGTCTGTGACATTTGATGAGGTGCATTTATTTGTACAAGAGAACTGTGACAACCAATAAATGCAATGTTTTTATTTGCACACAACAGTGGCAGGCATTACTCTAAGCATGTCACACGTATTAAATTATTTAATGCTTACAGCAAATCTATATATAACTGTCAACGGTCCATCCCTGAAATCCCTTAGGGAAAGTGTTGCTAGTTTCCTTAAAACAGGACCAGAGTTTCCTTCATTAAGATCCAGTTCTGCTCTCTGGGACTAGCTCCTAGAATAGCTTTAATTATTGAGAATGGATCCCTAATGCATGGCTCATCATGGTTTTTCTCCAGGGTTCTTGGGTCTGCCTTCCTAAATGATATTTTCTTTTTCCAGAGAATTAGACTGTGTATGTATGTGAGTTTGTATATGAGCAGCCTGCTTTCTGTATACATATACTTAGGATCCAGAAGCCTTTCTGCAATTTGAGCTATCTCAGACACTTTTAGTCTAAGTCAGTAGGGTTTTTACCCATATATTACTCTAAAAATTTGGAAATTTTTAAATTCATTTTCTTTATTTCTTTTGTTCTCTATTTCATTAAAAATTTTTGATTCCTTCTTATTTCTTTAGGTCTACTCTACTGCTCTCTTTCTCCAACAAATTTTTAAGAATTTTTATTGGAGTATAGTTGATTGACAACGTTGTGTTAGTTTCAGATGTACAGCAAAGTGAATTGGTTATACATATACATAGAGTCACTCTTTTTTTAGATATTTTCCCATATAGGCCATTACGGAGTATTGGAGAGAGTTCTCTGTGCTATACAGTAGGTCCTTATTAGTTAACTATTTTATATATAGTAGTGTGTTTGCATCAATCCCAATTTTCCAATTTATCCCACTCCCCCTTACCTCCTGGTAACCATAAGTTTGTTTTCCACATCTGTAATACTATTTCTGTTTTGTAGATAAGTTCATTTGTACCCTTTTTTAGATACCGCATATAAGCGGCATCATAAAAATTTTGAACTTTGCGTGAATTGATTTGAGTGAAGTTCACTTCATTTATCAAAAGCCACACTAACATTTCCTTTCTAGACAGATAGCTACCATCTTATTTCAAAGACACCTACCACCATGCTCTTGGTTTTCTCTTTCTTCACAGGCCTTGTTTCACCTCAAAAGCTCTTAACTGACTTAGAAAACTAGACATTAAAAACACGATTTTCCAATTCAACACAACTAGCCCCATATATTCCCTTTAAATTCTGCTTGAAAACTCTCATTTTTTCTTTAGCTCATCTTTCTCTTGCTATTCCTTATCAGACTCAGCTATATGCACCCAGTTGACACTTCCAATAATCTGCCTGGATCTATCTTTAGCCAAATCCAATTTCTTTGGCACATTTTACACCTTCTAAGATAATTCAGGTAATAGCTTTGGCACTTGTTTCCCTACTATTAATGTCATTTTTCTGGGCTCCAGTTATGTAGACTATTTTCACCTATTTTGCAGTTTTTGCTAATAATTTAGTCATCGTTCTTAAAAGCCCACATGCCACTTGGTTTCAAAGTTAATTTCACATTTTTAGGATTTTATTATGGCAAGGCCACACTTCTAATACTCAGCTTCTAGAAGAGAACTCGTTCTGGTATGAAAGAACTTATAGTATGGAGAAGAAAACAGAGGATTACTGATAGGATAATACAAACAAAACAGTTTTATACTTACATAAGGGCTGCCCGTTCATTTGTTCCTGTAAAGTTGGAACAAATGCTTTCAGTGACACACTGAAAGCCTGATTTATGGCCCTCATGGGTTAGACATTTATGGTCAGTGACATAAAGCAAGGTACATCAAATAAAATATATGGGTAATTTGATGTTAAGATGAAAATGCTAAAAGTAACAGGATGTGTATTCAAAATGTTCCTAAGACATGGTTTCAAACAAGATGAATTTAAAAGGAGCCACATATTTAAGTTCTGAACTTGAAGTAAATCTACAACAGCAACAAGGAGAAACACAAAACCACAACAAAACAAAAATTAAAAACAAAAGATGTAAGACATACACATAGAGGAAAAACAAACCTGAATGACTACATGCTATTAAATATGTAACTTAGGAGAATAAATGTAAAAAAGAAAATAGAGCTATGTTTCCAAAACATGTTTGTGGGAAAAAAATCACCATTGGATTTCGAGGTCCTCAACATCCTTAGAATAGTAAAGTTTGACTAATTGTTGCCACAAAGACACTTACGTTCGTGTTTTGTTTTAACCAAGCCTTCCCCAAATGTATTTAAATTTAGAGCAGTTTTTATTGCCTAGGACAGATATATTGATGAATACTTCAGTCATCATTTAATGGAAGAACTCTTGTTTCTCAGCTATGTGTTTACTATCCTGCATCAGTTCATTATTGTATATATATTTTGACATAGTAGTTTTTAAACTGTGTTACAATTTAGAGTTTTTACAAACAAACCTACTTATGGTTATGTCACATAAATAAATAGGAGGCCAGTGATTTTACACAACATAGAGAAACAATTGTTTGGATGCAATATTCAGCATCAGACCCTGACAGTTCCACTACAACTTTCAAGTAAGTGCACTATGGGACAATGGTTGAGTGTCCTTGAAAGAGGAATATTTTGCATACTAGTGTACACTGCAGGTCCTGTCATGATAGTAAACAAGTAATAGTTCCGTGGTAAATATTTTAAAGGAATTAATGAGCTTAAATATTAGCTCTTTAAGATTGACTATATAGTTTTACTTCAATAACTTTTAGAAGAGTTCTTTTTTAAGCTGTTCAAAGGTATTTTAAATAAAAGTTACTTTAACAAATGACTCCCCAGATTACATACTTAGCCTGATATAAGGTCTCAGAAAATAATTTTCTCCTTTTATATTTAAATGCCATTCAGTATTACTTACGGCTCCTTACAAAGGCTTACAATCATGGTTCTATCACCATTTATTTCAGTTAAAATGCGCCTTGAACTCAAAAATTGGAAAAAAAAAAAAAAAAAAAAAAAAAAAAGAAAGGTCCATTTGGTGTGAATTCCAAATCTTTCTGAACACAAGAAGGAAGTAAGTTTGAACATTTTTTCAATACTGGATTATCAGAGGTCAGCGTACTTTCGTCGTAATATATATGTGTGTGCCTAGCATATCTGCCTCAGAGTGCAGGCTATTTTTATATATCAGCTTAAAAGAAAATTTACAACCACAAAATAAAATGTATTGAAAGTGAGAAGAGAGACTTTATAAACTTCTGACTGATTTCTAAACTCTTTTCTGTGTTTTTATGTAACCCACAAAAGTAACTATGAACAAGGTAAATGGATTGCTTAGTTAAAATCAGGTTTTAATTCACATGGGATTTATAGTATTTGTTGCAGTGATTTTGAAATAACAGTTTCATAATGCATTCAGTTTCAAGGACAACAGGTAATAAATGTTCAAATTTGCCAGACTTGGTTTACCAAAGAAAATTTTAAATAAAGAAATCCATGGAATGCAGTTTTAAGATTTTCAGGTACAGTTTAACAAGTCAGCAAGCAGAGAACAGTAAAACACCATGATTTCTCCTAGTAAGATAAACCTATGATATCATATAAATAAACACAATGGTGAACTTTATTATTTATTTTAAATATTGTACATATAATCTTCTCACTGAATATAAATGCTGTAAACTAAGGTATGTCTATAATACATATAAAATATACTTATTTTTAACATTAATATTGAGATTATATTTAGTTCAAAGATGTATAAAATGTGAAAATATATATCAATTTCTTGTCTCATAATTTTTATATTCTTGTCTTTGCAGTGGAAACAAAAAAATACTTCTATAATAAACTTTCTTGTTTTCGTTTCTCTAAAGGGATAAGACAAGTAAATATAATATGGTATTTTGTACAGGATCCTGGAAGTGAAAGAATGCACTAGTTAAAATCTAGGGGAATCTGAAGAAAATATGGACTTAGTTAATAATAACTAAGTGTGAGAGTGTATATGGAAACTCTTTGTATTATCTTTTCACTTTTTCTAAGTGGAAATTTGCTCTAAAAATACAGTAATCGATCCTTAAAAAGTTACTTATGATATGTGAAAAGTACCTCTACAATTTGCACATGTGCATTATTATTAACAATACTTTTATTGCTTTAACTTCACATTCCCAGCATTGGTGGTATCTCACTCAGTCTCAAATATTTCCAAAATATTGAGCAAGCATAGCTTTAAAGATTTGCAATAAATATACCTGATGTGATTAAATCATTTATTTTGTCTGTTATGCTATAATAATACAAAGCAATACAAAGGCACTGGAAATCACATCTTCTTTTTATCAAAGAAATACGTATAACTTTGTGATAAACAAAAAGTGACATAGAAAATCACAATGGTAAGCACATTATATTTCTTTTTAGCTTGTGAGTATCTTTGCCATAATAAGTTGACTCATAGTACCCATAATTGCTATAAAGATTAGAAACAAGATGTTCATTGTCAAAATAATGATTGGATATTATTGCCAAATGCTAAGGACAATAATGTTTAAAAACAGTGATAATTCCACTGTTCTCTAAAGGAATCTCTTGAATATACACACATAATTAAAGACAACATACTGTTAAACCACATATTCTCTGCAGGAAAACACACAAAACATTTTTTTTTTTTTCTTTTTTTTTTTTTGCGGTACGCGGGCCTCTCA
>NC_041221.1:26839984-26846483 GCF_002837175.3 Physeter macrocephalus
TGGCCTCTCCCGTTGTGGCGCACAGGCTCCGGACGCGCAGGCTCAGCGGCCATGGCTCACGGGCCCAGCCGCTCCGCGGCGTGTGGGACCTTCCCGGACCGGGTCACGAACCCGTGTCCCCTGCATCGGCAGGCGGACTCGCAACCACTGCGCCACCAGGGAAGCCCACAAAACATTTTTGACTAACAACTAAGACAAGGCAGTAGTGTATACTGATTTCAATTATATTTATTTATGTGTCTATTTTACATATCTATTAAAGATGTGTACTTTCCAAACCAACTCCTCTCTCTGACCTTCAGAAATCCTTTTCTTGATATCTACTTGTCCACCTACCACATTCCAGGCATTTCCTACTATCTATGGGTTCCAAACGCTATCTTTACAATTTCTTTTTGGAGATGACCCTGTGTGTTGTACTTTACTGGGAATTTAGAGATTGCCTGGTGGGAACGCTATAAATTTACTGCCTTTTTACCTAAAAATGTATTTTCAACTGCTATTCATCTACATAAAAATGGCATTCTTTCTACTGTCTGGGTTTACACGGCATGTGTGTGTGGCTTTGTTCTCCACCACTTCTGCAAACAATCTTGCTCTTTTATATGCAACCTCTAAGAAAACTGGGGTTTTATTTTTTTTTTATTTCTATATTCCTATATTTAGAACAGTGCTTAGTGTGTGGCCAAGGCTCTGATTTTTTAATGACATGGCTGCAATTATTTACTTATAATTAAATAATTACAAAATTATTTATATATTTTAATGACATACCTGTAACATTTTCTTTGTTCAACCAACAATTACAGACTACATAATAAAAGGGCTTTTATTTCCTCTCATTTTAGCTCCTTTCTTTAATTGATGAGTTCCCTGAAATAGCAATCTGTATTCATTTCTGCATAAACATTAAGGTATTAAAGATTTGTAATCTGTATTTTGTCTTCTCTATCCTAATAAACTTTCTTGTAGTATTCTAAGTAGTAAATACCAAAGGGTTCTCATAGTTTTATATACTTTGATCTCTGCAGTTACCAAAACATTTAAGCAGAGGAGTTGTATAAAATAAAAATCTTTATGGTAGGATCATTTATGTAGTGAAATTCATTAGTCTTTTTTCTCTATAGTTCTGTCCTTAAATGGGTAGAAATTTGTATTCTCTTTTTTATGTTTATAGCGAAGTTTTAAATTAATTAGGGATTTCTTTTGGAGTATTATAAAATACAAATGTGATTTTGCTCATATCCAACTGGTTTAACTGTTTGTTTTTAGGATCAGTGTGAATATTTTACAGAAAGGAGATTCAAATACTTGTATCAATTAATGATAAGATATAGGCTTCATATTTATAAAACTGTTGAAAAAAGAATTATATTTATAATTTAGAAACTATTCTATATTAATTCACATCTATTTCCAAGAGAGACTACCTTATATTTCAGCTTCATTAGACCGTGAATGGAAAATAAGATTTTATTTCTTCTATAAAACCAATCAGAAACTTATTTTCACTACAAATGGAGAATGACAAAAAAAGTTTCATTTTTGACATATCAAAAAGAGCTCTTGCCTGGGGTAGATACATGATTCAGTCCTTTTAGATTTCTTGAACTGAATGTCCATACTTTCCAAAATATGTTATTAATTATAGATAAAAGTATAATTTAAAACTATCATATTTAGAGCAGGAGGAAAGAGAATTTTCTTACCAACAGTATAGTCAAACATCAACAAAAACACTTAAAATTTTTAGAATTTGTCACATTTTATTTATAAATATAATTTTTTTATTCTTGCCTGAAAACATTTTTTATGTTTTTGTTAAAAATCATTGTCCAAAGATCAGTAAGTGAACTGATTTTTCTTTTCATGAGCTATAAAATTGAGTTTAAGCTTTTTGTACACTTCATTGTATTTTTGTTTCACATTTTTGAAAGATGATATTTTCAACAATGTTTAAATAGAAATTTGGTAAATAGATCATTATTTAAATTTAAATTACCAGTGTTTATGGTTTTCATACACATATGAATAACACAAAAGTTATAAATTATTAATAATATTAAAAAATTAAATAATTATTAGTTCCATCATATCTTGCTATTATAATCTTAAAATACTCAAAATGTATACTTACACACATAGATACATATATAAAATAAATTTAATTACATTAAGCAAATGAAGTTTCCTTATTTTTTAATCAAATGTGTATATAAAAATTATCTTTTCCTTTTTTAATTCAAAAGAGTAAATACATAAATAACTGTATATATATATATATATATTTAGCATTTAAACACCCAGAAATGGCATATTCTTATTTTTTCCTTATTTCAGTATATGTTTATTTGTAATCATAGTGGCATAGGGAGAGAATACAGAATTTTAAATTCTGAAACTTCAACAACTTATCTCTGTACTATTTTTAGTGACTTTCTTTTACAATCCATATCTGATTTATAGCAAAAATTCTGTGTTAATTTAATGTACTAGACACTGACATAATATATAAGTCTCTGCCTCATCTACAAGTCTCAGATTCTTCAGATTTGACATATTGACATATAGCTAAGGTTACAAGCAAGTACCCTGTAGAATATGCATATGGAATAATAAAATATATGTTAATACAATTTCGTATACTTTTTCTTTACTTTAAATTTAATATTTCAGTTGCTGACTTAGTGAAAGGGAATTTCCAGGAAACCCATGTGGCCTAATTTCCATGAAGGTCTGCTGTGAAATACAACTTTCTTTCAAAATCACCCCAAATGGCCAGTGCAGCTGGTATCAGCGTTGTTGATCGGGGCAGTTTGGAAGTAGAGATCCCTACACAGTGGTCCATACAGAGTTACAAGGGTGACACATGAGACATATCTGAATGCTTGTTGAATATATGTAGTCCCTATCTCTGTTCAATGTTTCACATAAAAACTTTGAAAGGGATCATAATGTGCACTTATGATAAGTACTTCTTGAGAAGACATTCATTCTTGAGAAGTCAACATAGGGAAGGCATCATAGAAAATATGTGTTATAGTATTCAAATATAACTGTTTCTTAAATACTTACGTATTATAGTATATAATGTTTTTGAATCATGTGTCCCAATATTCAAAAGGTAGATGAAGGAAATACATGCAATATGCTGTCTGGAGTAGTCTCTCTCTGTCTCTGTCTTTCTCTCTCTATTCATCTTTTCTCTCTCACACACACATGCACTCACTTTTTAATGAAGGAAGTAATGGTTAGATTTTCTTGTTGCTTTAATGCTCCAAATGCTTATCTGGCATTTATTTATGGCTCTCACTAATTATAATTTAAATCAAGAAGTATATAATAATACCGAATTCACTCAAATTATCAGCAGATCATTTTCTGAGTGAACATTTAAAAGATGGATATTTACTTGAAACAATTTAGTACAATAGATATTTTGAACATTTCCAAATCTCTGAGATAGTTTTGATTTTTATACATTAGGTATTTAGTAGAATGTTAATATGTAGGTTGGCAATACCAATTAACCAATATTTCCTTTTGATATATTATTACACTGCATAGTACTTAGTATTATTTTGGAAGGCAAATATGAATATTCAAAGCCCTTCCAACCGCCATCATAGTAAGTACCACATTTCAGCATCTTTCCGGTTTTTCATCTCATTAGTTGAAAAAAAGGATGAGACAGTCACAGTGGGCCAAGAGACAAGCAACCCTCAATAGTCTGACTCACTGTAACTTCTGGTATAAAAATAACAAACTTATACGTCATTACTTGAACAGTAAGCAGGAAATAACCATGACGATTTGAAGAGAAAAAATAATTGTTGTTTCAGGTGAAGTAACAAACAGTAAGTATTGTTTGGACAAGTAGTACAGAGAGAAAATTAGTCAAGAGTAACCCGGGCAAAGGCCAAAATGAAGTTAACTTCATGGAGCTGAAGCTGAATGTTTGCAGTGATAATAATACTGCCTGTAGGTCATATCAGTAAAAACTAAGATCTCTACCTCAGTTTTCTATAAAGGTCATTGATGGTTAACACACAATGAGGGTATTGGGAGATCTGGTAAAATTAGTTCCCCTGGAACATAACCCTTCATAACATTTAAAGAACCACTGTCTCTAACTCAACGCCCTCAAGATACCTAACTAACTTCATGAATGTATTTTAATAACTATGAGAAAAATGACTAGATAAAATCAATAAATTAGGGAATTGACTGAACCAAATGTTAATCCTAGCTTCATCTTCTAATTTGCAGACAGGTTAATTCGATAATTTATACCAATTGTCTTCCTTTCACAAGGAGCCATGCCTGCTTTGAACTATTATTTTCATTCCCTAATACATATTTTTGTGTGTTGATGCATGTCATTTAATCCCATTTCTTTCTACTTTTTGAATTGTTGTTTTAACTTAAGCAGTGTCTTCAGTGACTCTTACATGTACCACTAGATTAAGCCCCAATCCAGTATGTTCAAGCCAAACTCTATAATAGACCATCATCCTCTGGCAGTTTTAACACTCTCCCCTGTGTACAGGGACAAACAAATGGCCATTAAGTAGTTTTATGTTGTCTACTAATCCTCTGCACATATTTCTTATCTACTACTTCCCTGGTACTTCTTTATTTCCTCAAATACTGCAGGTGGATTTTTAGTGTACTGGACACTATTATAGATTGACTAGTTGGGTGGTCCAAAGCATCATGATCATCCTTTATAAATATGTTTATAACAGGCATATTCATTTCATTCAACATTAACTTAACTATATGATATGACAATGGTATTCTCAGAGAAAAACAGTTTCATACCCTTGAAATACAGTGATGAAAAGATTGCCAGTCATGATCTATTGAAAGAAACAGAAGCTTCCGAAAATTAAAATACTGTGCTAAGAATGTTAGAAAAGAGATGTGCAAAGATATATACACCTGATCTTCCCTTTCAAATTACTGTGAGTAATCATTTGCTATGGAAATCATTTGCTTTGAATTTCCTACAGGAACTGAAGAAATCACACACTTCTATACTTTTTTATATACAAAATAACATCCATACTCTTAATCTGCTATTTCACGACATCTCCTCAGTCTTCTCTAAAATCACCTTTCCAGTACAATTTCTGTGCTATTTCCCTGAATTTACCTTTTTGTATGTCCAACACTGTAACACTGTTCTCTACATTCTTTCATTGGAAAACCCACACCTTAGGGTAACATGTTTCTAAATGAAGTTCATCACATCAGGTCTAAAACAAATGCTAACTTTTCTTGGAATCTTTTCCCAGTGCACTGATGACTACCAAAATTCTCCTGATAAATTTAGCTGTGCTTCTCTCTTGACATTGCTCATATGCTTGTTTAGTTATAGTTTTCTGTCTGTATTTTTAATCCATCTAACATGGCATTTTAATAATAATAGCATCACCTTAAAAACAATACCAGCTAATCTTTTTAAAAATATATTTGACATAACAGTGTGTAAACTTAAGGCATACAGAATATTAATTTGATACATTTACTATTGTAATATGATTGCCATTGTATCAATAATTAGCTCCTCTATCATATTACATAATTATCCTTTTTTTAAGTGGTTGGAATCTTTAATTCAAACCTCTTAGCAAGTTTGATGATTATAATACAACACCATCGTCTATATTTACTAAACTGTGCATTAGATCTTTGGTGGGAATGTAAACCGGTTCAACCGCTATGGAGAACGATATGAAAGTTCCCCAGAAAATTAAAAATGAACCTACCATATGAGCAGCAATTCCACTTCCAGGTATATACCCAAAGGGAATAAAATGGGAAATTGATAACTGACTGTACTCCCATGTTTATTGCAGCATAATTCACAGTAGACCAGAGGTGGCAACTGCCTGAGTCCTCTATATATACACTAAATATAATATATATTATTAAATATATATTATTAAATAATATAATATGTTATTAAAATTTATATATATGTATATAATTTAACCATGAGAAAGGACATCCTGCCATTTGTAACAACATGGTTGCAGCTTGAGCATAGTTTACTAAATAAAATAGGTCAGGCAGAGAAAGACAGGTACTGTATGGTATCACTTATATGTGGAATCTAAAAAGCCAAACTCACACAAAAAAGGAAAGTAAAATGGAAGTTACCAAGCACGGTAGTTTGGTGGGGGGGGCGGTAGCACAAATGTTACTTAAGGATTCAAGTCAGCAAATCTTGATTGAATACTTATCATGTATGTGAAAATATTGTTCTTGGAATGTCTATGAACCCTGCTTATAAAGTTCTTCGTGTTTCTTTAGTGATGTCAGTAACCATTCACAATCAGCAAATGAAGAAATTGAGATAGGAGAGGTTAAATAGTTTATGAAAGTGACGTCATCACTTTTGCCATCTTCTATTAAAACTAATTCACAGAGGGCTTCCCTGGTGGCACAGTGGTTGAGAGTCCGCCTGCCGATGCAGGGGACACGGGTTCGT
>NC_041221.1:26846704-26865775 GCF_002837175.3 Physeter macrocephalus
CGCGTACCGAAAAACAAAACAAAACAAAACAAAACAAAAAAACTAATTCATAGCTTGTCCACCCATTTAAAGGAAGAGGATTGCATAGAGGTGTGGATACCAAGAGGTGGGGAGAGTTCGGGCCATGGTAGAGTCTCTGTGTCACAGTCCATTCTCTGGTCACCAGTGAGCCATGTCCTTCCCACAGGAAAACTGCATTCAGCCACCTCCCCAGGTCCCTGAAAGCCCATTAAACTATCTGTTCTAAGTTCAGATACTCATCCTCTAAATTAGATCCAGTGAGAATGAACCTCCTGGGTATAGTTCTTCTCAGCCTGTCAATCTACAAAACTAAAGAGGCAAGTTGCCTGTTCCCACACACACCCAACATGCAGTGGGGGAAGATTCAGGATGACAGGTGTAGACATTTCTGTTCAAAAAGGGTAACAATAAAGGTGTAAAGGATTCACTGGCCTGTAGAGATTTTAAAATGGAGTCCAAAAATGTTAGATATTCTTTCATTAGATTTCAAAGCCTGGGAATAATTCTGCATGGCTTTTTCTCCTACCTCTGTGTGCTTCAGCCTCCCAGTCATCTTTCCTCTTCTGTGAAAGGCAGCCTGATTTGGTGGCTAAGTACTTCTATCAGCCTGCTTCCTGCCTGTAGAATTTCAGAAGTCTGAAAGTTTCTTTTCATTTTCCACTCTCCTTGTTCTTATCAGTCTAAGCTGGCAGTGTTTTCCCTAAAGTAATTTTCTCGAAAACTGTGTAACTCCTTTGTGGATGTCATAGGAGTTCATTTCATTAGATGAGAGCTATACTCACAAATTGCTTCTAGATAATTCCTTCTCCAACTAGGACATGGTGAAAAGACTTAGAAGCAAAGTGATTAAGCTTCCTAGAAGTCCTAATGTTCAATTGAGAGGTTCTGGGACAAAACTTCAATCTTTTTAAAGGAGCAGTTGATCTCTTGAGGTTTTAGGAAAAGATTGTACACTCAAACCCTCAGTGTTTTTTTCCCTAGACCAAGTTGTATCTAAAAATCATGATTCCTGACGGTTCTTAAAAACAATTTCTTAATTTAAGGACCCTTCTTTATTTGGAAAAGCTCAGAATTTTCACAATGATCAAGCTCTTTTTAACAGTTCCTTCCTGAAATCATCTTTCTCCTCTCAGGGTTTATAAGCAGAAAGAAGAAACCAGGTGACATCTTCAACGCTTTGCCTCGAGATCTTTCTGTCTACATAACCAAGTTCATCACTTACATGTTCACTTTCCACGTACGTGTTAAAGAGAATTTCACGAATTCTACTCTCTGCTGGTACATGGCAAGGAGCTCCCTTACTCCACTTTCTAATAAAATGTTCCTCACTTCCTTTTGAGCCATCACTGGCAGTGCCTTCGAGGTTCTGATTGTCTATTCAAGCACATTAAATCTTCCTCTATCATGCTTTTCAAACGTTTCCCATCGCCTGTCCACTGCTCATTCCAAAGCCACCCCACATGTCTAGTTATTTGTTAGAGCAGCACCTCACTTGCAGGTACTGCACAACAAATTACTACAAGCTGAGCTGCATAAAATAACATCTATGTATTATCTCAGAGTTTGTGCGGGTCAGAAACCCACAGATGGCTTAGCTGAATCATGTGCTTCAGGATCCCTCGCAAGAATCCAAACAAGTTGTTGGCCATAGCTGAGATCTCCTTGGAGGCTTGACTAGCGGAAATATGTTCCATCAAACTCATGTGGTTGTTATACACAGAAGAATGAATTTGGACCCCTATCTTACACCACTCACAAAAATGAACTTAAAATTAAAAGACTTAAATATAAGACTTGAAAATGCAAAGCTTTTAGAAGGAAACATAGGGGAAAATTTGCTTGACATTGGTCTGACAGTGATTTCCTGTATGACACCAAAAGTACAAGCAACGAAAGTAAAAATAAATAAGTGGAAGTACATCAAGCTAAAAATCTTCTGCACAGCAAAAGAAACAATCAACAGAATGAAAAGGCTGCCTACAGGATATGAGAATATATTTGTAAATCACATATCTGATAAGAGGTTAATGTCCAAAATATATAAAGAACTTATATAAGTATAGCAAAAAAGAAAAAAAAATCTGATTAAAAAATGGGCAGAGGGTCTAAAGAGGCACTTCTCCAAGAAGACATACAGAGGCCAACAGGTACATGAAAATGTGCTCAACATCATTAATTGTTAGGGAAAGGTAAATCAAAACTACTATGAGGGCTTCCCTGGTGGCGCAGTGGTTGAAAGTCTGCCTGCTGATGCAGGGGACACGGGTTCGTGCCCCGGTCCGGGAGGATCCCACATGCCGCGGAGCGGCTGGGCCCGTGAGCCGTGGCCTCTGAGCCTGCGCGTCCGGAGCCTGTGCTCCGCAACGGGAGAGGCCACAGCAGTGAGAGGCCCGTGTACCGCAAAGAAAAAAAACAAAACTATATCACCTCACACTTGTTGGAATGTCTATCATTAAAAAACAAACAAACAAACCCCACAAAAAACGAGATAAGTGTTGGCAGGAGTGTGGAGAAAAGGGAGCCCTCATGCGCTGTTGGTAGCAATGTAAATTATACAGCCTCTAAGGACAATATTATGGAGTTTCCTTAAAAGAATAAAAATAGAACCGATTTTTTTTTTTTTTTAATTTTTCTAAGAGCAGAAGCTGAACCCAAATCCTGCATCTATTAGCTGTGTGGTGTTTGGAGGTGTGGATCCTGATTATTAATATAGATTATCTGAATTATCTAATAGTATCATGTACAGTTTTTTTCAAAGAAGATAAATTGATTTTTCAAAAAACGATAAGGTGATATCCTTCCAGTGATTCACCGATCCTAAAGCAAAGAGAGAGAAAGCAAGAAAGAGTGAGAGAGAGAGATACAAGACGGATAGAAATATTCAAATTTAACACTCCTTTATCAAACTCCCCAGAATTTAGAAGTAAAACTGAATTTTTCTTCATGATGAAATAAAATGCAATGATCTTTAAAAATTAAACAACTCTTTGGCCAACCTAAATTTTAGTATTTTAAATAGGCAACTGAAATGTATGAATCAGCCATTACCCCCTATATTTCTGACCATTCTTATCTTTCATACATTCGTATTTTCTGTCACTTTACCTGATTTTTATTATTATTATTATTATTTCTGGATCAGCTTCACGGCCCATTTGCTTGCAATAGAGCAATAGTTGGTTTTCTCCTTGACATGTTCTGAATACACAGTTTTATGTTAAGAGTTTGAACAATGGGGCACATATTTCCGTCTGCCCAATAAAACAAATTTATGGCAGAAAAGCTTGATTTTTAAGATTTCATAGACCAGGAAGGCAATTTATCTTTGGCTTCCATTGAATTCATCTTACATCTTGGGGAAATCTGTTTTGGATAAAATAAAACCTTTTTTCCATCCACTTCCTCTTGGCCTTTTTTTAATCATCGATTCTCCCTTTTGTTTTTGTTTTTAAAGCCCAGGGACTAAAAATAGATTATTTTCAACTATAGCCCCTCATTTTATTTCCCATTCATTGCCAATTATCTGTTCAAAGTAGTAGACAACAAATGCTTCTACTTCTTTATGCCCATTCAATACACTCTTATAATGAGGAAGAGTAATGACAGCATCAGCTCCTGCCATACATAACTTCTTGTACTATTTGATCTTCATGACCACACCTCTGACCTTAAAATATCCTCTTAAGTTTGATCTTTTTTCTAGCCTCTGTATCATGGCTCATTTATGTCAAATTGAATGCCAAATTACAAATTTATCTCTGGTCCATATCTTCTACATATCAACCTCTCTCCACTTTATCCATACATTTACCTCTAAGTATCTCCTCTCCCTTTTTAATCGATTACGTGGGTAACTCCCAAATCTGTGGATATCTCCACTTTCTGAGATCTCGTCCAGAATTCTCAATTACCCCCCAGAAATTTCACGTAAGGTCCCCTTATCTCTAAGTTATTGTAAGGGAAAAAAATAACATGTTCTCAAACTCATCCTCGTGAGTTTCCCACAATGGAAAATAACACAGAGGCTATCATTCTTCCCTGATAACCACAGATACAAGTACTACCCGCATAATATCTCTGGCATCTTCACCCTTTTGACTTATTCCAACACTTATCATTGCTCATGTAGCTAGCCACTTATTACTTCACTCTAGCAGGTATTTATTAAGTACCAACTCTGAACAGGCATTGCTCCGGGTTCTGGAACATAAAGATGAATAAGATAGTGGTGAGACATGGTTGAAATTTCCAACAAGCCCACCTGTTTGGCATTCATATTATTACATATAATGTTTTCTGGACATATTTCCTACGGTTTAAAGTAAAAATGACACAACGATAAAAATAACAACGTAAAATATATCTCCACATTATTTGTCATCAACCTGATCAAGTACATTCTTATGTTATATTTTAACCAGTATATTTTGTTTTGATCAACATATATAACCAGCATATATGTTTTATTTCTCAAATCAGGACAAAGAAAGTTAGGTGTTGGGTGCTTAGTTAGTGAAGAACTAAACTGATTTTGGGCTTGGGGTAGTAAATTAAAGAACTAACAAGGTTTGTTTATGCAGATTTCTTAGCCCCAAGTTCCCTGTCTCTAGCAATAAAGGTATCCCTCTACCTCCAGATACAGGGAAATCACCTTTCACAGAGAAATTTATTTTCTCCTTTCAGGGAGACAGAGGAGGGTCAGAGTTTCCTTCTTGGCTGCTTCTCAAGAACTTCAACTCAAAATAATCAATATGCCTTTGTGTCATATGTTATGTGGTCCTCCCTGAGCCCCAGCATATATATCCCTGTGTAAAACGTACAGACTTACCCAAAGTGGAGTTAGAAGGACAAGATAAATAGTTGAGTTTTTAGCTCTATCTTTTGTGAGGTTCCTTTCCAGATCACGATACTTTACAGTGTCTCTAGAAACATATGAGTAATATGTTTCTTCTGTTACCAGTACTGGATTTTTATGTCTTATACACACATTTTGTTAAATTTATAACAGGTTGCTTCCTCATATCATGGTTTTGTTGTCATTTTATGATGTGTGTACCTTTAAACGGTGTTTAATTTTACAGTGGCTCCAACTTAATTATCATGAGAATACTTAAAAGAGGGCCATTTAATTTCCTGAAAACCCTCTATATTTTTTAATGCCAAAAGAACAGAGTTAAAACTCCAAAGGATATGTATTTAAGGCTCTTCATTATCTAACTCAAATATGCATGTTTAATTTCATATTTTATTGTTAACCTACAGAAGACTAGGAAAGCAGAATCTTATTCCTGTAGTACAACAAGCATTGATTAAAACCTGTGCCTTTGATTTTCATTTTCTCTACCTCCATGCCATTCATTTATCTAAGCAGATATAAATGCAGTTGTCTTTCCTGATTCATCTTGTCAGCAGAAAACTGTAAGTTATAAAATAGTTTATTCCCTCTTAATTAGGTTATGCTGTCCTTGTGGTCAGGAACTATACTTCGCTCATTTTTTAAGTGCAACATAATGGCCCAAGAAAGTGACTAATAAATCTTTTTTAGACATAGTAGAGAGCTCACAGCAATTTAAATATATACATGGACAATTCTCAAATCAGCATCAGAAAATAGATCTTATATTAGTCAAAGAAATATGAGTTGAATGTGAAATCATCATTGATTTTAAGGAATAGATCACAAAGATGTGGAGGGTACAGAGACTTTCTACCCACTGATCTTTCTGTATATCGTTTCAACCCCGTTAAATGTGTACAAATTACTTCAAAGACCTGAAGCAAAAACATATAATAATAATGAATATAAAAGGAAAAAAAAAACTACTGTTTTAAAAGTATGATCAGTGCTATTTGTGTCCAAACTGGAATTGAGCCTTTATTATTATTTTTTTTTACCAGGCGATACCTGAATACAAAAACAAACAAACAAACAAAAAACTTTAAAATTTGTATAAGATAATTTTTTTAAACTTGCTTTGGAGACTCATATTTAAATTTAAATTTGATAAGTTATATATTTTCTGTAAGCAATGCATAGGTAAGTTAGGTCTGTAGGAAGCCACAAATCAAATATGCTGTTCTCTTCATGTGGGCATCATAGTTGAGAAAGATTACAAACAGAAAATATTTAGGACAAGATTATAATGAACTTTCCAATATATTTTCAGTTATTTAATGAGCTCACTTCCTTAGGTTTTAAATAATTTTTAAAATAAAACATCTCTTCATGTATTCCTTTATTCAGTAAAGAACTGCTTCTTTGTCAATTCTGTATGAAGCATCTGTTAGCACAGTGGGAAACACTTCCAAGTAGGAATATACATTATCAAAGTTCCACTCTCAAAGTAATACTATGTACATAATCCCTCCACTCTAAACATCTTCCCATTGTTAATGGCATTACATGTGTAGTGTGTGAATGTGTGTGTGTGTGTGTGTGTGTGTGTTTGAGTGTGAATGCCTTACTGACACATACTCAATGCCAAAAAATATCAAGGCATTGCGAAAGATACCATATTGTAACATTGTCATGGAATTTTTTCTATATACAATTTTTTTCCTATATACAGGTCAATATGTTTATAAAATTTGGTTTATTTTTGTAAAAAGTTATATTACATGAATTTGATGATATTAAAATTTTCAAATGATGTGTCCCACTTTCCATGGGGAAGTTCTAGGGTTCTTTGCAGGCGGAAGTGCATTATGGTGGATGAGTATATAATAAGAACAAAAAAGTGTTTCCTGTTATACAGTCAGAAGATTTAACAACTAAGCAGTTTGAGACCATTCCCTATCTCTACCCAACTCGAGTGAGAATTGGCAGACTGAACAAACTTCTCATATTTCATACCAAGAATTTGAAGGTCAAGAGCATTACTCCTTTGCCTAACACCAGTGATGGCATGATTACTGTGTGGATTTCAGATCATCCCAGAGGTAACTGATAAGACATGACTGTGCTCTCTGCTCCCTTCTCCACAAAAATAGCTCTCAGAGTCCAACAACTGACTACGTAGCTACAGCTGATTCAAGAAAAGTTTAGTGCATAAAATCATGAACCAACATTAGTAAAAAGTATCTGCAAGAGGATGTAGATTTATGCTGTTTTACCTATTAATGGACTAACTTACGAGTCTAGATGTACACCAGTAGGTTTGGGAAGAGATTAAAAATCCACACATGAGAGCACTCTTTTTCCACTGTCTTTAGTCATAACTGGCTTTAGTATTTCAAACCACACACATCCAAAGATAGCTAATTACACCTGATAGTTAGGCAATGTGATAACAAATCTGAAAAATGATATCATGTACGTAGTTGTATATTTAGTATAATTAAATTGTGTAATGGATAAACCCATGGATTGTTCTATAGCATAAATAGTTTGAGCTATATTGAGTGTTATCCATTTGAACAAAAGGAAAAGAAAAAGTAGTGTTAAGTGGTGGTGGGAGAAGAGGAGAGAGCAGTAACCTGTCACAATTCATCCATCCGTTCATGTATTCATCATAGATACAAATGGAGCACCTGCCAAGTATGAAAATCTTAAGGATTTTGTGAATATATAAATGAATAAAGCAGCTGAATAAAGTAGCTGAAGGAATTCAGTACCTACAAATACCTGCCTAGCACTCATCACATACATGTTCTACAAGCTACTCACAAGGGAATGAATATGGAGAACAGAAGTGCAATTTACCAAAAAATATTAATGTTTAGTTTGAAAATAAGCATATCTCTTTTGGCTAGAATGGCTTTCCTGGAGAATTCATAGATTTTATCTGTTAATTTAAAAACTTCTGAAGAAATAGGTCTTATTTACAGAGGCAAGCTGACTGGGGAACACCAGCGGCTAGACACTTGCCCAAGCCTGCACCCTCTGGGGAGAGGAAAGCTGCCTCAGTGCCCACGTGGTCCATCCACATCAGACTCCTTCAGAGTCCCTTTTCATTGGAGAACATGAGAAGTTCCACAGAAGTCCTTCAGCGGGGGTTCTCCTTCTCAAAAACTTACATCCCAAATAAAGTTGGAAATATACCTTTAAAATGTCGTCATCTCCATATTTGACACATAGTGGGTACATTGGCTTGAATAATGCCCCCTCTCCTAACAAATTCATGTCCACATAGAACCCCAGAAAGGTTTTGATGTTTGGAAAGAGGGTCCTTCCAGATGTAATTATTTAAATTAAAATGGGGTCATATCATATTAGGTGGGTCCTAAATCCAATGACTGGTGTCCTTCTAAGAAGAAGAAAGGGCACCCAGAGTCACAGAAACATAGAAGGAGGAAGGCCATGTGACAATAAAGGCAGAGACTGGAGTGATGCAGCCGTAAGCCAAGAAAGGTCAAGGATTGCCAGTAACTACCAACTACAAGGACAAGGCAAGGAAGGATTCTTCCAAGGATGGAGGAAGGATGGTCATGCAAACAGCTTTATTTTGAACTTCTAGCCTCCAGAACGATGAGAAAATAAATATCTGTTTATTAAAGCAACCCAATGTGTGATGCTTTATGGGAAACTAGTACGGTAGAATTGGTAATTTTGGTTAAAAACTGAAATTAACAGTTGTGAATATTTTAACTAACAATCTTAAATGGAAAACTTTTACCACAAAAAGTAAATAATAAAATGGAATCCAGAAAAATAGTAGCTTCAATAGATTTTTGCTTGATACAGCTAAAGACTGAAGTTATGCATTATAAATTTATTTCAAGCATTCCTGACAAAATCCTCCAATATTTTATCTATTTCCTTAGGGTTAAAAGGCTTAGCCACAGTTTGAAATACTGCATAAAGATAAGCTTATTGACTCAGCATTTAATGAGACTATTTCAGGAAAAAAAAAATATATATATATATAAATAAAAGTATAAATCAAGAATTAAACCCAGCTAAAAGGATTTTTAGTAAAAATCACAATTTATGCAATTTTCACTAGAGTTTAACACATTGGAGGTTAAAAAAAAAAAAGAAAAAGGAAAGAACGACAGAAAATGTTCATGTTCAAATTGCAGTAATACGGAGAAAAGGAGGTAGGCTTCTTATCCCATGAGAAAGGGTTTTGTGTATTTCCCTTTTTTGTTGTTGTTTTGTTTTTGTTGTTTAGCATATGATTGGGGATCTCCAATACTCTTAGGCAATGAAAGATTCATGAGTCAAGTTTCCAAAATGGATGCCTCTTTCTGACAAGAGTGTGGTCCTTTGTACTAGGAATATAGAGTGAGCTCTGCATCAGATAACTCAGCTGTCACTCCCTGAAGGGCAAGTGAGAGGGTCAGTCTTGGACCACATATCACTCTCTGCCATAAGGAGAAGGGCTGTGAGGGGCATTTCAGTCTATTCAGGAAAATTGGCTAAGGTTTTTACATTTGCTTACCTTCTATGTGTCCTTTTCTCCTTCCTTCCTTCCTTTCTTCCTTCCTTTCTTCCTTTCTTTCTTTCTCTCTTCTTTCTTCCTTTTTTCCTTCCTTTCTTTCTTAAATATTTTATCGTCTTGTAATACTGCATTCCTTATGATTTTATATTTTCTATATTCATAATAATTAGCATATGCTACTTTTATCTTCTTTCTTCCTTTTTTCCTTCCTTTCTTTCTTAAATATTTTATCGTCTTGTAATACTGCATTCCTTATGATTTTATATTTTCTATATTCATAATAATTAGCATATGCTTTTATTTTATTTATTATAAAAACAATAGTTGCTGTTAACAAGAAAAGGGGCAGATAATTCTTCTATATGTAGAAGAAAACTATCCAATTAGACTACTTACTGAAGCACTTAGATGGTTATAGCTTTACCTTTCTCCTTGTTCATAGCTCTTTTTAAAAGTTTTTATAGCATTGAACTTGTAAAATTCTAACTTATTATAATTGAGTTAGAGAGCAAACTAATTTCTCTTTCATTTTCTTATAGCTGAAACATCACTTAGCATCTTACAGCCATGCCCAAGTCATCAAGTTACATAGTTAGTGTCTTTTATTTATTGGGTAAATGCCTAAGAAGAAAGAAATGACAATTTGTATGCTAAACCTAACATTTTAAATGTGTGAATTGACGTACAATATATAATATGGAATAAATAAGTATCAAATGGTATAGTGATTAAAAGAATTTTTAAAGACTACCAATTTCTTATTAAGGGGTAAGAATATTATTCTTATTGGAAAATGGATTACAGAGTCCTTAATATGTTAACTAAAAGTATGACCCACATTATATTTCAATTTAATGACAGAGAAACTGTCCAAAAAGAAAAAAGCAACAATACATGCCTTGTAAAATTAGTGAAGAGTTTTTCCCACTGTCAACATTAATACATAACCATCAAAGAATGAATATTTAAAAGATGATATGGCTAATTGTGTAATTGTGAATACTTGTTTTTAATGTCTAGCTAATCTTATATTACTCTAATACAACAATAAATCACTTTAGGTCATTTTGCTAATACTGCATGACATCCGTGTCAGAAGGAAATTGTTCATCACACCACCTCAAGGCAGATTCACAGGAATGATATTTTATTTCCTGTGATAATTTTAGGTATTATTTTCCAGCTTCTGATTGCATAAAATGTCAAGAAAGAAAATGCTCCTAAATAAAATACAATACATATCAGCTCAAAGAATTACATCAAAAATGCTAACTTGCTGTTTTCTCAACATGGATAATAACTTTGCTTAAGGGTACCGAAAGCAGAAATGGTATTACATGTTGTCAAGAAGGCAGAGATTGTTGAAATAGGCTGTCTCATAGAAGAGAAAGGGAAATATTTTACTTATAAAAATAGCTATATGAAAAGGGGAAAAAGAAATCTGTAAACTAAAATATCACAACATCTTTTTCCCTTCGCAGTTGTATTTTCAGGTGCCATAAGAAAATCATTATTATAGACTCAGACCATAAAGATAATAGTTTAATTTTATATTTAGATTAGAATAATTTTACATGCTAATTTTTTTACTGTTATAAACAATAGTAATTAATGATTATTCTACTTTCTGGGGCAAGAAAGGAAATAGAGATCCACTATATTGTACCTAAGGGAGTTGAAAGGGATATGGTGGAACTCTAATTTAAAGAACTAGTTAAATTAACTAGATATTATTTATGAGGGGGTGGTGGACATCTATGATTGTTCAGAGGGGTCCAGACTAGGAGACTAGGAAAGTGATCATGTCATTCTCTGAGATTAACAAAAATGATATAATAATTATATATCTTATGTATAAGATAAGATGTATTGGCAAAATTGGGCTAAGATGTTTATAGAGCAAGCAGGAATGGATGACCGTAAGACACCTAAATGTGCAGGTGTGGAGCTGTGGAGAAAGAGGTGAGAAAGAAATGATCTCAGCCATTAATTGGAAAATAAGGGAAAGAGAGAGTCAGAGAGAGAGGGAATAAAAGAAAGAATTGGGTCAAAAAAAGCAATGATTCAAAGTTGTATTGATACTGAAGGTCATAGCTGAGGTCATAGGTTTCATATAAATTAGTCCTTCACAGTACAGGAGAAGAACCTGAGAAAATATCAGAACACCAGAGTGGATGTACAAGAAAGAGAAAGAAAGTGGGGATGCTGGGCGCTCCAGGAAAAGGTGGGTGGATACAGAGAATCAAAGGCTCTGGGCTGCATGAGAAAGGAATAAGTAACTTTGAGATCAGCAGATTAAGGAAAATGGAAGGATGAGGGGATCATAGTGTTGGTGAGTTTGAAGAACACTTTAAAGGGAACCAAGAAAGTAGCCGGCACGTAAAGATAGAAGATGTTGTCAGATAATGGTCTATTTCTTGTTGCATGTGGATTTAGAGAAGGAATGGTTTGGTCCCAATCCTTAGAAATATGAGAAGATACACTGTATCTGAGTCCATCAACTGAAGTATCCCTACACCTAAGCCAGCTTTTGAATGGCTTTTGTATACCCAGCTATCTGGGGGCAAAAAAGATAATCAACTCTTGCTCCAGCCTTGGCATCTAAATGTATCCTTATACAATAGTGGGAAGTTTTGAAAAAGTGAGGGCTTCTCCAACTCCAATTGAACAAAGGAAAGAGGCAACTTTGGAGGTCTACTTTTGCTTCTTAGAGTGTAGGCAGGGAAGTGGTTTTCTAGAAGTGTCCAAGAGGACAAGTCTTGTGTGGTTTGTAGTTGTATATTCCAAGAATGTTTAGAGAAACAATATCAACCAAATAGCAAACTCCTCAGAGAATGATACAACAGAATAGCTCAGTCTTCTTCAGTTAGCAGCAGGATTCCAACACAAGCGGGATGTTTCCCAAATCTCTCCTTGCATCATGTTTGCTTCTGTCCCTTTGGCCAATCTGTGTGAATGGCACAACTCAAAGTGTGCATACATTTAAATAGAATCAAATAATATATTACATATGAATAAACATAACAAAAATTGTGCAAGACATATACAGTGGAAACTGCACAACATTGGGAAATTAAAGAAAACCTAAATGAATGGCAATGTATGCCATGTTCATGTTTTGGAAAGATTCAATGCTGTAAAATGCAATTTCTCTCCAAAACAATCTACAAAATTAACACAATTCCAATCATAACCCCAGCAGGTTTTTTCGGCAGAAATTTTGAAATTGTTCTTAAAATGCGTACAGAAATTCAAAAGACCTAAAATTTCCAAAATAATCTTAAAAAAAGAGAAACACAATTGATCAACTTGCAGTACCTGACTTCAAGAATTACTATAAATCTATACTAATAAAGATAGTGGAATGTTGACATAAGGATTGAAAAATAGATCAAAGAATCAAATAGAGAACACAAAACTAGAGTTATATTTATGTGACCACTTGATATCTGACAAAGGTTCCAATTCAGCCCAAAAGGAAAAGGGAAGTTTTTCCAATAAATATTTTATAAAAACATAATATCCATATGGAATGAATTAACCTAAGATCCTAGCTCACACCATACATAAAAATGAAATGTAACCTAAATTTAAAGCTAAGCTATAATATGTCTAGAAGAAAAATAATTTAGTAGAATATCTCAATAATTTGAGATTGGCAAAGTTTCGTTAAGATACATAATGTAATAAACCTAAAGAACAAACAGATAACATACTTCAGCAAACTAAACACTTTTGCTCATCTAAAGTCACTCTTTAGAAAATGAGTAGGAAAGCCACATTCTGGGAGAAAATATATCACAATATGTGTATAAAAAAGGACCGTCATTTAGGATATATAAATAAAGTAATGCCTAAAAAAAAGAACAAACTCCAAAATGGACAATAATTTGAAAAAACACGTCATTGAATATGCAAGTCACCAATAAGCACATGAAAAGTTACTTGACAGCTTTGGTCATCAAAGAAGTGTAATTTAAAATCACATTAATCCACTAATGCTTCAGAAAGCTAAAATTAAAAATACGGAAATAGCAAATGTTGAAAAGGGTAACAGCCAGAACTCTCATCCATTAGTAGTAGGAGTTCCATAGAGAGTGTAGAAATCATTATATGCATATGAAAACTCTTACAACATACATAATTGATATAAGATCAAGAATCCTCTAACTTTACAATTAACATAACATTTTCACTTCTTGTCATAACTTTTCATTCTGATTTACTATAGGAAGATTTGGTGTTCAACACCACTGGTTGCCTTGAAATGTAAGCACATATGAATTGACTACTAACTTAAAATCTTTCAGTGATATTCAAAACAAAAGAATCCTTAATTTGGTTTGGTTGTTAGTAGGTCTTCTGAGCATTAAATTTGCTACTGGAAAAAATTATATTTTATGTCACCAAACCTCATCCCATCCAGTTAAATTACTGGTAATTTTTCTCTCCATCCCAATGGTTTCTCAGTACTTTATCTGTATTTTCACGGCATTTTATATTCCAGTTTTGTTATTCAATTACTTATCAAGCTTCCCTGTTAAACCAAAAGTCCAGTAAGTGTAGCATCCATACTTCTTCCGCATTTCAGTACTTTACCCCACAATGATTTCACTTACAAGAGTGAGCTTCTTAAAGACAGAACAATTCATATTCATCTGCCCTGATACCTTCAAATGGTGAACACACATATACTATATCTGATATATGCATGTTAGCCAAAGTTCAGCAAATATTTATTGAATGGATGAATTGTTGAAAAGGTCCACAACCATTTGTATGGGACTAACTATTTTATTTTTCATTTCTTTGTTCCTATACACTATATAGCTCCATTGCATAATAGATTGACTAGATCTATAAGATATGTGAGACTATTAAGAAACTAAAAGGTAGGTTAAATGAATTAGACAAAACTATTTACACTACATTCATAACTAAGCCCAAGTTTAGCAAAGTTAAAAAAAGTTTTCTTTATTTTAAAATAATTGAATAACCTATTTAGATTGAGAGTCGCAGTTCTGATAAAACAGGTGATGAGAAATTTCTTCCAAATAGTTGATCAATTTGATTGTTTTTTCTGATATAAAGGTCTGTGTTGATTTTTTTTTTTATATCATGAGAATGGAATCCCATATTCTTTTATTTGCCACTAATTAATCCCATTTTTTAATGGATATGTGTTATGTGCTTACCCAGAACTAGGTATCGTACATGCTAGAAGCTGGGAAGAGTTGATGAAAGCAGACATAATATTTGTGCTATAGGAACAAGTGACCTAATGAGAAAGGTATTTTAACAATGATTCCACCACAAGATCATATGTAGTAACAGACCAATATATAGAAAGGTATCTGTGTTAGGTGGAATTCTAACATAAGCTCCCTGCCCCTCACCCCCTCATGGCCCAAGATTCCCTACCCTATTCCCAAGGGTTGTGAATATGATCAGATAGAACATCCTAATTATGTTGTGTTCTATGGCAGGGTATTTTTTTCAGATGCAGTTAAGGTTACAGTTGATTTTTACTTAATCAATAGGGAGATTATGTGGTTGGTTACATAGATACTGGTTTACATGGAGATGATTCAATCTCCAATTACAAATGAACCCTTGAAAGGCAGAGAGTATTCTCTAGCTAGCAATAAAAGGTGAAGCCAAATATGGGAAGGATTTGGTGTGATATTGTGGCTTGACTATTGACGGGGGCGTGTAATGAGGAATATGCATGGCTTCTAGAAACGATAGAAGTCCTTGACGGACAGCAAACAAGGAAAGAGAGACCTCTGTCCTACAACCTCTGGAACGGAATCTGACCAACAATCTGAATGAAGGTGAAAGTGGGTTGACCTTGATTTCAGCTGTGTGAGACCATAACAGAGAATCCAGTTTTATCCTGCCTTGACTTTTGCTTTACAGAACTATGAGATAATTAGTGGGTATTGTTTGAAGCTGCCTAATTGTGATGATTTTTCATTCAACAATTGAAACAACTACAGGCTCTGAGAGCACAAAATAGAACACATTTTTTTATTGCCTTTAAAGCCAAATATGGCTTCAATGCAGACAGAAGTCTTTAGATGTCTTAGATAAGCAGTATTTCCTCAGTTTAGAGAAGTCTTATCACTAAGACAGTATGATCAAAGGCATGAAGAAAAATGAGTATAGTGCATTCAGGAGTCATGAACTTCCATACTGTTACAAGGATGCCTGGGGTTTAATGGAAGGTGAGACCGCTAAGATTGGATCAGAATACTTTGTGAAGAGTCTCGACCAGTGTGCTAATAAACTTTGACCTCTCAGCAATAAGCTTTCATGAAAAGTTTATTTAATTCCTTATTTTGTAGAGGAGTGGCATAGTTCTGTTTGAGAAAATTACCATTAGTGAAAAACCAAGGATTGAAAAAATGAATGTTGTTATTTTAGACTAGGTCATATGATTTAGAGATTATCAACCATAAGCAGAGCTATAGACACTATAAATATTCTAGGAGTTTGTATAAAGCTGTGTATCTATTTGATTTACCTTTTCTGGGCTCTGATGTCTCTGTGTACAACTAGCATGTGGCCTTGAGAAAATTAAAGTTAAGGTATGTGTGCATATAAGTTTTATGGTTATTATTTTTGCTGCCAGATGTAGGTACACCAAAATTCAATGACATAAACAAGAAGTATGCATGAATGCTCATTAGTCTATGAGTCAGCTGGAGAAATCTTTGAGTTTCAACGGGGCTCACTCATGCATCTGCATGCAGCTGTGGATGAGAATCTAAGCTGACAATGCCTGGGCTCTGTCTCATGTTTGGCTATAGCCGATTAGACTGCCTCAGCTAAGAAAACTGAACTCTCCTTCAAGTTGTCTCTTATTCTCCTACAAGCTCTACCTGCCTCATTGAGAAGGCTAGCCTCATAAATGACAGAACATCACTACAGCCATGTTCTATTGGAAGAAATAAGTCACAAGTTTAGCTCACATTAAAGCCCTTGGGAAACTGATTTCACTGCTCGATGATAAGTGAGCAACATCATATGGCAAAGATTATAGATGCCGGAAAGTATAATGGTTTGGGTCACAATCAATCTGTTATAGTATGTTTTCATTTTTTCAAGTAAACCTACCCACTGGTCATAAAGTCATAAAAGCAAATGCTTTTAGAATCAAGTAAATAATGGAAGGTATGAAAATACCTGAATAGGGACATATTGTACATGGCAAACCGGTGAGGAGATGGTTATCTTATCACAGGGGTAATTTCAAAGACTATTTTAAAAACAATGTTCCAGGCAAACAACTTTGAAGGAAAAAAATCAGCCTTTGGTTGTATTATCTCTTATTGAAGAAAGGCTAATTTTATTGTAGAATATTAATTTGAACTATACAAATTTCTGATCTAAATACTTAACAGTTTAATTTTGTAATATTTCCCTCTACCAACACAATGAATTTGTCAGTGTAATAGTTAGTTTTATTTTTCTGCCAGAGCAAGCCCACCTTTTACCCTGACCTGCTTGCCATTGTTTACAGTTTCATGATGGATTGTGAGACAAAATCTTCAAGTATAGAAATTTTAGTTCATTTCTTTTCAGAAATAAATTTACAAACAGCAATATCAACATATTTCAAGATGTTTATCCATCATTCTCTTTTTCAATTTTATCTTTTCATTTCTTAATATAGTTTTTGCTGTTTTACTGCTGGCCAGTTTTAATCAGAATTGCAAAATGAAATGCTCAGGATACTTAGTAATATTAATGTTGACCATATTGCATCTGAAAGCAGTCACATAATAGATGAAATTCCACAAACCTAAATAACAAAGTATTTGGGTGTCAATAGGTCTATAGGAAAATTTCTTTTTAATATGTACCTGAGTTTGATGTAGTCCCACTTTCTGATTTTTGCTTTTGTTGTGCTTTTAGTGTCATATTCAAAAATATTATTGCCAAGGCCAATGTTAAGGAGATTATTCCCTACTTTTTTTTCTAGTTTTGTGGTATCAGGTGTTACGTTTAAGTCTTTGATCCATTTTGAGTTAATTTTTGTGATTTTTTGTGGTGTAAGATAGTGGTTTGATTTCATTTATCTTCATGTGATTATCCAGTTTTCCCAGCACCATTTTTGGAAGATTATCTTTTCCCAATTGGGTATTCTTGGCTCCCTGTTGGACATCAGTTGACCATATATGTGGGGGTTTAATTCTGGGTTCTCGGTTCTGTTCCATTGTTGCATGCATCTATTTTTCTGCCAGTACCATACTGTTTTAATTACTATATCTTTGTAGTATAGCTTCAAATCCAGAACTGTGATGACTCCAGCTTTTTTCTTCTTTCTCAAGATGACTTTGGCTATTCAGGATTTTGTCTGCTTCCATACAAATTTTAGGAATATAGACAACAATACTGTATTATAATCATAAGACTGGCTAAGAGACTGGATCTTAATTATTTCCACCACACACACAAAAAGATAATTATGTGACATGATAGAGGTGCTAACTATCACTACAATGGCAATAGTTTTACAGTATATAAATGTATCAAATCAAGAAGCTGTACACACCTAAATTTGCACAATGTTATATGTGAAATACATTTCAATTAAAAATAAAAATAATAGATACCTAGGTGAAACAAACAATACTATGTCTTTTTACTACAGCAAAAGTTGTATAATCTAACATTAGCAGATGACTACCAGGGGTTATAGCCAAGAAAGAATGTTGCAAGTCCACATAAGGCAATAAGAACCATATAACACATGGAAAAATATTAGATCTGTATTTAGATGTCACAAAGCCATTTTATTTATCTTTAAAAAAAATCTAAGAAATCTGTCTTTGAGACCTTCTTTGAAACTAAAACTGAATATTGCCATTAACAGTCAGGAAATTATAGTGAGACCTGGAGTAAAGTATTTCCCTCATTGGGAGCTTACGTATTTCTTATTAATCAATTACTCTCCCTCACTCATGCATACTACTCTATTTATTGATTAATGTTAAATGTAACATGAGTTTAATCAAGAATTTTCTTAGTGCAAGTCTGAGCCTTTAGCTATTGCAAAGCTGTAGAAATGACTCCATCCAAGACTGAAGATTTTTAAGGGGGTGGGGGAGGGGGGAAGCTTCGGAGCCGCGGAGGAGCGCGCAGCAACAGGGGTGCGGAGGGCAAAGCGGAGAGATTCCCGCACAGAGGATCGGTGCCGACCAGCACTCACCAGCCCGAGAGGCTTGTCTGCTCATCCGCCGGCGCGGGCGGTGGCTGGGAGCTGAGGTTCGGGCTTCAGTCGGATTGCAGGGGGAGGACTGGGGTTGGCGGCACGAACACAGCCTAAAGGGGCTAGTGCACCACGGCTAGCTGGGAGGGAGTCCGGGAGAAGTCTGGAGCTGCCGAAGAGGCAACAGACTTTTTCTTGCGTCTTTGATTCCTGGTGCGCAAGGAGAGGGGATTAAGTGCAATGCTTAAAGGAGCTCCAGAGACGGGCGCGAGCCGCGGCTATCAGAGCGGACCCCAGAGACGGGCATGAGACGCTAAGGCTGCTGCCGCCGCCACCAAGAAGCCTGTGTGCGAGCACAGGTCACTCTCCACACCTCCCCTCCTGGGAGCCTGTGCAGCCCGCCACTGCCAGGGTCCCGTGATCCAGGGACAACTTTCCCGGGAGAACGCA
>NC_041221.1:26865934-26866831 GCF_002837175.3 Physeter macrocephalus
CTCCTTTAACCCCGTCCTGTCTGAGCAAAGAGCAGACGCCCTCAGGCGACCTACATGCAGAGGTGGGGCCAAATCCAAAGCTGAACCCCAGAGCTGTGCGAACAAAGAAGAGAGGGGGAGGTCTCTCCCAGCCGCCTCAGGAGCAGCGGATGAAATCTCCACAATCAACTTGATGTACCCTGCATCTGTGGAATACCTGAATAGACAACGAATCATCCCAAATTGAGGAGGAGGACTTTGGGAGCAAAGATATATATACTGTTTTCCCTTTTTCTCTTTATGTGAGTGTGTATGTGTATGCTTCTGTGTGACATTTTGTCTGAAAGCTTTGCTTTCACCATTTGTCCTAGGGTTCTGTCCATCTGTTCTTTTTGTTTTTTTATTTTAATTTAAAAAAATATTTTTTCTAAATAATTGTTTTTTATTTTAATAACTTTATTTTATGTTACTTTATTTTATTTTATCCCCTTTGTTTCTTGCTTGCTTGCTTTCTTCCTTGCTTTCTTGCTTGCTTTCTTTCTTGCTTGCTTGCTTTCTTTCTACTTTTTCTCCCTTTTATTCTGAGCCGTGTGGAGGACAGGCTCTTGGTGCTCCAGCCAGGAGTCAGTGCTGTGCCTCTGAGGTGGGAGAGCCAAATTCAGGACACTGGTCCACAAGAGACCTCCCAGCTCCATGTAATATCAAATGGTGAAAATCTCCCAGAGATCTCCATCTCAACACCAAGACCCAGCTTCACTCAACGACCAACAAGCTACAGTGCTGGACACCCTATGCCAAACAACTAGCAAGACAGGGACACAACCCCACCCATTAGCAGAGAGGCTGCCTAAAATCATAATAAGGTCACAGACACCCCAAAACACACCACCAGATGTGGACCTGCCCACCAGAAAGACA
>NC_041221.1:26867676-26869628 GCF_002837175.3 Physeter macrocephalus
ACGGATAAGTGACCTGGAAGATACAATAGTGGAAATAACTACTGCAGAGCAGAATAAAGAAAAAAGAATGAAAAGAACTGAGGACAGTCTCAGAGACCTCTGGGACAACATTAAATGCACCAACATTCGAATTATAGGGGTCCCAGAAGAAGAAGAGAAAAAGAAAGGGACTGAGAAAATATTTGAAGAGATTATAGTTGAAAACTTCCCTAATATAGGAAAGGAAATAGTCAATCAAGTCCAGGAAGCACAGAGAGTCCCATACAGGATAAACCCAAGGATAAACACGCCAAGACACATAATAATCAAACTGTCAAAAATTAAATACAAAGAAAACATATTAAAAGCAGCAAGGGAAAAACAACAAATAACACACAAAGGAATCCCCATAAGGTTAACATCTGATCTTTCAGCAGAAACTCTCCAAGCCAGAAGGGAGTGGCAGGACATATTTAAAGTGATGAAGGAAAAAAACCCTACAACCAAGATTACTCTACCCAGCAAGGATCTCATTCAGATTTGATGGAGAAATTAAAACCTTTACAGACAAGCAAAAGCTGAGAGAGTTCAGCACCACCAAACCAGCTTTACAACAAATGCTAAAGGAACTTCTCTAGGCAAGAAACACAAGAGGAGGAAAAGACCTACAAGAACAACCTGAAACAATTCAGTAAATGGTAATAGGACCATACATATCGATAATTACCTTAAATGTAAATGGATTAAATGCTCCCACCAAAAGACACAGACTGGCTGAATGGATACAAAAACAAGACCCATCTATATGCTGTCTACAAGAGACCCACTTCAGACCTAGGGACACATACAGACTGAAAGTGAGGGGATGGAAAAAGATATTCCATGCAAATGGAAATCAAAAGAAAGCTGGAGTAGCAATTCTCATATTAGACAAAATAGACTTTAAAATAAAGACTATTACAAGAGACAAAGACGGACACTACATAATGATCAAGGGATCGATCCTAGAAGAAGATATAACAATTGTAAATATTTATGCACACAACATAGGAGCACATCAATACATAAGGTAAATGCTAACAGCCATAAAGGGGGAAATCGACAGTATCACAATCATAGTACGGGACTTTAACACCCCACTTTCACCAATGGACAGATCATCCAAAATGAAAATGAAAAAGGAAACACAAGCTTTAAATGGTAACAATACACTACTTAATAATGAAGTGATCACTGAAGAAATCAAAGAGGAAATAAAAAAAATACCTAGAAACAAATGACAGTGGAGACACGACAACCCAAAACCTATGGGATGCAGCAAAAGCAGTTGTAAGAGGGACGTTTATAGCAATGCAATCCTACCTTAAGAAGCAGGAAACATCTCAAATAAACAACCTAACCTTGCACCTAAAGCAATTACAGAAAGAAGGACAAAACAATCCCAAATTTAGCAGAAGGAAAGAAATCATAAAGATCATTTCAGAAATAAAAAGAAATTCTTAGAAATGCACAACCTGCTGACACTGAACCAGGAAGAAATAGAAAATATGAACAGACAAATCACAAGCCCTGAGATTGAAACTGTGATTCAAAATCTTCCAACAAACAAAAGCCCAGGACCAGATGGCTTCACAGGCGAATTCTATCAAACATTTAGAGAAGAGCTAACACCTATCCTTCTCAAACTCTTCCAAAAGATAGCAGAGGGAGGAACACTCCCAAACTCATTCTATGAGGCCACCATCACCCTGATACCAAAACCAGACAAAGACGTCACAAAGAAAGAAAACTACAGGCCAATATCACTGATGAACATAGATGCAAAAATCCTCAACAAAATAATAACAAACAGAATCCAACAGCACATTAAAAGGATCGTACACCATGATCAAGTGGAGTTTATCCCAGGAATGCAAGGATTCTTCAATATACGCAAATCAATCAACGTGACACACCATATCAACAAACTGAAG
>NC_041221.1:26870091-26871020 GCF_002837175.3 Physeter macrocephalus
TCTGGCATTCTTATACACTAATGATGAAAAATCAGAGAGTGAAATTAAGAAAACATTCCCATTTACCATAGCAACAAAAAGAATAAAATATCTCGGAAGAAACCTACCTAAGGAGACAAAAGACCTGTATGCAGAAAATTATAAGACACTGAAAGAAATTAAAGATAATGCAAATAGATGGAGAGATATACCATGTTCTGGGATTGGAAGAATCAATATTGTGAAAATGACTCTACTGCCCAAAGCAATCTATAGATTCAATGCAATCCCTATCAAACTACCATGGCATTTTTCACAGAACTAGAACAAAAAATTTCACAATTTGTATGGAAACACAAAAGACCCCGAATAGCCAAAGCAATCTTGAGAACGAAAAATGGAGCTGGAGGAATCAGGCTCTCTGACTTCAGACTATACTACAAAGCTACAGTAATCAAGATAGTATGGTACTGGTACAAAAACAGAAATATAGATCAATGGAACAGGATAGAAAGCCCAGAGATAAACCCACACACATATGGTCACCTTATCTTTGGTAAAGGAGGCAAGAATATACAGTGGAGAAAAGACAGCCTCTTCAATAAGTGGTGCTGGGAAAACTGGGCAGCTACATGTAAAAGTATGAAATTAGAACCCTCCCTAACACTCTACGCAAAAATAAACTCAAAATGGATTAAAGACCTAAATGTAAGCCAGACACTAACAAACTCTTAGAGGAAATCACAGGCAGAACACTCTATGACACAAATCACAGCAAGATCCTTTTTGACCCACCTCCTAGAGAATTGGAAATAAAAACAAAAATAAACAAATGGGACCTAATGAAACTTAAAAGTTTTTGTACAGCAAAGGAAACCATAAACAAGACCAAAAGACAACCCTCAGAATGGGAGAAAATAGTTGCAAATGAAGCAACTGACAAAGGATTA
>NC_041221.1:26871383-26956129 GCF_002837175.3 Physeter macrocephalus
ACCAAAATGTTCATTGCAGCTCTATTTACAATAGCCAGGACATGGAAGCAACCTAAGTTTCCATCAACAGATGAATGGATAAAGAAGATGTGGCACATATATACAATGGAATATTACTCAGCCATAAAAAGAAACGAAATTGAGTTATTTATAGTGAGGTGGATAGACCTGGAGTCTGTCATACATGAGGTGGATAGACCTAGAGTCTGTCATACAGAGTGAAATAAGTCAGAAGGAGAAAACAAATACTGTATGCTAAGACATATATATGGAATCTAAGAAAAAAAATGTCATGAAGAACCTAGGGGTAAGATGGGAATAAAAACACAGACCTACTAGACCATGGACTTGACGATATGGGGAGGGGGAAGGGTAAGCTGTGACAAAGTGAGAGAGTGGCATGGGTATATATACACTACCAAATGTAAAATAGATAGCTAGTGGGAAGCAGCCGCATAGCACAGGGAGATCAGCTCAATGCTCTGTGACCACCTAGAGGGGTGGGATAAGGAGGGTGGGAAGGAGGGAGACACAAGAGGGAAGAGATATGGGAACATATGTATATGTATAACTGATTCACTTTGTTATAAAGCAGAAACTAACACACCATTGTAAAGCTATTATACTGCAATAAATATGTTAAAAATAAGATTTTTAAGAATGCCTATATGTTCAAATCTGTAGTTTCTTGCCTTAGCATTATCATTATTTCAAATATTGCTATTAATACTTTAAAACAACTTTCTGTAATTCGACAGGATATCATTTTAACTAGAGAGTATATGGAGTACAGTTACCTAAATGCCTTAAAATGTAAAAAATTAGCATTTTGTTTCACGTTTCTGGGACCTCAGTTTATTTTGAAGGGATAGAGCAAAATCCAATTCTCTACAATTTCCATCTTGCAGTTTTTCCAATGCTTGGGAGAAACTATGTTGGTACATTGGGGAAAATGTCATACAGTTTTCCTAATTTCGTCTCCTAAATCAGACTGAGTATTGCTTCCCATTGTTTAATTCAAAATGATTTGGGATGAAAAGCAAATGTCCTATCATAAGAAATTCATTTTTATAAAAAAACCCACTTATTTAATTACTGCTAAAATTTATCTTTGCTGCAGAATATGCTTTGATTTATCTAGATCTCTGACAATTTACTAATAAATTGTCACTATATCTGCTGTTCCAGTATCTTTCCTCCCACTTGCAAACTTTAAGATCTTACTTAATTATCAATACACTAAAAGTGTAATGCTCTGTTTTAACTTCAATAGTACTAAACGGGGCCATTTTCAGTGGCCCATCTGAACATAGCACCTTCTGTTAGGGGTACATACCTCAGTAATGTCCAAACACCAAGAGCTGTAATTTTAACATAGGAAAGTTATCCCTAGGAGATTATAAAACAAACACCATACCATTTAGCAGAGCTGCTAGTTACTACCTTTGTTATGTTAATCATACATAACACTGCTATAGAATCAGAAAATCAGGGCCTATTTGAGAGAAAGAGATCTGTGAAATCATCTACCCCAAGCCAGTAATATTATAGAAACTGAAGACCAGAGATAAAGAGGGACTAGTCAAAGGGGACAGAGATGAGAACACAAGTTACCAGTTAAGAAGTCAAACCTCTATTCACAAAATCATTTATGAAGATGATTTGAAGTATTTTTCCCCACTTTTCTCCTCTTAACCTAGAAAAAAAAAAAATCACATCATAAGACCTTTTATAAATTTCAAAAGTAATTGTGTAAAGCTCTCTGTGGAATATGAGCTCAGTGATATTGCTGATCATGTATAGCGTTATAAATAAGGTGGTTTATATTGATACTTATTGTATACTTATTGATGTCTAATTGATGCTTTATTTGAGATACACAGATGTAAACCCTTTGTTATCCCCTAGGTTAGGCAACCTCATGCAGATATAAGAATTCTGTCCCAAGCAAGGACATGACTGACTGAGCCTCATTGTCAATTTTTTGCCAAGTGCATGGTGTATAACCCACACATACTATTTACATGTATATGTAGGAGATGACAGAATTCAAAAAATTATCTATCATTTATTGTATGCCATATGCATGAAAATTGTTTGATTTCCTGTTTGGCATGTAATAATCATTATATTTTTCAACATTATATTCTCCTCCGGGGTGCCCATTTTTTAGAAGTTTATCTTTAATATATTAGAGACAGAGGTTTTTTTGTTGTTGTTTTTTTTTACAAAAGCATACCCTCTGAAGAACACTTGTATTCACGTCAATAAGCAGATGGTTCATATTTCTTTTTATTATATGGAACCAAAAATGTTAAAATATATTATTTTTAAAGTGTCTCTCTGATTAGCAAAGCTCAGTCTACAATAACTATGCTGACTTCCACTGAGAATGCTGTCAAGGTAAAAGATTTAAGTAATTCATAAAGCAGGTTCTGTTTGAATGTAGTTTCTACTTTTTCTTTCTTGCAGCTTTCTGTCTAAGGAAAGGAAATATCTCACCAGCATTATATGCTACAAACCTAAGACACAAAAATGACACTGATTATAGGACATACACAACAAAGGGATATTGGGTGCATCACTCTTATTCTCAAGACTGTAGCACGTACAGTTAAATTGTGGGAGTGACCACATCACTAGTTTTATACAGAGCCATCAATGCTGATAAACAGAAGTCCTAATATTTCTAGACAGACACTAAGCAGTAACAAACCCATTTAATCTATTGTCATTAATTATTGTAACTCCTTTCTCTGTATTCCACCCAAGAATTTAAGAGCTCTCAATTAAGTACTGGGACCTGTAAGACAATCATAGCAGAGATAGGAAACTCTAGAAACCCTCATGGGACCATACGGAAAAGAAAGTAAAGGAGGGGCAGTTTAATTTAGAAGGTATTTGAAGGATGTCTTCCAAAGCCCGAGGAAAACCTATTATGTTAATAGTTCCAAGAATTCCTAGCTTGGTTGCCAGCCCTAGGACCTCACACCTTACGGAGAACTTAGCCATGTGATTCACTTCACACTGACATGAAATTCCATTCATTAGTTTGAGTTACTAAAATGACCTATTAGGGAAGAAGATTAAGCAACCTTAGGTGAGATTTGGATAAAATCTGTAGCAGCCATTTATAGTATTCAACACAGCTTTTCATCCAAAAATGTCAATGGCCAATAACTATTGTCAAGCTCCACATACCCACAATTATTCTAATAAATGTCACCAGAATCAAGAAAACGTACACCTTAAAATACAGAATAGGGTCTCATACAGAAATTAAATAAAACGTAAGTGGTTGTAAAGTAAAAACTCACAATTTACCACATTTGCAACACAGTAGTGATTTTAAACTTAGAGAACAAAGCGAATGGGGGAGAGGAATTCTGGTCTTACTGAGCAGTATAAATTAAAAAAGGCTCAAACCAAGATACATTCTGGTAAAATTTTGAACAGCTATAGGAAAAAAGAAATACTAAAATCTTCCAGGGTGCAGGCTACTACTGTGAGAGATAAATTTCAAAACTACTTACTTGTAGATGGCATTTAAAGCCTTAATACTGGAAAAGATCATCTACAGTAATTGTAGAGAAAGAAGAACAGAGTCTGTGTTTGAGAGCTCTAGGGAACTCCAAAATTCAAAGCTTGAAAATATAAAATATAAATTATATAAAACAAGCCATACATGAAAGCTGATAAATAATATAGAAAGTAAAACCAAGATTATATATTCAGTTTGTGTGTGTGTGCAGTGAATATACAATTAAAGAATCATCTATATGTATAAAAGATATAAAGTATATCTATGTATCTATATCTATACCTATATATTACTGCTGAAGAGTCCATTAATATGGAGACAAAGAATGTATAATCGGACAAAATTAAAAACTAATTTCACTGGACTAACGGGGATTCCATTCCATCCTGAATAAAGTAAAAAGGGAAAGAGAATTGAGCAAATAATCACTCTAAACTGACTGATTTGCTTCTGTTTTCCTATAATACAAACCTCTCATTTTCTAATACTTTAGGGTTATTTTATTCCTGTATTTCCAATAATTATAGTTTTTTTCTCCATTGCTTAATTATATTCACTAGAACTTCCAAAAATACCCCAAAATTGTGAAACTGATAATCCAAATATTATTCCAGTAGTTCGTTGTTAAGTACTTTGGCATAGATACAGCTTTTTAAATGTTCTCTGTGTTCCCCTGCAATCCCAGCCTCTGCTGGGGACAGGTTGGGGCCATGCAACTATTTCTGGCTAATGAACTGTACAGATTTGCAACATGTCACTTCAAAGCAGAAGCAGTTAAAAGTCATCCCTTTTCCATCCCTCTGTCTTGCCACTGAAATCCTATAAACCATGTTTTGAAATGACTGCACCACAACATAGAAGGAGCGTGGGTCCCGGAGTCACCATCTGGAAGAATGCTTCGTGCTGGATAACAAAGCAAACTCCAACTTCTGCTGTCTACAGAGACACAAGGAAAGTATAAAGACACAGATAGGTTGAACATAAATCATGGATTAATGCTGCATTCATTTTCCATTGCTGTGTAATAAATTCCTACAAACATAGCGTTGTATTGCCACGCATTTATCATCTCACAGTTTCGTGGGCCAAAAGTTCAGGCACAGCTTAGCTGTGTTTTCTGTTTTGTGTCTCACAAAGTTGGGTTCACATCATCCACAGGAATAGGCCCTCTAGCGGAGGCTTAACTAGGAAGAAAAGTCTTCCGCAATAGCACAGTTGTTGGTACCATTCTTTTCTTGCAGTTATAGGGTTCAGAGTAGTTTTCTTCTTCAAATCCGGGAAGTAGGAAAAGAGAGAGATGCAAGGTGGGTGCAACCCAATAAATCAAGTACATGCAGTCGTATGCACCCCATTACCTATGCTGCATTCTCTTGGTAAGAAGCAAGGGAAAGGTTCTGCCTATATCTAAGGCAAGGGGCTTCCATGGTCTGTCTACCACAAAGATATAATATAAAGTCTGTAAACACAGTAAGGCTGGAGTGGCTATGCTAATATCAGATAAAACAGGCTTCCAAACAAAAGTTATTACCAGAGATAAAAAAATCACTGGGGCGAACTACTCAGGATGATATAAAAACCATTGTATATGAACTTAATAACAAGACTTCTAAATAATATTTAACAAAATTAAAGGGAGAAATTCTAAAATTCCACCAATTCAATTCGAGATTTTTAACACCGCTCTAAGCCATTACGAGAGCCAGTAGTCCAAAAATCAGTGAAATCACAGAAGACACAAATAACGTTATCAACCACCTTGACCTAATTGGTATTTACAAAATACTACATCAAGTAATGTAGAATGTGCATTATTTTCAAGTGTACATGGTACATTTATTAAGATAGATTCCACCATGCCAAAAAATAAGTGTCAATAAAGTTAAAAAGGAATTACATCATACTCTGACCAAAATTAAATTTATTTTCAAATAAATATGATACCTAGGCAAACCTCAAATATATTCTAAAAACTAGTACTTCTAAAAATACATGTTAAGGGAGAAATCACAAGGTAATATTTGAAAGAACTATGAGTTGAATGATAATAAAGTCAGCATAACAAATATTGTGATATTCAGCTAAAGCAGTACTTAATATGAAATTTGTAGTTTGAAGTGTCTATATGGGTAAAGAAGAAATGTCCAAAATCCCAGAGATCCAAAACAGTCAAGGAGCTAGGAAAGTAAGAACAAAATACCCTCAAAATGAATATAAGAAAGTAGATAATAAAGAGCAAAAACTGATAAAATAAATACCAATTAAAAATTAATAATGCTAAAAGTTGATTTTTTGAGATTGACAAAATTGATAAACCTTGAATAGACTGATCTAGAAAAAAGAAGACACATATTACCAATACTAGGACTAAAAGAGGTCTTATTACTACAGATCATATAGACATTAAGAAATAATAAGAGAATATTAGGAGTAACTTTATGCCAAAACATTAGATAACTTGTTTTATATTAAATATACATATTAATTGAAAAAATTAAACTTACCTCAACACACGATGCTGGAAATAAAATGTGAGTAGCCCTAAATCTATTAAAAACACTGAATTAATTATCAACAAATTTTCTTCACCACAGCACCAAGCTCAGATGGCTTCAGTACTGAATTCTATGAAACATTAAAGGAAGAGATGGCACTAGTCTTCCACAAAGACTTTCAGAAAATAGAAAAAGGAAGACCACTTTCTACATTTTTTTATAATGTCAGTATAACCATAAAAACAAAAGATATTAAACACAAGCAAGCAAGAAGGCAAGCAAGCAAACAAAAAGCAAAACCCACAAAACAATATCATTCATGAGTGTAGATGCAAATATCCTTAACAACATATTAGCAAATTGAATTAAGCATTATAGAAATACAAATAATACTATACAATGACCAAGAAGAGTTTATCCTAGTAAAGCAAGGTTACTTTATACTTGAAAAATCAAAAAATGCAGTTCCCCATTTTAATAAAGGAGAAAAACTCTGTGGTCATCTCAAAAGATAACATTTTTTAAAAAATTGAACATTAAATAAGGAATATAAAGAAAAGTCTTCAAACTGATAAAGAGCATCCTTGAAAATAAAAGTAAGGACAACTAATATCATCTTACTTAATTGTGAAAAATTGAATGTTTTTCACATAAGATAGAGGAGAGTGTTCTCAAGTTTGGATATTTTAAAGGACTCAAAAGACCTCATGGAACATATTCACATAAGGCTTTCACTTAAAGGTAAAATATATGGCACATCAAGAAAACAAGAGTACAGGCAGCATTGCAGGTCTGAGAGATACTCAGGCACAAACTCATCAAGGTCCTTCTTAGATGCACAAAGACAAGGAAAGTTCAGTCTCCAGGTTGAACCACCAAGATTTGGGTGATGATCTTGTTTTACGTCTCTCTGGTTATGTAGCCAAACCAGGCTGTCTAACCCGTTATGTCAAGTAAAAAGCATCCAAAAAAAAAAAAAAAAAAAAAAACAGGTCCTGGGATTACAAGGATAATTTTGAAATTTAATTACATGTTATAAATCCCATAGCCTTTAGCTTGGTCAGCAGTTAAAGAGGAAGGAACACATGAATCCTAAATTAAGGGTAGTGGGAGATGGTGACTCATAATTATGGTAATCTTAATTCTCCATACACACTCTAATGGATTGCTTGTTTGTTGTCACGCAAATAGTTTGTGATAAAAAGGTTGATCAGGTTAACATAATGGGAAGTTAAATAGATTTAAGTTCCAAGAGGGCGGAGACTTTGTCCTGTTCACCATTGTATTTTTAGCCCATGGAAGAGTACCTAGTTTAATGAGTCTTAATTGGAACAGTGAATGAACAATGTTTCTTTCCCTGAAGACGGAAGACAAATCATTGCTTCTCTATTAGCTCTCTACCATTACTATGTTGCCACAATTTTATTTATTATCTCACAGTTCTATAGGTCAGAATTCTGACAAAGTTTTCACAAAGCTGAAATCAAGGTGTCAGCAAGACTGTGTTCCTTTCTAATATTCTGGGAATGAATCTTCTTCCAGGGTTTTCAAGTTGTTAGCAGAATTCAGCTCAATGTGGTTGTAGCACTCGGGTTTCTGTTCTCTTACTGCTTGTCACCCAAGAGTCACTCAAAATCTATAAAACCAGACGTGTGTGTGCGCATGCGTGCGTGTGTGTTTACGAAATCTGTGGTAGTTTTGGATAAATGGAATCTAAAGTTGAGAGATTGAAGATAATATTTTTTAAAGTTAGGTGTTTTATTAATAGAATGCTCTGAGGTAAACTTTACATGTTAAGGTAGTTTGACTCATTTTTACTTGTGAATGACATAAAGTTTAGATTAAAATGGAATCCAATTGACTCTTTGGAGAGATAGTTTAATATGGAATCAGATTGGCCTTTTTCTCCATAATGCCATTTTCCTTTCCCTTGCTCGTATTGGCTTTGCATATATATTGCTTTCATATTTAGTCCTTTTTCTGTTTGTTTATGTTAACCGTGCCAGATTTTGGAAGATAATCCAGTTATGCACAGACCTTTCCCCTCTTATGTAGCAATATCAAAAGTTTATTCAAATACCGAATGGCACTGATTCAATTCATTGTTACTGAAGCAAACCGAAGATTGCCATCAAGTAAATTTGGGTTTATAATTCCGGGTCATGGGAATAAAAAAAATAATAATACAGTTCAGGAAAATGGATGCAAGTAAAGACACACATTTTAAATATGTGTTGTGTGTTCACAATTGATATGGTTCTTCAAGAAAATTCTTTTATATGGATTCCTGATAATAACCACCTCCTATAAATTTATGTGCTAAGTGTTTGGATAGTACTGCAAAATGATCTCTGCTAACATCAGACACTTCTCACAGAAGTGCCCCAATGAGCACACAGTCACAGCACACTGGTTCCGTTCCACATGCTGTTGATAAAACTGCATAAAGTCTCGTTAATGAGAATGAGGCTATTTTTCTAGATTTGTCTGAGTGAAATAAATTTATTTGGAGTTATTATATTAAAATTTAAATGAAAAATACAGACTTTGGTCTATTCAATTTTTTACATGTTTCAAAAACTATCTTACTGATTTAAAAATCTTTCTAATTTTATTGCAAAGAGATAAAAAAATAGAGAAAAGTACAATAGGATCTTCACCTTCTTAAGGAATATTAAACAATAAAAATAAAAATAAATCATCGAAAAGCTTGTTAAACATACATAAATATGTCAATCATATGGTTACTTTGTTCTTTCTACAAGCAATTATTGAGTGGTACTCTTCTGGGAATTGTGCATTCAGCATTTTTCAAAACAGTGGAAATATGCATATGGTGGATCAGAGCAACCAATAAGCAGAACTAATTAAAAAATTATAGCATTAGGGCATCCTAAGTACTACAGAGATATTGAAAGAAGAAGTAGGATAACGGGATATGGATTGTTTGTGCGTTAGATGGTGTGGTGAGGGCACAAGAGCATTGCAATTATAAGTAGGGAAGACCTGACTGAGGTAGTGACCTGTAGATAGGAACTTAAGGTATGAAGATGAACTTTGTGAAATTCTGGGAAAGAGCATTCCAGGAGGAGGAATAAGCAAATGCAAAGATCCTAAGATGAGAGGTTGCCTATGAACAGCAAGGAACCATAAAATCTTTGCATACAGTATAGGAAGAAGAGAGAAGTAATATTCTGGTAAAATCACTCAAAAAAAAAAAAGCCATGATTTTTAGTGTTTGTCAATTTCTTGCACCGTGATTGATTTCAAGTTACCGCCCTGGTGTTGTAGAATGTGGACATGAGATGTGATGCACACAGCTGGCTCTCATGAGCCTGTTCCAGTGGCCACAGCACGGCAACCTAGCAGTACCCAACAGGTACATTGAAATGTGTTCAACAAGACTAGTCATCAGGGAAATGAAAATCAAAACCACAGTGAGAGATCACCTCACACCTGTCAACATGGCTATTACCAAAAAGACTAAAGATAGCGGTGCTGATGAGGGTGTGGAGAAAAGGGAACCCTTCTAAACTACTGGTGGGTTTGTAAACTTGTGTAGCCATTGTGGGAAGGAGTATGGGGTTGCTCAAAAAATTAAAAATAGAACTATCAAAGATTTAGTAATCCCTCTTCTGGGTATATATAAAAGGAAATGAAATCAGTACTTCAAAAAGATATCTTCACTCCTATGTTTATTGCAGCATTATTTATAATAGCCAAGATACGGAAACAATCTAAGTGTTCTTGAACTGATGAATGCATAAAGAAATTATAATATATATAAAGAGAGATCTAATGCACAGTATAATGAACATAGAAAACAATATTTTATTATAATCATCAAACTTGCTAAGAGACTAGAATGTATTTATTCCAGCTAAACAGAAATGATAATTATGTATTGTGATAAAGGTGATAATTATCACTACCATGGCAATCATACTGTACAATATATAAATGTGTCAAATTAATGTTGTAAACATTAAATTTACACAATGTTATCTGTTAAATATATTTCAATAAAAATAAAAATAAATAAATAATATAAAATAAAGAAATACTTTTGCTTGGGGTACACCATCCTTTGTGATATATATATATAATCCAATCTCTTTTGTCTCTGCTGTTATGCCTCTTCACACTCACCTTCAATTTTGGAAATTGGACTGCCTGTGTTTCTAAAAGGCCTCTTTTATTGCTATTTATATTTGCTATTCCCATTGTCTGGAGAATATATCCTTCCCTTACCTACATGGCTAATGTTTATTTGCCTGTGTAAACAGAACCTTTTTTCAAGAAAAAATACAAATTCTTGAGTATCTACTTACGTAATGCAAAGGACTCAGTATTTAATATAAGAAAAATTTACAGTCAGTACTTCACGTGAGGGATATACTGGAAATTTGTGGCTCTATTTTAAAAGGCATACTAAGACCCAGGTGCTATTAATGTAAATGACTGTTTCCTATAAATACTGTGGTAAATACTTGAACTTCAAAAACATACAAAAATTTTGAGCATCCAGACAAGATAAAAAATGAACTTACCCATACAAAAAAAAAAAATAGGCTGGCTTTATACTTGTTTTCAGTACATTAAGAAAAAATGTATATAAATATTCTTAAATAGAGGCTTGAGTTTAATATAGTACCAGCAAAATGATGTTATTCATTAAATTATTGCTGAGATAATTATTTAAACATGTGGGAACCATAAATAAGTAAAACTCTTTACTTATATCAAACACCAGGAAAATAACTGCATTTAATTTTAAAATCTAACAAGATTTATAAAAGAAATAAAATCTTACAAAAAGGAAAGGCACAAGTGAGTATTAGCATACATTTAGAGGAAAGAATTCTTTCAATATTGACGTGTAAAATGTAAGAAAGAAAAGGCTGAGTTTGACCAAATAAAAATTAATGACATCTACATCATAAAAATAAACAAAATTAAGAGGCAAATTACAAATTACAGGAAAAGTTTGCAATATGTGAAGCAAAGTGTTGATATAGCTAAAGAACCATTTACAAATAATTTAAAGAATAACATCATGTAAAATTGGTCACAGTTCACACAAAAATACATTCCATAAAAATTTGATTTCAGCAAGTGTAAGAAAATTATATCAGGTTTCATTTCCCACAACACTCACCATAGCATTGTAACTGATTTAGCAGTCTCACAGCAACTACAGTAATGTCAATAAAAAATTTCTAGTTGTTTTCTATGCCAATGGTTTTGATGACAGTCTTCAATGATTTAACATTCCCCTAGATGTGTTTCCACTTGCTCAACAAAGTTAATGATTTTAGAACTCAAGTACATAAGTCAAAACAACAGCATGTACAAAATAGTATGCCCAGATTTAATTTGGAATTCTTTATTAACCACTTTACCTTTCAAAACTGTTGAACAAGGTGTATATATAAGCACAGCTATGTAATTTTCAAAGTCGCGACAGAAATAAGTGAAATAGAGTTGCCAAAAATGTAAAAGTCATTAATAGCCACAAGAAACATGTATTTTATTTGAAAAGGTGTTTTAATGTAGTCATTATGGTAGGCTGAGTAATGACCCTCAAAAGATGTTCTTGTCCTGAACCCAGAATCTGTGAATATGTTACCGTCAGGACAAAAAAACCCCTCTGAGACATGACTTTAAATTTAAGTTGTCTTGGATGTGGGAAACTCCTTGAAAAAGATATGTTTGGGGGCTTCTGGTGTCACCTTTTAAATGAAAACAGCTTAAAAGGCATCACTTCCATTCTCAAAAGAAAACAAGATGAATAAACTGAAAATCGATGAATTTTCTCAGATCAACAGAGAACTGAGGTAAGAGGGCAAGCTGCCACCTATAATTTAGAGAGGGAGATAAATACCAAGAATCACAGCTAAGATCAGCTTACTGGGAGCAGAGACTTCTAGAGCAAGTAACTGGTACAAATACTTAAAGGTAATTTTGATGAATTGCTGGAGGCTGAGAGTGGACTAATTTGAGAGTTAAGAACTCCTGTGGTCTCTGTCCAACTAAGCCCCCATATGATTATGGGGTTTGGAGCCCCACTGAGTCCTGACAGTGAAGAAGGCAGAAAATCCCCTTGGGTTTCACAGAAGGGAGGGGAAAAGTAATCAGTTTGAAATATTCCCAGAGTGTTCTTCATTTCAGCAGTGGTCTGCCCTCGACGGGAAACTTTACCAGAGCTTTACCAGACCAAAGGGAGGGTCAGTTAAACAACTCCTGTCCCCTCTTGACTTCTGCCCCATATATGGGAAAAAAAAGTCAAAGAAACACCTCTGTAGGGCACATCCCCAGGACTCAGGACCACTGAAAAAAGGAAAACTAAAATAAATAATATTGGTATGTGCTTCCACCTTAGGAAACTATAGAATGAAAACAATATAAAAGTGAAGCCAGTAGAAGAAATGAAATATTAAAAATAAGAGCATAAATCAATATAATGGAAAAATATAATTGAGAAAAATCAATAAAACCAAAAGCTAGTTCTCTGCAAAGATCAATAACATTTACAAATCTATAGCTAGGATAACCAAGAAAAAAAGAAAACATAAATTACTAATTCCAGAAATTAAAGAGGTTGTCAATACTAGGAGAATGTTACGAAAAACTCTGTGGCTACAAATTTGATAATTTTGATGAAATGCACGGATTCCTTCAAAGACACAAACTGCCAAAACATACAAAGAGGAAAGCATAAACTCTTCTCTATGATACTGTAACAGTAGATACATGATGCTATACATTTGTCAGTATTCATAGCTGTAAAACACACAAAGTGGACTTTATGTAATCTATGGACTTTAGTTAAAAATAATATATCAATATTAGTTTATTAATTGTTAACAAATATACCACAGCAATGCAAGATGTTAGTAATAGCTGAAACTGTCTGTGCCCAGGGTGGTATCCACGGGAACTCTCTGTACTGTATGCTCAAATAGTCTGTGAACACAAAACTTTAGATGGAGTTAGGAACAGTCCCTTAATTAGAAAAGGAAAGTATGTTTCTGGATCCCCTTAAATTTGTCCTTTATTGTACAAAATAATTCAACTAATCAATTATTTGGTGAGATCTCTGCCCAAATTTTGATGACAGAAATCTTTCTCCTGTTTTAATGCACATGTGAATCCCATTCCATTTAGATTTTTTAAAAAATCTTATTATTAAACCTTTGGAATCTTTTTTTTTTTTTTTTTTTTACTTTCTCTACGCCCTGTTTTCAATTTTTATTCTAGGAATGTAAAATCTTAGTCTGCAACAGGAACACTTCCGCTCCGTGGATTACACGACTGTAATTCTGGCTACTACTCACCAGACAAACTCAAAGGAAATGAGCCTAAGCACTTAATTCCAGAAGTGTATTTGGCAATAATGATTGGCTTGATTTGTGACAACAAGTACCACGCTTAAGCTCGCAGAACTTAATTCGACCCATACCTATAGATCGCAGTTTTTCCATCCGTTGTGCTGAGCTGAAGCATCTGACCAGGTTTCTAAACAAGGTATTGCCTTTTAGAGAGGTAGACAGTCTCCTTGGTCCTCCAGGGAATTAGCTTTTGAAGTGGATGTGGCAGCAGCACTGAGGTAAAAAATCTAATGGAGAAAATGAGGCCAAGTTGGGAAAAGTAGAAGCAGAAAAATGCTCTCCAGGCAAAGCAGCAAGAGGCATACCACAGTTTGAATTAAACAGAGAACTGCCGTGCTAGATTTCTTTGGACTTGCTTGTTTTTTTCCTCAAAATATGGGTGGCAATAGGAAAGTTAGTATTAATTAAAGGACTTTTGTAACAGTCAAACATTGTTACATCCCAAAATGTGGAAATTTAAGTGTTTTTTGTTGTTGTTGTGTTTTTTGCGGTACGCGGGCCTCTCACTGCTGTGGCCTCTCCCGTTGCGGAGCACAGGCTCCGGACGCACAGGCTCAGCGGCCACGGCTCACGGGCCCAGCCGCTCCGCGGCACGTGGGATCCTCCCGGACCGGGGCACGAACCCGTGTCCCCTGCATCGGCAGGCGGACTCTCAACCACTGCGCCACCAGGGAAACCCCTTAAGTGTTTTTTTAAAAGAAAAAAGCCAAGAATCCATTGGCAAATGAACAGAAGCTGAATTCAGATGTGCAGTTAATAGGCTATGTCAGCTGAAACTATCCTAAAATGTGCTGGATCCTAGGATACCCAAGGGTAATGAGCTATAAATATGTAGACAGTATTTACGTTCAATGTAATGCAATCTTAAAACTTTTAACAACACACTTATGCCATTTATGTTTGTTTGAAAAAAATCCCATCTGGGAGTCCTTCAAACAAATGGCATACATCCAGATACAGCTGTCATTTTCTTCCTTTAATACAAGAAAAGGAAAGCAGAAGCTTGTATATCAATCACAATGCTGGAATGGCAAGTACATAACTGTGGACTTCTGAATCATGGAATGAGTACATAACTGTGGAATGAGTGATTTAACTAATGATTTTTAATTAGACATTCTCCAGAGACTAAAGGTGTCACAATTTTAATCTAGAGAGATTAAAATTTTAAAATCAGAGTGATAGTATATTTCTTACCAGTAGTACAGAAATTTACATTCTGAGAGAAAGCGATTTTGAGGGGAAAGTACCTAAGGATAGGTAGGGGTACTGAGAAGCACATGTGAAGGTTACAGTCTAGAGGCACAAGCTCACTAAAAGAATGAGACCTAATCATATGATTGTAGAATGCTTGCCCTTTCCCCACACCTTACTGACAAATTACTAAAGGACTATTTACCAGCACCACTTTACCTACCACACATCATGTCTAGCTTTCAACAAAACATAACAATGCATACTAAAAGGCAAAAACACAATATGATGATACAGGACAAGCATTAGTACCAGACTCAGACTGCTACTCAGTGCCATTCCATAGGGTTGATGGAATTAGCAGACCAGGAATTTAAAACAACCATAATCTATATGCTAAGGACTGTAATGGAAAAAGTATACAGTATGCAAGAATAGATGAGTATTGTAAGCAGAAAGATGGAACTTCTAAGGAAAAATCAAAAAGAAATGCTAGAGCTGAAAAACACTGTAACACAAATGAAGAAAGCTTTTAATGGGTTTTCTACAGCCGAGGAAAGAGTCTCTGAGCTTCAAGACATGTTAATAGAAACTTCCAAAACCAAAAAGCAAAGAGAAGAAAGATTGAAAAAAACAGAACAGACTATCCAAGGACTGTGGACAACTGCAAAAGGTAGAACATACGCATAATGGGAATATCAAAGGGAGAAGAAAAAGAGGAACTAACAGAAACAATATTTGAATCAAAAGTGACTGAGAACTTATCAAATTAATGTCAGACACCAAACTACAGGTCAAGAAGCACAGAGAACACCAGGCAGAATAAATATAAAAAATATATATACACCTAGGCCCATCACATTCAAACTGAGGGAAATCAAAAATAACTACAACAAAAAAATCTTGCCAAAGGAAAAAGCACTTGCCTGTAGAGTATCAAAGATAAGAATTTCATCTTTCTCCTCAGAAACTAGGCAGACAAACACAGAGTGAGGTGAAACATTTAAAGTGTTGAAAGAAAAAACATCATCAAGCTAGAAGTCTGTATCCTCTGAAATTATACCTCAAAACTGAAGGAGAAATAAAGAGATTCTCAGACAAGAAAAAAATTAAGAGAATTTGATGCCGCTAGACCTGCCTTGAAAGAAATGTTAACGACATTCTTTAGAGAAGGAAAATAACATGCATCACAAATACAGTGCTACATAAAAAAGGAAGAGATTTGGAGAAGGAATAAGTGAAAAAAAAATTTATTTGTTTATTCTGAATTAACAGATAACAGTTCAAAATAATAATAGCAACAGTGTATTTGATTATGCATTTGGGGGTGTGTATATATGTGTGTGTATATATATATATATTTATGTATGATTATGCATAAATGAAATGATGGTAATGATACAAGAGACAGGAGAAAATAATTAGGAATATTTTATTATTATACGGTACTTGCATTATCTATGAGGTAGTAAAGTGTTATGTAAAAGTGGACTTGGATTAGTTGTAAACGTATACTGCGAATGCTAGGGAAACCACTAAAAAAGTAAGATAAATAAATAAATGAATAGATAGATACATAGGTAGATAGATAATAAATCTATTTTAAAAAATCATCCACTGTTTATCTGAAATTCAAATTTAACTAGGCAACCATTTTGTTCATTTACTTACCCTGCTAATCATTGTGAAATAACTTGCAGAAAATTGCATGGAACTGCATGCTTTGGAATAGTTTTTAAGTGAAAGGATGAAGGAAACTGGACTTGTCAGCTCTATATCTTCTCTTGTCAAAATATTTTCCATAAAATATTTATGTCTCCATATTTCTGAACTATCACCTGGCTCTTCTGGGCAGCAGCTGAAAAAGGCTGGCAGTGTCCATTGAATATCATCTTAGTCCAGATGAGGTAGAGGTGGCCAGAGTCTACTGGAGCCTGGTCAGGAGGGGCCTGAGTGATGGAGCTGACTGGTTTCCCTCTCACATGAGCACAGTGGAGGCCAGGCCAGAGTCCAATTTATGGGAGGCCGAGATTGTTGTCAGTGTTTGGACTGTAGATTAGACAGTGGCTTAGCTTTTATTTGAGCAAATATCTGATGGCCCGGAGGAAGTGAGGGACAAATAAACATGAGAAGTATGTAAACTTAATCAGCTACAATGAATTACTTGGGGGCTGTCATGAAAATTAGGTGCGAGAACCATGCAGAGTACAATACATAATGTTTGGCACACAGAATCGTATGCTCATAGGCAGTATTAGGATTACACTCTCATTGGAACATAGATGTACTGCCTGCCTTTACATTTTTCAAAATAAACCAATAGCGAGAGGTCTGGGGATTTGGTCATAGTTAAGTGACAGTATAACGACGACATTAAAAGCATTATTGGACAGAACAGAAGGTGAGGATGTTGGGAATTCATTGTAGAAGGCAGTGCAATACCACCAGATCTCTCATCTCACAGAGTGAAGAGACAAAGATTTAGTGATAATTTAATTATAAATTAAATGCTAAATTAAAATCGAAAGTTTAAGGATGAAAATCAAAATAGCCAAGTATAATGAACTATACAGGGTTTGGAGGTATGATTTGGAGGGAGTAGAAATGCCATAAATTCCTCATCATTCCTAGTGAGGAGTCATCACATACTCTTTAAAATAGTCAATTTTATAATTTAAAAATCAGGTATACCATCAAAAAATAGCCAAATTTGAGGAAGGTGCAAGGGAAGGAAACACAGCCCTTAATATTTTTACTTCTTATTTACAACTATTCTTTACTAATGGGTCATTATGGTTGGGGAAATATAATTAAAAACAAAATCTCCTGCCAACTCAGAAAATCTCTCTACAGAAGTAGAAGAGGACTTAAAGTTTTCATTATTGAATAAGCATTACACCAGACTGTGATGAAGATCACAGCCACTTCGCTAAAGACCACAAAGACCGGGGGAAATATCACCCTTTTATGTAGCCAGCCAGAGCAACCCAGTACCTGTTCTCAAAATAAATGATAATTAGTCTGCAAGTAAGTGAGGACTTGACAGCACCATTTGTCACACATAGTTCATCCTAAACTCACCTGGTAATTAGATGGCCATTTGTATTTACTAATTACCTTTATCCAAAGGAAAACATAAACTTTCAATCTATTTGTGCAACTTGGAGTCAGAGATTGGGCTTCTACCCTCCTATGGTAACTAATACATAGGGATGCTATCTTCCTCTCATTTCAAAGAGATGGCTTCCAGGTCCTTGAATAAAACATTCTAGGGTTATAAAACCATCACTAGGTTATTTAGCTTTAAAAACACTTATATATATCTCAAAGGGGCAGAGAAAGAGTTCACAATTACAAGTTTCCTAAAGTAAATTCTCTAAGAATAGGGAGGAAAGATATTTTTCTTGTTTCAGAGACAATTTTTCTTCTTACATGTGATCTGTATTCATCCGTATGTTACTTATATTGTCTTTCTTACAGTAAAATAGAATAAAATTGAATTTCGATTTCAGATTAAATTGGGATCCAGGAAGGGCTATAAATAGTATTTGTAAGTGTCACCATCCTTGCAGTGGGACCATGAGATATATTTATATAGAAATGTAAACATTCTGTTTACAGTCAACAAATCTGACCCTTGTAACTGGGCTCATCTTACATTGTGGCATGGTATTTTTCAGAAAGTGACTCAAACCAGATTTCAGTATATCTGTCCTTAATTTTTGTGAATTATGAAATAAATAATTGTTCTCCCAAGTTCAGCAGTATTAGGTGGAAGCTTAGCCAACAGTTAGAAAAAGGGAAAAAAAAATCAAAAATAAATAAATATCCCATACTTACTTTTGCTTGTTTTCTATTTCTTGTTGTATAACTTCCGTATAACCAACTGTATGAATGAAGCCTACAGTTATTCAAGCCCACGATGTTTTAGGATCTTTTCAAGTCACCAACATTTGAAGATCTTTAAGTTTATTTTTTCATTATGTCTAGTTATCCGAAGCATTCTTTATAGAGAGGTCCTTGGAAGAAGCAAGTCTATTACAAATCAATATCTGATGTTTGAAGAGTCTGGGCTGAAACTTTAAATTTCTGATCCTTATTGAACTGTAGTCTTTCTATGTGACATCTAATATTTATGACATGTTTTCTCAATTGACATGGACCAAGTGATCTGGGAGATGGGTCACTACATCTTAGAGGCACATCCTTGTCTCCCATCGCCCATTAATGAATATCATTGATACACATTTCAAACCATCATAAATGTGTCTACCAAATATGGTCAAACATCCAAAAGTCTTAGGCCTTTTTCACTTGTTGTAACAACAGACAAATCCTTCCCACTTTTTAATAGAGATTATATTTTAAGAAGTTGATAAATAACCTGCAACAAATCACCAGAATGTTAAGTAAGAATGGAGTACTGCATTAATACCTAAGTTGATATCTTGGCATCTCTTCTTTTTCTGGGACTTCAGATCTTAGAAAGCTATGTTGACAATATATTTGATTCTTTTAAGGAAAGTAGAAGGTGAAGTTATAGTTTGGACATTTTTCTATTATACAGATGTCACCTGGAGACTTTTAGTAAAATGTCCTGGCCAGAGGGGTAGAATCAATTTTAATAGTGCATACTTAATCCAAGACTTTCCCTAATAATATGTTTCCTTACTATTGAAGTTACAATTACATTCAACATTTACACCCCTTGGTTGAAAATGGGAAGGTACCAAGATGTGAACAAGTTTGCTATGTTTTTAAAAGTGTGATTTTTTTTTTTCTTTTCTCACCTACTGATAGGACAATTATCTATATGCATTCACTCTGTCAGGCACTTTTCCTTTTCAGTGAGCCAGAGGAAAATGTATCATTTTCATCTTCATTTTCTTTCAAAATTTTGCTTGTAAAAGTCAACCCTAAAAATATTACTTGTGAATTAACTTTGGTTTTCTTAATCTATGTAACAAAGTGCTTGTATTTCAATTAAGTGGGGTTCTACTTTTACTTTGAATGAAGAAAATTGCTCCCACCCTCACAATAAGAAAAATTCAGATAATGTAAATAATCATTGTTTTCTTTAAGCCACCAAGGAGCCAATTTCAAATTGCCTAAGGTTTAAGGGAAAAAAAAAAAAACAAAAAAAGGTCCTTGCAAGGAGAGACCAATGCAGTATCGTCTCAACTCTCAGAGACCACAGTAGGAATCAACTTCTATAGCTGTGCAAACAGGTGGGAATTCAGGAAGAAATTTTAACAAACTGCAAAGAGCTGAACATGGGCAAATGTGAAACGACCTACCATAAAGCCCTCCCTCCATAAGGACCATTATGACAGTGTGTCCATAAAAATCACCCCTTTCTTAACCCCAGTGTCTAGCTACAGAATGAACTTGGCTCCTAATACTGAGCAGTCCTTCCTCATTTAAAATGTCTTGAGACTTCTTACTGGCTCCGTTATAGCCAACCTAAGACCAATTATAAAGTCTCACCAGCTTGCAAAACCCTCGCCTTTATAGCAAGTTTGCCAAGCAGAGCCTGTCTTAGTACACCCTCTTTTTTCTCTACAAGACTTAACACTACTTTCCAATATTTTTGAATCTTTGCTGAAATGAAAGTAACAGCAGGTAGGTAATTTTTTTTGTTAGTTTATGAATAGAGAGTCTTGGTTAATTTTGTCCCACACTTTGCTTTTTCTTTGAGAATGGGAACTGCAGATGTAAGAAGAATTTAGTCCTATTTGTGGGCTCTTTTCCATACACCTGAACAGGATGATTAAGAGAAAGCTAAGGCCAGAGAGTGAAACCAGAGAAAGCCTCCCTTATCATGCAAGCATAGAGAGAAGGGAAGTGCCTACCAATGCAGGAAATACAGGAAGCCCTCCTGGACATTTCTCTACTACAGAATAGAAGCCTTATGCCATGGAGAAGAAATAACAAGGTCCGTTGCCCCAGCACACAGATGAAGATGCATTCTGGCTGGGAAAATAGAAAAAAAATTCCTTTATGCACAGGGAAGGGAGAAAAAATAATCCTGGACAAATGAGGGTCAATGGATATACCCTGAAAGCATTGTACATTTTTCATACCCCTAGGAGAGCAACTGGAAAGTTTTGGGGGAATAAAATTCATCATGGGCATGAGACAGAGTATGGCTGCCCATGGAAAGGATGCAAATCACTGAAGAAAACTTATGAGCCAGACCCATAGGTACAGGGCATGCCTCGGACTGAGTCCTCACCCTGCCCTTCCCAACCCCCCAAGGAAGGAAGTACCGAGTAACAAGCAACAACAGTCTGCTACCGAAGGAGGAACAACAGTGTGACTAGGGATTCCTTTTGATGAAGACGTGTGCAGTGAGCCAATAGCTGAAGGTAGAGCAGGAGTATTAAGAAATATCCTCAGATACGTCCAGCTGCCACACTCAGTACAAGGTAAGCCTGGAGAATTGTGAAGTTGGTGCTGCACTCAAGCAGACAATAACAACTGCAAAACCCAAACACAGCTCAGCTCCTGACTGGAATCAACCTCCCATCCTAATGGCCTAGCACCCAGCCCAACAAAAGCTATGTCCAATTCAGGGAATAAATACTACTTACTTCAGTCTCTACTCCTTTATACATGATGCCTGGCCTTCAAACAAAAATTAGGTGACACATAAAAAAGCAAGGAAAAACAACAATAAACTCACCACAAAGGGACAAAAACAAAAAATCTATAGAAATAGACTTAGAAATGGCCCAGATGTGTAAGGATCATGCTGAGAATTTAAAATAATTATGATTGATGTGTTAAAGACGTTAGTAATCAGGGGAAAATATGTATGAACATGTGGAAAATTTTACCAGAGAGATGAGAAATTTTAAGAAAAAATTAACTGGATATACTATTAAAAAATGAAATAAACCTAACAAACTATAATAGAGATGAATAATATTTACCAGTTGACTTGACATATCTGAGGAAAGAATTAATGGATTTGAAGATATGTCAACAGAAATAACCTAAAATGAAATACTTAAAAAATAGAGTAAAAATTATATAAAAATTTTAAAAGAACAGACCTGTAGTAGTTGTAGGACAATGTAAAACATTCTTACATATACATAGAATTGTAATCCCAGAAGAAAAAGAAAGAAGTTCAAAAAAATGGGGTGAAGAGATAATTGCTGAAAGTTTCTCAAAAAGATTGAAAAATAATAAGCCACATATGTAAGAATCTCAGAAAAACCCAAGCAGGATAGATTAAAGACAAAAAAATAATCAAAAACTAGGGAAAAAGCAAATACCTATACAAATAATTTTTAAGCTACTCAAAACCAAAGATTAAAAGTATCTTGAATGTAGCCAGACCATAAAGACATACTATTGACACATGCAGATAAGTCTTTGAAAAGACTTTCAGTAACTATGAAATCCAGAACACAATGAGGCAAGATCTTTAAAGTACTAAATATAGACATTGCCCACCATCTGTAGCACAGCAAAATTATCTTTCAAAAATAAAGGAGAGGGCTTCCCTGGTGGCGCAGTGGTTGAGAGTCCGCCTGCCGATGCAGGGGCCGCGGGTTCGTGCCCCGGTCCGGGAAGATCCCACAAGCCGCGGAGCGGCTGGGCCCGTGAGCCGTGGCCGCTGAGCCCGCGCGTCCGGAGCCTGTGCTCCGCAACGGGAGAGGCCACGACAGTGAGAGGCCCGCGCACCGCAAAATAAATAAATAAATAAAGGAGAAATAATGTATTCTTTCTTATAAAAGAATCTGAGGGAATTGATTGCTAGCAGACCTGCCTAAGAAGAGATTTTAAAATGTTTTTATAATGAAGAATGAATATAAAATAAAAGCATGCATCTACATGAAGAAACAAGATATATTGAAATGATTAATAGAAAAGAAATATGATATATTTTATCACATTTTAATTACCCTAAAAGATACTTGACTGTCTAATATTAAACTAGCAGCTATTTTGGGTTATGATTCTATGGACTGAATGTGTCCCCCCCCAATTCATATGTTAAAATCCTAACCCCCAATGTAACCATAATAGGAAGTGAAGCCTTTGGGAAGTAATTAGGACATGAGAGTAGAGCCCTCATGAATGGGATTAGTGCCATTATAAGAAGAGGTAATGAAAGTTTGCTTCCCTCTGCTTTCTGCCTTGTGAGGCTACAAGAAGACAGCCATTTACAAGACAGACAAGCTCTCACCACACAGCAAAACTGCTGACACCTTGTACTTAGACTTCCCATCCTCCAGAACTGTGAGAAATAAATGTTGTTTAAGCCGTCTAGTTTATGGTAATTTGTTATAGCAGCCTGAACTAAGACATATGACATGTATAAAAATATAATATTGGGTTGACCAAAACGTTCGTTCGGGTTTTCCCATAACATCTTGCAGAAAAACCCAAACGAACGTTTTGGCCAACCCAATACCTGACAACAGTACAGAAAATGGAAAAGAGGAGGAGTGATGTGTGTGTGTGTGTGTGTGTGTGTGTGTGTGTGTGTGTGTATATATATATATATTTTTTTTTTTTAAGTTTTAAGTCATTCATGAAATGGTATGTTATTTAAACGAACGTTTTGGCCAACCCAATACCTGACAACAGTACAGAAAATGGAAAAGAGGAGGAGTGATGTGTGTGTGTGTGTGTGTGTGTGTGTGTGTGTGTGTGTGTATGTATATATATATATATATATTTTTTTTTTTAAGTTTTAAGTCATTCATGAAATGGTATGTTATTTGAAATTAGACTGTGATTTATTAAAGATGTATAATGTAAATCCTAGAGCAACAACCAAGAAATATAGAAAAAAGAAATTTAAATTGTAAATAGTGGAAATAAAATGTAATCATAAAATGTAATTAATAATAAAGAAAGCAGAACAACAAAAGAAATATACCAAGAGCAAATGTAACAAAGGGAAAACAACTATTAAGATGGTAAATTTTTGTCCAATTATAGATATATAATTACATTAAAAGCAAGTGATCTGAACAAATCAGTTAAATGACAGACTCCTTGGAAAGACCTAATTGGAAGTTGTCTCTAAGAAACTCACTTTAAATTTAAAGGAAAAGATAAAAGTAAAAGGATGGCAAGTGATATACCATGCAAACATTCATCAAAAGCTGGTGTGGCCATAGTAATACTAATAACTGCAGACTTCAGAAAAAGTAATCTTATCAGGGACAACGACTTTACATAATAATTGGGCGGACAATTCAACAAGACACACCTATCACATATGTGTTTGCATTAAAAATGAGCTTCAGAATTTCCAATGTAAATACTAATAGAACTGAAAGAATGATAGATAAACCTGCAATTATATTTGGACATTTCTGCACTCTTTTTAGCACTTGGTATCATTTTATAGACATTTGAGCTGCCAAATTCAAAACCACTGTCGATACCAAATGTTGATGTGGAATGGGAACACCTAGAAGTGTCTCATATATCTAATGAAAGTTTAAAATATTGCAAACATTTTGTAGAATTATTTGGCATGTAATAGTAAAGCTAATGATACAACTACTCTGTGGAAAGCAACTCCATCTGTTGATATTGTATCAAGATAGATAAACACATCTTCTAACAAAAAATGACAGTATAGCATTTTTCATAATGTTAAAATTCAATGTCCATCAATAGGTGAATGGATAAACAAGCTAATGTGTGTTTGTACTACTCAGCAAAGGAAGGAATGAACCACTTATAGACATAAAATATGGATGATTCTCATAAACATTATGCTAAAGATAAAAACCAGGTCCAAATCAATGCATGCTATATGAAACCATCTGTATAAAATACAAGAGGAAAGTAAGCTAATCTTAGATAATAAAAATAAGATATTATTTGCCTTTGAAAGAGCAGATTTACTGAAAAGATCAAGAGGTGACTTTCCAGGGTGATGTAAACGTTCTAAATTTTGTTTTGGATAGTGGTTACACAACTATATCCATTATCGAAAATCGTGAAAGTATTTTACATCTTTGTGGGCTTTTTTGTTATAAAATACTTCTCAATAAATTCTTTCTTACAATTATAATTTATGGAAGAATTAATTGATTTAGAAGGTGAGAAAATATATGGAATTTATTAAAAATTAAGGGAACATTAATTTTAGCTTAAGGGAATTTACAAAATATTCAGAAAATTGTATTTGAACATTGTCTGGATATAAGTGATATGTTGGCAATTCTACTTGAAAGAAAGACATTACAGCTTAAGAGAAAATTTTGAATAAATCATAGAAGGTAAGCAATTCTATAAGCATTTAAAGGTGATTGAGTTATATAACATTGAAATATTAGAACTGGTAGCAGTGAACTCAAAGGGATATAGATTTTCATTCACTAAGTCAAGAAGAAAGGAATTTTAAAGCCAGCTCTAAGGACACGTGAATAATGCCTTTTCCAGATATATCTAGTCAGTAGGTCAGAGAGCAAGATAAACATTTAGAAAATGTTAAATTATTTTAATATCCAAAAACAAATATATCAATGTAGCTGATCTGGGACCCAAGTCTCTATGTACAGTTTGACTTCTAGAAAATATGAACTTTTTTCTGTTCATACCTAAAAATAACATTCTAAACATCATCAGGGTGTGGTTAAAAAAAAATTCAGTGAAGTCAAGAACAATAAAGGCTCACACACATTCACTTTGTTTATATTTTAAAGACCAATTAGCTGACTTAATTTCCAAGCACCCTAAATTCTTGCCCTTGCCACTCTGGTGTCAGTGATCAGATGTGCCACAAAACTCTTCCCAATGATGACAACTCTTGGTTTAGCATCTTTCTCCCTCCTTCCAGAAATACCACTTTTTCTCACCTTTTTACCCACCAAATTCACCGCCATTGTTCACCATTGCACTTGGAAAACTGGGGTTTCCATCAGCACTATATCATGACCATGTGGTGTGGGCTTCAGACAGTGAATTAGTCAATAGTCACCAAAACTATCCCAGCTAAAACAAAGCTACTTTTCCATGTACTACAACATTGCTGCAAAGTGCTTGGATTATATTAACACTGCGAATAAACATTCATACACAAAATTAAGAATCCTACTTGTAAAATAGGAAAGAATTATCATGTGTTTATTCTTTACTGACACATACAATTTCATTATTTTAACTATTTTTGAAACTATTAACTAATTAATCCCTGTACAATGTTTTAATCAACACATTCCTCCTTCTTCCAAGCTCAGATTCATTTCAGTTAACAAACTTTAGAGTATTTGTTGTTTTAATGCAGCTAATACCTGTTTTATGGGAAAGAGGAAAACAATATAGGTATCACTAAAAGTGGATAATAGTATTCTAGGTAATTCATGTCAGTGTTTGGTAAATTTTAGCTATCTTTATTTAATTATTTATTTATTGCACTGCCTTGTGTAAATTAGTTGGCATGTTTGATTCTTAATAAAATAACAGCCAGAACCTGCAAGTGTATAAATATTATTACTTGCCACTGAAAAAAATTTTAATTAAGATTAATATGAATTTAATATTAAAATGTATTTAAGTTATATATGTACCTATATATATAATTAGGGTAAGAAATAAATATTTCATTCTACATACATATATGTTGTTCTTTATATGGTAATACTGCCATTCTAAGCTTATATCAGTATAACACATTCCAAGTTGTCATGATCTCAGTGTCCATGGCACCTGAGCTATGCACTTGATCAAACCCATGAAACTAATGGAACACTATGAGAACTCAAAAGCTTTATAATAATTGTCATAAAATATCTTTTCAATACTATGCATGATTAAATATGCACAACTCTTTATTTTTAAGAAAAATATTCTTTTATAGGTACCCATCAAAAAGTAATTACCAGTGACTACTATGAAAGCCATTGTTTTCTATGTCTTTTATAAAACATAATACACATTCCAACACATTAGGAAGCTTGCCATGCTCTAACACAGACATAATTGAGTGAAATTATCAAAATGCAATTTAACAGTACTTAAATTTAGGTAGAACTACAATAATCAATAAGAAACTGTAAAGAGGATTTTCCTGTAGAGATACTACAGTATATTTACACATTGTCACATTAACTATGCTAAAAGCAAATAACAATGATTATATTAAATATCAAGTTCAAATTTTAAAAGATTCATAGAATAAAATGGAAAAACAATGAGTTAATTTAAAACAATTAGTATTGTTACACAATCAGCTAGGGGCTATTTAAATTTCTTTTAACAGATAATACATATTAAAAATACATTTGAAATTATTAATTGAAAACTAATAACAGTAAAATTTTCATATAACATCCATTAACATAGATATAAAACATGTATGTTATATTGCTTTTATTTAAAATGCTTTTACATAGATTATACAAATATAACATTAACAGAACGGTGTGACCATAACAGATTCATGTAGATGTGAATATTTTACACTTGACACAAATACAATTATCAAACCTATGAGAAAATATAGAAAATACAATAATCATTTCCAATGTTATCTATATGGAAAAAATCATTAGATCTTTACCTCTGCACGTATGCAACATAAATTTCCAGATTCAAATTACTAAATATCAACAGAAAACTGAAATCCTTATAATAAATTATGCATATGTAGGTTGGCAGTCTGTAAATTGGAAGATATTGCTCATTAAGTTTGAATACATACATATTAAAAAACAATATTTCATAGTAAAAGTCATTATAAAAAGTGAAGTAATAAGCTCCAAAATTGGTAAATGGGTTTTCAATAAATATCAAGTTTAACCACTGACCTCACTATAAAAGTTTTAATTCAATACTAATCTAATCCTTCAAATCATAAGGACAAAATACAATATAAATGAGCAAAGTACATAAATAAGAAATTCAAAAAATCAAAAACAAAAGTAGCACAATTCCAATAAACAAGGAAATGAAAAGAATATTTCATAACAAAATATGAGCAAAAAAAAAAATTTATAAGCAGAGAGAATTGGAAAGAAACTGGAGACAGAGGAATGCCAAACCATTTTCACATTGTTGCTCACTGGTATCAAAACTTTAGAGGGAAATTTCTGATATTTAAAACTCTGAATATATGTGTATAAAATGACTGAACACTTCAATTTCAGAGTGTTCCAAGTGGTGTTTTGAATATTAAAAAATATCATATCAATATTTTCATCATAATTTTTAAAATTTTGGATATAAAATGTAAATACATTTTGTTATAGTGTAACAATGGAAATTACAAAAGCATTAAAGTAAACTGAAAACACAGATCAACACAGATTTTTGTCAAAATATTTTTAAGATATCTGATAATTAAATGTGACTCAAGGACCTAGATTGAATAATAGAATAATGGAGAATGTTGTTATAAGGGACATTAGTGAGACTGTGGGCAAAAATTAGAATACATATTGTGGAAGAGATAATAGTCTTGCAACAATATTCCATTTCCTAATTTTGATAATTGTCTTGTGGTTTGTAAGCAATGCCCTTGTTCTTAGAATATATACATGGAATTACTTAGAGAAAATTGTCACAATATCCTTAATTTTATCCCAAATTATTCAGAAAATAAATCATGTGTGTGTACATGTAGAAAAAGAATAAATGAAAAAGCAAATGTGGAAAAATGACAAAAATTGGTACATCAGTTAGTAACTTTTTGTGAATTTCAAATTTTAAAAAATAAAATATTACAAAAATAAAATATTAAAAAAACATTACAAATGATACAAATATCAATAAAAATGTAAGTTGCAAAATACATATTTCATGAACAATTTATTGAATATTATATCCTATAATACTATATACTACTTATAAATGCATACACAATTAAAAGACATGATTAGGATTTTACTTTGTTTTATTTATTTATTTTTAATTAATTTTTATTGGAGTATAGCTGTTTACAATGTTGTGTTAGTCTCTACTGTATAGCAAAGTGAATCAACTATACATATACATATATCCCCTCTTTTTTGGATTTCCTTCCCATTTAGGTCACCACAGAGCATTGAGACCCCTGAGCTATACAGTAGGTTCTCATTAATTATCTATTTTATACATAGTATCAATAGTATATGTCAATCCCAATCTCCCTGTTCATCCCACCCACCCCCCTTAACCCCTTGGGTGTCCATACATTTGTTCTCTACGTCTGTGTCTCTATTTCTGCTTTGCAAATAAGATCATCTATATCATTTTTCTAGATTCCACATATATGCGTTAGTATACAATATTTGTTTTTTTCTTTCTGACTTACTTCACTCTGTATGACAGACCCTAGGTCCATCCACCTCACTACTAATAACTCAATTTCGTTCCTTTTTATGGCTGAGTAATATTCCATTATGTATATGTACCACATCTTCTTTATCCATTCCTCGGTTGATGGACATTTAGGTTGCTTCCATGTCCTGGCTATTGTAAATAGTGCTGTAATGAACATTGGGGTGCATGTGTCTTTTTGAATTATAGTTTTCTCAGGGTATATGCCCAGTAGTGGGATTGCTGGGTCATATGGTAGTTCTATTTTTAGTTTTTTATGGAACCTCCATACTGTTCTCCATAGTGGCTGTATCAGTTTACATTCCCACGAACAGTACAAGAGGGCTCCTTTTTCTCCATACCCTCTCCAGCATTTATTGTTTGTAGATTTTTAAATGACGGCCATTCTGACTGGTGTGAGGTGATACCTCATTGTAGTTTTGATTTGCATTTCTCTAATAATTAGTGATGTTGAACAGCTTTTCATGTGTTTGTTGGCCATCTGTATGTCTTCTTTGGAGAAATGTTTATTTAGATCTTCTGCCCATTTATTGCTTGAGTTGTTTGTTTTTTTGATATTGAGCTGCATGAGCTGTTTGTATATTTTGAAGATTAATCCTTTGTCAGTTGCTTCATTTGCAAATATTTTCTCCCATTCTGAGGGTCGTCTTTTTGTCTCTTTTATGGTTTCCTTTGCTGTGCAAATGCTTTTAAGTTTACTTAGGTCTGGTTTGTTTATTTTTGTGTTTATTTTCATTACTCTGGGAGATGGGTTGAAAAAGATCTAGCTGCGATTTATGTCAGAGAGGGTTCTACTTATGTTTTCCTCTAAGAGTTTTATAGTGTCTGGCCTTACATTCAGGTCTTTAATCCATTTTGAGTTTAATTTGGGGTATGGTGTTAGGGAGTGTTCTAATTTCATTCTTTTACATGTAGCTGTTCAGTTTTCCCAGCACCACTTATTGAAGAGGCTGTCTTCTGCATTGTATATTCTTGCCTCCTTTGTCATACATTAGGTGAACATAGGTGTGTGGGTTTATCTCTGGGCTTTCTATCTTGTTTCATTGATCTATGTTTCTGTTTTTGTGCCAGTACCCTACTGTCTTGATTACTGTAGCCTTGTAGCATAGTCTGAAGTCAGGGAGCCTTATTCCTCCAGCTCCATTTTTCTTTCTCAAGATTGCTTTGGTTATCAGGGTTTGTTGTGGTTCCATACAAATGGTAAAATTTTCTGTTCTAATTCTGTGGAAAATGCCATTGGTAATTTGATAGGGATTGCATTGAATCTGTAGATTGCTTTGGGCAGTATAGAAATTTTTCACAATAAATCCAAGAACATGGTATATCTCTCCATTTCTTTGTGTCATCTTTGATTTCTTTCATCAGTATCTTATAGTTTTCTGCATACAGGTCTTTTGCCTCCTTAGGTGGGTTTATTCCTAGTTATTTTATTCTTTTTGTTGCAATGGTAAATGGTATTTTTCCTTAATTTCTCTTTCAGATTTTTCATCGTTAGTGTGTAGGAATGCAAGCGATTTCTCTGTGTTAAATTTGTATCCTGCAACTAAAATAAATTCAGTGATTAGCTGTAGTAGTTTTCTGGTTGCAGTAAGTTTATGATTTTTTTACTCTGACAGAGGGGTATATAAGTTTATGTTGTATGTATAATTATTTTAGAAAAGTCTTTCTTTGATGCTGTAATCTAGAAAATTTGTCTCTCCCTATTTCTGTTCTCTAAACCAAGAGGAAAAACAAGGAAAATGAAACAAATGGAGAACAGAAAGGAAAATTACAGTTTTTACTATTTTTTAAAACTGCTTTATTCTCCAAACACTGTATAAATGAAGACAGGCTGCCAAATTCAATGTCTATTAGATCAGACAGAGAATGCATGCAACAGAGCTCCACATAAAAGACAGAGCTTGCAGAGCACAGAATTTTCCAAATCAGGAAACACAGTGGGAGGCAAAACCCATGCTGAAAACATGATTGTACTGATTCTAGGTGCCTCCCTGAGTGACATTTGAAATCCCAGAACAGCAGACAGGTCGTTCTTGGAGGAGACTAAAAGGCTGTTTCAGTCTACTAAGGACAGAGAATTATGTTAAAAGCAACTGCCACTGAATTGCTATAGGAAATCCACACATGTATATATATATATATATATATATATATATATATGCATACACATGCATGTGCACACACACTCCTTGTCAAAAAAGCTTCAGAATAATCCAAAATGATGTCTTAATAAACTAAATCGGGGGGAACCTTCAAGATGGCGGAGGAGTAAGATGTGGAGATCACCTTCCTCCCCACAAATACATCAAAAATACATGTACATGTGGAACAACTCCTACAGAACACCTACTGAACGCTGGCAGAAGTCCTCAGACTTCCCAACGGCAAGAAAATATCCATGAACCTGGGTAGGGCAAAAGAAAAAAGAAAAAACAGAGACGAAAGAATAGGGATGGGACCTGACCATCTGGGAGGGAGCTGTGAAGGAGGAAAGATTTCCACACACTAGGAAGCTCCTTCACTCATTGATATGGTGGGGGGTGGAGTGGGCAGGAGGGAAGCTTCAGAGCTACAGAGGAGAGCCCAGCAACAGGGGTGCAGAGGGCAAAGCAGGGAGGTTCCCGCACAGAAAATCAGTGCCAACCAGCACTCACCAGCCTGAGAGGCTTGTCTGCTCACCCGCCGGGACGGGCGGGGGCTGGGAGCCAAGGCTCGGGCTTCGGAGGTCAGATCCCAGGGAGAGGACTGGGGTTGGCAGTGTGAACACAGCCTGAAGGGGTTAGTGCTCCACACCTAGCTGATAGGGAGTCTGGGAAAATGTCTGGAACTGCCTAAGAGACAAAAGACCATTGTTTTAGCGTGCGTGGGTAGAGGGGATTCCTTCCCTGTCTGCCCACAGAAGGCAGAGCACTGCCTAAATGTGCTCCAGAGATGGGCGCAAGCCGCAGCTATCAGCTTAGACAACAGAGATGTGCATGAAATGCTAACGCTGCTGCCACTGCCAGCAAGAATCCTGTGTGCAAGCACAGGTCACTATCCACACCTCCCTTCCCGGGAGCCTGTGCAGCCCACCACTGCCTGGGTCCCGTGATACAGGGACAACTTCCCTGGGAGAACACACGGCACACCTCAGGCTAGTGCAACATCACGCTGGCCTCTGCCACTGCAGACATGCCCCGCATTCAAATTATGACTACCGTTCCACTCCCTCCCTCCGGCATGAGTGAGCTAGAGCCCCCCAGTAAGCTGCTGCTTTAACCCGATCCTGTCTGGGGAGGAACAGATGCCTGAGGGCAACCTACATGCAGAGGTGGGGCCAAAACCAAAGCTGAACCTCAGGAGCTGTGTGAGCAAAGAAGAAAAAGGGAAATTTCTCTGTGAAGCCTCAGGAGCAGTGGATTAAATCCCCACAATCAACTTGAAGTACCTTGACTCTGTGGAATACCTGTATAGAAAATGAATCATCCCAAATTTGAGGCAATGGACTTTGGGAGCAACTGTAGACTTGGGGTTTGCTCTCTGCAACTGAATTGTTTCTGATTTTTATGTTTATCTTAGTTTAGTTTTTAGTGCTCATTATCATTGGTGGATGTCTTTCTTGCTTTGGTTGCTCTCTTCTTATTTTATTATTATTATTTATTTTCCTTTTTTTATTTTAATAATATTTTTTATTTATTTATTTATTTTCTTTCTTTTTTTCTCACTTTTCTCCTGAGCTGTATGGCTGACAGGGTCTTCAGGCTCCAGCCTGGTGTCGAGCCTGAGCCTCTGAGGTAGGAGAGCTGAGTTCAGGACATGGGACCACCAGATACCTCCCATCCCCATGTAATATCAATCAGCAAAAGCTCTCCCAGAGATCTCTGTTTCAAAGCTAAGACCCAGCTCCACCGAACAGCCAGCAAGCTTCAGTGCTGTATGCTCCATGCCAAACAACTAGCAAGACAGGAACACAACCCCACCAATTAACACAGAGGCTGCCGAAAATCATACTGAGTTCATAAACACCACAAAACACAGTACCAGACATGGCCCCACCCACAAGAAAGACAAGATCCAGCCCCACTCACCAGAACACAGGCACCAGTCCCCTCCAACAAGAGGCTACACAAGCCACTGAACCAACCTCACCCACTGGGGACAGACACCAAAATCAACGGGAAGTATGAACCTGCAACAAGCAAAAAAGAGACCCCAAACACAGTAAGTTAAACAAAATGAGAAGACAGAGAAATACACAGCAGGTGGTGTGAGGTAAAAACCCACCAGACCAAACAAATGAAGAGGAAATAGGCATTCTACCTGAAAAAAAATTCGGAGGAATGATAGTAAAGATGATCCAAAATCTTGGAAATAGAATGGAAAAATACACAAAATCTTTAACAAGGACCTAGAGGAACTAAAGAGCAAACAAACAATGATGAACAACACAATAAATGAATTTTAAAATTCTCTAGAAAGAATCAATAACAAAATAACGGAGGCAGAAGAATGCAAAAATGACCTGCAAGGTACAATAGTGGAAATAACTACTGCAGAGCAGAATAAAGAAAAAAGAATGAAAAGAATTGAGGACAGTCTCAGAGACCTCTGGGACAACATTAAATGCACAAACATTTGAATTATAGGGGGCACAGAAGAAGAAGAGAAAAAAAAGGGACTGAGAAAATATTTGAAGATATTAGAATTGAAAACCTCCCTAATATGGGTAAAGAAATAGTCAATCAAGTCCAGGAAGGGCAGAGAGTCCCATACAGGATAAATCCAAGGAGAAACACACCAAGACAAATATTAATCAAACTATCAAAAATTAAAAACAAAGAAAAATTATTAAAAGCAACAAGGGAAAAGCAACAATTAACATACAAGGGAATCCCCATAAGGTTAACAGCTGATCTTTCAGCAGAAACTCTGCAAGCCAGAAGGGAGTGCCAGGACATATTTACAGTGATGAAAGAGAAAAACTTACAACAAAGATTACCATACCCAGCCAGGAGCTCATTCAGATTTGATGGAGAAATTAAAACCTTTACAGACAAGCAAAAGGTAAGAAAATTCAACACCACCAAACCAGCTTTACAACAAATGCGAAAGGAACTTCTTTACACAAGAAACACAAGAGAAGGAAAAGACCTACAATAACAAACCCAAAACAATTAAGAAAATGGTAATAGGAACAGACATATCAATAATTACCTTAAAGGTAAGTGGATTAAATGCTCCAACCAAAAGACATAGACTGGCTGAATGGATACAAAAATAAGACCCGTATATATGCTGTCTACAAGAGACCCACTTCAGACCTAGGGACACATACAGACTGAAAGTGATGGGTTGGAAATATAAATTCTATGCAAATGGAAATCAAAAGAAAGCTGGAGTAGCAATTCTAATATCACACAAAATAGACTTTAAAATAAAGTCTATTACAGGACTCAAAGAAGGGCACTACATGATGATCAAGGGATCAATCCAAGAAGAAGATATAACAATTGTAAATATTTATGCACCCAACATAGGAGCACCTCAATACATAAGGCAAATGCTAACAGCCATAAAAGGGGAAATAGACAGTAACAAAATTATAGTAGGGAACTTTTACACCCCACTTTCACTATTATTTCCAAAATGAAAATAAATAAGGAAACATAAGCTTTAAATGATACATTAAAAAAGATAAACATGATATTTATAGGACATTCTATCCAAAAACAACAGAATACACTTTCTTCTCAAGTGCTCATGAAACATCCTCCAAGATAGATCATATCTTGGGTCACAAATCAAGCCTTGGTAAATTTAAGAAAATTGAAATCGTATCAAGTATCTTTTCCGGCAACAAAGCTATGAGACTAGATATCAATTACAGGAAAAAATGACTAAAAAATACAAACACATGGAAGCTAAACAATACACTGCTAAATAACCAGGAGATCACTGAAGATATCAAAGAGGAAATTTTAAAATACCTAGAAACATATGACAATGAAAACACGATGACCCAAAAACTATGGGAAGCAACAAAAGTAGTTCTAACAGGGAAGTTTATAGCAATATAAACCTACCTCAAGAAACAAGAAACAACTCAAATAAACAGCCCCACCTTAAACCTAATGCAATTAGAGAAAGAAGAACAAAAATCCTCAAAGTTAGCAGAAGGAAAGAAATCATAAAGATCAGATGAGAAATAAATGAAAAAGAAATGAAGGAAATGATAACAAAGATTAATAAAACTAAAAGCTGGTTCTTTGAGAAGATAAACAAAATTGATAAACAATTAGCCAGACTCATCAAGAAAAAAAGGGAGAAGACTCAAATCAATAGAATTAGAAATGAAAAAGGAGAAGTAACAACTGACACTGCAGAAACAAAAGGATCATGAGAGATTACTACAAGCAACTCTATGCCAATAAAATAGACAACCTGGAAGAAATGGGCAAATTCTTAGAAATGTACAACCATCTGAGATTGAACCAGGAAGAAATAGAAAATATGAACAGACCAATCACAAGCACTGAAATTGAAACTGTGATAAAAAATCTTCCAACAAACAAAGGCCCAGGACCAGATGGCTTCCCAGGTGAAGTCTATCAAACATTTAGAGAAGAGCTAACACCTATCCTTCTCAAACTCTTCCAAAATATAGCAGAGGGAGGAACACTGCCAAACTCATTCTACGAGGCCACCATCACCCTGATACCAAAACCAGACAAAGATATCACAACAAAAAGAAAACTACAAGCCAATATCATTGTTGAACATAGATGCAAAAATCCTCAACAAAATACTAGCAAACAGAATCCAGCAGCACATTAAAAGGGATCATACACCATGGTCAAGTGGTGTTTACCGCCAGAATGCAAGGATTATTCAGTATGTGCAAATCAATCAATGTGATAGATCATATTAACAAATTGAAAGAGAAAAACCAAATGATCATTTCAATATATGCAGAAAAATCTTTCGACAAAATTCAACAGCCATTTATGATAAAAACCCTCCAGAAAGTAGGCATAGAGGGAACTTACCTCAACATAATAAAGGCCATATATGGCAAACCCACAGCCAACATCGTTCTCAATGGTGAAAAACTGAAACCATTTCCAGTAAGATCAGAAACAAGACGAGGTTGCCCACACTCACCACTATTATTCAAAATAATTTTAGAAGTTTTAGCCACAGCAATCAGAGAAGAAAAAGAACAAAAGGAATCCAAATCAGAAAAGAAGAAGTAAAACTGTCACTGTTTGCAGATGACTTGATACTATACATAGAGAATCCTAAAGATGCTACCAGAAAACTACGGGAGCTAATCAATGAATTTGGTAAAGTAGGAGGATAGGAAATTAATGCAGAGAAATCTCTTGCATTCCTATACACTAATGATGAAAAATCTGAAAGAGAAATTAAGGAAACACTCCAATTTACCACTGCAACAAAAAGAATAAAATACCTAGGAATAAAACTGCTTTAGGAGGCAAAAGACCTGTATACAGAATACTATAAGACACTGATGAAACAAATTACATATGATACCAACAGGTAGAGAGATATACCATGTTCTTGGATTGGAAGAATAAACATTGTGAAAATCACTGTACTACCCATAGGAATCTACAGAGTCAATGCAATCCCTGTCAAACTACAAATGGCATTTTTCACAGCACTAGAACAAAAAATGTCACAATCTGTATGGAAACACAAAAGACCCCGAAAAATATACAAGCAGCTCATGCAGCTCAATATCATAAAAACAAACAACCCAATCCAGTAATGGACAGAAGACCTAAATAGACATTTCTCCACAGAAGATATATGGATTGCCAAAAACACATGAAAGGATGCTCAACATCACTAATCATTAGAGAAATGCAAATCAAAACTACAATGAGGTATCACCTCTCACTGGTCAAAATGGCCATCATCAAAAAATCTACAAGCAATAAATGCTAGAGAGGGTGTGGAGAAAAGGGAACCCTCTTGCACTGTTGGTGGGAATGTAAATTGACACAGCCACTATGGAGAACTGTATGGAGGTTCCTTAAAAAACTAAAAATAGAACTACCTACCATATGACCCAGCAATCCCACTCCTGGGCATATACCCTGAGAAAACCATAATTCAAAAAGAGTCATGTACCAAAATGTTCCTTGCAGCTCTATTTACAATAGCCAGGACATGGAAGCAACCTAAGTGATCATCGACAGATGAATGGATAAAGAAGATGTGGCACATATATACAATGGAATATTACTCAGCCATAAAAAGAAACGAAATTGAGTTATTTGTAGTGAGGTGCATGGGCCTAGACACTGTCATACAAAGTGAAGTAAGTCAGAAAGAGAACAAAATATACCCTATGCTAACAAATATACATGGAATCTAAAAAACCCAAGATGTTTCTGAAGAACCTAGGGGCAACACAGGAATAAAGACACTGACATAGAGAATGGACTTGAGGACATGGAAAAGGGGAAGGGGAAGCTGGGATGACGTGAGCGAGTGGCATGGACATATATACACTACCAAATGTAAAATAGATAGCTAGTGGGAAGCAGCCACATAGCAAGGGGAGATCAGCTCGATGCTTTGTGACCACCTAGAGGGGTGGGATAGGGAGGGTGGGAGGGAGATGCAAGAGGGAAGGGATATGTGGATATAGGTATATGTATAGCTGATTCACTTTATTATTCAGCAGAAAATAACACAACAATGTAAAGCAATTATACTCCAATAAAGATGTTTAAAAAAAAAGACAATAAAATGTTAACGACCGAAATAAGGGGAAAAAGTCAGAGTTACATAAATAAAGGATACATTAATAATGTAACTTCAAAAGGCTGTCAGTTAATCCTTTCTAATTTAGATGTGCTATAAAATACTAGTGATCTAAAGAATGCTTTTTCTAGTTCCATCCTTGGTTTTTTTCTACTTTAACCAGATGTCTGTCTGACTCAATTAGATCAGACATTTTCTGGTTTCCAGGTAACATGATTCATCAATGTTCTGCACCTACATTTGAATGGGATTATGACTGGGTGGAAAAAGTGCAAAAATCAGCCTCGCCTTAGTGGTATTGATTCACAGACAAAAAAAAACAAACCAAACAAAAATGAGACGGTTATTGCCTGCATGGAAACTGAATACCTCCTAGAGAGGCTGAAATTCACTCCCGTCATCAAACATAGTTTAGGATACCAAAACAGTTGTTACTAAGAATGCTCCCTGTTCTAGAATTTTGGAAAATAAGATCTGAATTATAAAATTGGATCCTGAATTATTGTTTTGATATCCCAAATCATGGTTGGTAATAGGAAGAGAGAATTTCAGTCTCACTCCATGGTGTAAATGAAATTTCATCCAAAATTGTGTTTGGAAGGCAACTTTTTGAAAGTGCTAAACTGTGCATTTATTTCTGTTCGCTGTGAGCCAGGTACCCAGGCAGCCATTCCACATTATACACCAGGGAAAGAGGTAGAGAAAATGCCTCTTTGAAAATATGGAAGCTAGGACATTCCAAACCAAAAGAGAACATAGTAATAGGGAGATCATCACAGTGGCCAAAAATGCAGGCATGCAAACAAGGCTCTTCAAGCTGTGGTCCTAGATGTTGTAGGTGGGTTAAGATGAAAGAAAAACAAAAAGTGGAGGTGGTGAGAACCTGAGGGCCCCCTCTTCCCTTGATCCTGTCGTCCGCTCACATGTATACAGCTTCTATTTTCTCCTTACCCAAAACAGCTATGAGAAGTCAAATTGGCAAGGAACCTGGACTAGTAAGACAGAAGGAGTACCTGATTTAGGCATCCAATAATTTTCCTTGGGTTCCATGTAAAAAGGAAGATATCCAGGAGCTGCCTTCCCCCAACACTGTTAAAGGGTCCTAAAGGTTGCTGAAGATGCTGGCTGCTGAGCTTACTAGGGAGGTCGTGGCTGGATTTGAGTGATATGAGAGCTAGGGCAGCAAGACCAGAAGTTAGGAGTATGCCCAAGGCCAGTGATGCTCACTGGTCCCTTGGCAAGTGACAGATGGCAAAAGGAAATCTGACAAACCAAGCCATCTGAAAGAGACTGAGTCAATTAGTGGAATTAACTCAGTTTACTGAGTAGATATTTCTCTGCTCCATATTTAGGGGAATGGGTACTTGGTATGGAGTACAGATAAGTAAATAGACATTTGAAGTGACATGTCCTTGTATGTGTGAGTGTAGTGTGTATATTTTGTCATCACACTACTTTTCAAAGAAAGGCTGGCCCATATTTTCCTTGGAATAAAATTGCAAATTCTAGACCATCTGTGTACCACTTGAGGATGTGAAAGAGCTGGTGAAGATGAGACAGATTAAAATAATTCTAATTACTTGTGTGGAAAAAATAAAATGTGTGAATAATAAATTTAATTTCTAATACTTTGGACTAAAAGTTATGTTATGAATCAGGTCAAACAACTTAACAAGGCCACTAACAGTTTTACTAACAGAAAAAGTTCAGGTCTCTGAGATAATTTTAAGTAAGACTGAAGGCAAAAGTTGTATCTTAGTGTTCTCAGACTATATTATCTTTTAACCAGTCAGTGGAAGAACATAATGGGATAATTATTTTGTCAAAAATAGGACATGACTATTTGGGTAAAAAACAAAAAGAACAAAAAGAAAAGTGTTTGGGGAAACATTCAAGGGTTAGTGTTTGCTCATTTATAAAGATAAGCACTGTGCTTTTCTGTATTCATGTAGAAGTATTTCCTGCCTATTGTTGACAGGGAGGAAAATATTTCTGGGATTTTAATTCTTTAGAAGACCATAATAACTTTTCTTAAAAATAATTATAGTGGTATTCAGATCCCAGAATCTGGATGCTGGGCTTACATGGGTTATCTTTCATGCAAACTGTTTAATTCATTAACCAAATAATTATTTCCCCTCCTAGAATATTTTATATCTAACAATTCATGCTGATAAGTGATAATCTAGCATAATTGGAAGGTACATACAGTAAAAATTAAATCATAAGGACATAGCCTTACTTTCCATGTTTCCGTGTGTGTGTGGGTCTGTATGTGCATGTGTGTGTGTGTTGTGGAAATAAAGGTCAAACAGTAAAGCCATACAGAACTTTCTAGTTGTTCCCTCCCCATAAGTTTTGACTTTCCTAAACTCTTGGGTGATGTATGAAGACTGAATGCTCAAAAGAATTATATATTTTGCTACAGGTATGGCAGTATACAAAAGGGAAGAACAATAGTATCAGGAAATTAAGCCATGACCTATTAAGCTATGTCTATTTGTAAAGAAAGAACTTGCCAGTGTAACTTAACAAAGTTTAGCATTTCTAATTGAAAGAGCAATTTTACAAATAAAGATGTGTGCAGACGCAAAGGATAAAATGCTACTTAAGTACATTGCCCCAGCTTCCCTGTGGTAGTCAATATTTTGTAGAAACTTGGCATATTTGCTTCCTTTTACATTTGTTATGAAAAATTAGGAGAGGCCCCTACAGCACCACAAATGAATAAAGGCAGGATGAATAAAGATGAAAAGAACGTTTCATCGTTTTGAAGGGTTTGTAACATACTCTTCAACTCTTACATCTAAAAGAAAGCTGCTTTGACATTGACCAGTATTTTTTCAAACTTGATGCCTGAAGAGAAACAGAAACAATTTTTTTAATTCCAAATTTTATGTTTTATTTCTTTTTTTTTTTTTTTTTGCTTTTGGTTTTAGGCATAAAGCTAGCAGGCAGTTATGGTATGAAGAGGAAACAAAACTTAGCATAAGATGGCATTGGATTTCAAATCTAATATTGTCAATTACCAGCTGTTGAACCTTGAGACAATTATGTGACGCGGTCCTGCAAGCTGTGTTTCAGATTTCTCATACTTAAGTGGAAATATAATATATGTCTTTGAGTTGAAATAGTGCTAAATGGAATCACACATATACAGCATATGAACAGCACTCTCAAAGAGTGGCTATTCTACATACAAATACACAGTGCGTTTTTCTCATTAATCTCCACCTCAGACTGGAAAAGCGATTGTCACCTTTTCTCAGCATCAGAATTCTGGGAGAGTTTTAAAATAATTCAGATGCCTGGAGCCAAAATCTGATGATTTGACGTATTGATTCAGTTGGTGTTTGGGTTGTTGGCCTGTACTACACACACACTGTGGTGAACACACCTATGTAATGCGCATCCGCATCTAGACACAGTGCGTTACCAGGACCCCGGCAGCTCCACCTGTGCACCCTTCCAGGCACATCCTCCAAGGACAACCGTCATACAGACGTCTAACAACAGGGATTAGTTTTGCCCCTTTTTGTGTCTGGCAACCATCGTTCAACATTATGTTTGTGAGAGTCACCCATGTGGTTGTGTATAAATGTAGATAATTGTATCTAATTAAGCTAATTGTATATAATACTAATCCGTTCTCTAAATACATCACAACTACTATATTCGTTCTCCTCTTGAGGATCACATGGGTAATTTCTAGATTTTGGCTAATAAGAATAGGGCTGCTATTCCATTAAAGTATATGACCTTTTATGAACATGTATCTGTTGTATATTTTCCTAGGAATGGAATTGCCGGGTATATGGTATTCATAAGGTCAGACTTAGTAGAAACTGATTATTTTCCAAATTGGCTGTCTCAGTTTACCTTCTCACCAACACTATAGGAGAAGGCCAAGGACTCCCCATTTTTTGCTAACACTTGCATTTTCCATAGTTTTTAATTTTAGCCATTGTGATGGGATCATAATTATATTCATATTGCAGTTTTAATTTGCATTCTTAATTTAGGAAACTTGAGCAACTTTCATGGTTTGGATGCTTTTTTTTTTTTTTTTTTCAAATTTATTTATTTATTTGTATTTATTTTTGGCTGTGTTGGGTTTTCGTTTCTGTGCGAGGGCTTTCTCTAGTTGCGGCAAGCAGGGGCCACTCTTCATCGCGGTGTGCGGGCTTCTCACTATCGCGGCCTCTCATAGGCTCCAGACGCGCAGGCTCAGTAATTGTGGCTCACAGGCCTAGTTGCTCCGCGGCATGTGGGATCTTCCCAGACCAGGGCTCGAACCCGTGTCCCCTGCATTGGCAGGCAAATTCTCAACCACTGCGCCACCAGGGAAGCCCAGTTTGGATGCTTTTTAAACAGTGTTTATTCAAGTCTGTTTGCCCAATTTTCCATTGTTTGGGATTTTTATTTTTTCTTATTAACATTATTTAGTCTGAGACTGAAGCGTTTGCTTGTTTTTGTCAGATACTTGTATTATAAATAACTTCTCCTCCTCTAAGAAATGCCTGTGTAATCTCAACACGCTGTATATTGATATTTTCTTAATTTTAATATATTAAGTTAGATTTATCATTTTTCCTTGGTGTTAGTGACTTTGTGTACTCTTTAATAAATATCTGCCGACTCTAGGATAATAGATGTTATGTGTATTCTTCTCAAATTTCTACCATTTTCCTTGAAATTAGATTTGAAATCTATCAGGAATTGATTTTTTTGTCTGCTTGTTTGTTTCTCGATACTCTATTCTGTTGCATTGGACACTAGTCTTATATAATATCACTGCTCTAATTGTCGTAGCTATTTAAAAATCAATATCTGATTGTATAGTAACTCCCAACTTTATTTTATTTTTCTTCAGTTGTATTGCTTATTTCTGGCTCTCTGCTTTTCCATATAGATTAGAGGATAAGTTTATCGGTTTCTACCAAAAACAAATTTCTGGTATTTTGATTTGGACAGTGTGAAATCTATAGATTATTTTAAAGAGAATTGACATTCTTACAATACCTAGTCTTCTAACCCATCGAATGGTATATCCCTCCATTTATTGAAGTATTCTATAATTTCCCTCAATAACAATAATTATTTTAATTATTAATTTCATGCTCATATTTAATTAGATTTTTTCATAAGTATTTGCAGTTTTAGCATGTTTATTGAGATAAAATTCACTTACAATAAAATGTATCCTTTTAAAGTCTGCAATTACACAGAATTGTGTAACCATCAATCATGACAATGAAATTTACAATATTTTCATTACCTGAAAATGAAACCCTGTACTCATTAGCAGTCACTCTATTAAAGCTCTAGAAAACCACTAATCTACTTTCCGTCTATATAGATCTGCCTATTCTGAACATTTAATATAAATGAAATCATACAATAGATGATCTTTTGCAACAAGCTTCTTTCACTTAGCATGTTTTCCAGATTCACCCATGTGGTGGTATGTATCAGTACTAAATCCTTTTTATTGATGAAGTTATTCTATTTTGTGGACACCACACTTTATTTGTCCATTCATTGGTTGATGGTCTTTTGAGTTGTTTCCACTTTTTGGCTAAGATGAATTATGCTGCTACAAACATTCATGTAAAAAGTTTTGCATAGCAAAATGTTTTACTTCTCTTGGATATATACCTATGAATGAAATTGTTGGTTTTCATGGTACTTCTATTCAATCTATTGAAGGACTGACAGTTTATCAAAGTGGCTGAACCACTTGACATTTCTACTATCAATAAATAAAAGTTCCAATTTTGCCATGTTCTTACCAAAATTTATTAGCTTTTGATTATAGCCATTCGAATGGGTGTGAAATGGTATTTCACTGTGGTTTTGATTTACATTTCCCTAATTACTTATTTTGTTGAACATCTTTTATTGTTATTTGCCATTTGTATATGTACTGTTTTAGAATCTATTCAGTTCATTTGCCCATTCTTACATTAGGTTATCTTTTTTTTCACTATTAAATAGTAAGAATTTTTATACATTTAAGATACAAGTCCTTTATCAGATACATAGTTTGCAAATGTTTTCTCTAATTCTGTGTGCTGACTTTTCACTTTCTTGATTGTATCCTTGTGAAGTGTAAAGGATTTTAACTTGGCTTGGTCTGATTTAACTATTTTTTTTTCTTTTGTCAGTTGTGCTTTTTGTATCATATCTAAGAATGTGTCGTTTAATCCAAGAAAATGAAGATTTATGCCTCTGGTTTTTCTCTGAGAGTTTTATAGTTTTACATCTTAAATTTATATCTCTAATTCATTTGGAATTATATTTTTATATTGTGTGAGGTATGGGTCCAACTTCATAAGTTTGAATTACTCTTCTGAAACAAATATGGGTGAAGTATTTTACTTGGCATATAATCCCAAAGCAGGTAAAGGGAATATCTTGAAAATAAGTCAGGAAAGGGAAACAAGCCATTTAGGGTTTTGTATTAAGCGGTGCCCTCCAGAGAAATAGAACCAAAGTTTGTAGATATAGATATAGGTAGATATAGTTAATAGGTAAAGAGATTTATTTTAAGATAATGGCTCATATGATTATGGAGGCTGAGAAGTTTCACCAACTTCTATCTGCAAGCTGGAAACCCAGGAAAGCAGGTGGTATAGTTGGAAGACCTGAGGGCAGGAGAGCCAAAGGTCAGCTTTCAATCTAGGTATAAAGACCTGAGAACCAGGGGTTCTGAGGGCAGAAGAAGATCAACGGCCCAGCTGAGCAGTCAGAGAATGAATTCAGCTTTCCTCTGCCTTTGCATTCTATCCGGGCAACAAGAGATTGTATCATGCCCACCTACATGGGGGAGAGCCACCTGCTTTATTCAGTCTACTAATAAAAGTGTTAATCTCTTCCAGGAGCACCTCCATAGACACATCCAGAAATAATGTTTAACCAGATATTTAGACATCCCATGAACCAACCAAGTGGACACATAAAATTCATTTTCACAGCCTTCATTACTATAATTGCTGGTGTGATGGACAATCAGGATTAATCATACTGAATTTCTAAAGTTGTACACTTCAGCATAGTATCCAGGAGACATATGCAACTATTCCCATTTAAAATAAAATTATTTTTTAATCCTGAAGGGTTTGAGCTCTTGTTTGTTTTCTTCTTATTAGGCCATATTATCAAGGGGCAGGGACATACCAAGGCTCTCCCCCATCAATCCAGAGGTCGAGACGTTTTCTTCCTTGCCTCCATTGTGTTGGACCTGAGATTGTCCCTAGAGATGACAAGCAGAGAAGCCAAAAGTGACACCACATGGTGGTGCTAGATTTAATTTGGGGGAAACATTTACTGTGCCCCCCGATAAATGTGCTCCCACACAACCCCCAAGCACCAGAACCATAGCCAGAGGACCTGAAGCACATATCACACAAGTGGGTAACGGAGTGATGAGGAGTAGGTCTAATCCCCTTTCCACACTTTGGATACTGGAGCTACCTATTTTAGGTATTGGTAAACAGAATTATATATTAGTTTTTTGGTCCCAGTATCCGAAAAGGCGGAGCTCCAACAATTATAGTGTATTGCCCCAAACTGTTATCTTTGATAAGCATTAAATAAACCTGTCCGTTATTCTATCAGCTGTGGGTTCCTTCCGGTGGACACCTACCAATGACCCCTGTATTCCACTGATTCAGAGTTGCCATTATGTGCATGACTGTCCAGATACCTATATGGCTTTGGAGATATAGCCCTTGGTCAGTAAAACAAGGCTGTCCATGACTAATGTTGGAAACTAGCTAAGTAAACAGAATTTTCCAAGAGACCTGCCCTGAAAAGTGGTGGACCAAGGGCTCATGGCATAGTGCATCAAAATTGTTTTTATAGTATATATTCATTTTGTCTCCTCCTTTGACTCTAGGCTTCCTGAACTGTCTTTATCATGCTCAGTATTCTACCCAGCAAGTACTATAAGGCTTGGCAAAGAGTAAATCCTCAATGAAGATGCAGTGAATGTATGAATTTATTCATTTTGTGAATAAGCATGTGACTTCCCTTGAAAAACATCACATTATTAAGATTATTAAAGGATCAGTTGTAACCTCTCCTAAGGTAAATATTAATTTTATTAAGTGAAAAGTTATGTGAAGCATTTCATTAGTTTATCCCCAGTGACACTTTTCATCCTGTCAGTACACTGGAAGGAGCATCAATATGGGAGTCTGACGAAATGGAGCTTAAGCATAAGCCTTGAGATTTATTACTCAGAGTCTGTTTCTCTTCTCACAAATTATGTTTCACGGTGCTGATTGAAAAGTGAAGTACTTAACATGGTATAGTCACCAAAATTATACCTATTATTAATAGTAACATTTAGATGTTTTCCACGTAATCAAGCAGTACTTTAGGATAAATTACTTTATATCTTTAACTATAGATATATGAGCTTATGATAATGACTCTGAATAGAGGATTTGGAATAGTTCCACACTAAAAGACTTGGTGTCTCGTAACGTAAGCTATATTTTAAATCAAAACTCACAGTTTTCAAGCTATTATCTGAACTACTGTTTAGACAGTCAAATTCATATCTGAATTAGTAACAGACTGGAAAAGAAAATGTCATAAAATGTGTAGTTTTAACATTTCACACACACACACACACACACACAAACACACACAAAGAATTACTGTGATAGAAGTAGTTCAATTAGGCAAATTTACTGAAATATGCAAGTCACAATCCTGCTTGATTTGGTCGTTAATTTCATATCACTAGGAAAAATACTAAATATTCTCAGTTCATTAAATCTTAATTTTAGGTCCATACAGAATTACTTTTTAAAAGATTTACCAATGATCTCTATTTTCGGCTCTTTGATAGACACATTGAATTTCCAGTTCAGTGTATATATAATTTTGGGGGTGTCACACAAAGACCCTAATTCCTTCACCTTTAATTCAAGGATGGAAAGTTTAGCTATAGTACCAAGCAACTGAAATTTATGATGTGAAATGGATTAGTTGCATCTCATCTTGAAATGGCATTGAACTATATTCACCCTTACAAGCATCTTCCCTTGCTCACAAATACGAACCAGTCACATATCTCTTCTTTGACAACAAGGGAGAATGAAATACAGCAATAATTGTAATGTGCATGCAGCATCTGTTGCCTTTTCTCAGAGGTTTCTTTCTCATAGTCTTTTCTCATAAGCTTCTAGAATTTTAGTTTGATTATCCCCAGTATATTTCTACTCATTTTTCATCTTTCATTAATGGTTACTTGCTCTTAAATAATACACCTCTATTATAATTATTACTTACCTAAGAATGGACATAAAGTGATTTCCTGTAATATTGCCCATCTTTGATAATATAATTTTATACATATATAAGTATTTTGAAAGATGGTTCTCTAGAATTAGAATTTCTGATGGAAACTGTTCATGTGTTTATAATTTTAATACAAAAGTCCAAATTTTCTTAGAAAAAGAAAAGACTTTGTTCATGTATACATTCACCAACAGATGAAATTCTCATTTCCCCAAAACTTTTCCAACACTAGACACTGATGAACTCATTTAAAATGTTAGTAATATGATAGGTTTAAAACAGAATTTAAAATACTTTAAATTTAGTTGATTAATGCTGAGCTTTAGTACACTTTTCTACCATTTTTCGTGGTCATTGGGACCATTTAGTGAAAAACCAGTTTTTATGGCATTTTTACAGACTGTAAATTATAGCGTATTTACTTTTCCAGCACCTGGAATGTATCTCCATCTATGTTCTTTGCTGGCTCTTACTTAATTCAGATTCTTCTCATTATTTCCTATACTCTTTGCCTGTCTCTTCCGCCTTCTCTATGGTGTCCTGAATGCTATTGTCTCAAATTAGGAATTATAGTGAAATGGTAATGTAAAATTTTATCTCTAAAAACTCCTCTTTCCTCCCGATTTCCAATGAAATGATCAAAAGATGCTGTTGACATACCAGAAATGTCAACATTGTGACCAAATATAGTACAAGAAGAATCATATTAAGGAAAGAATAGCCACACAGTTCTTTTATTTTTCTCTGAAAATTCAACATGACACTGACACATCTAAAGAAAATTAATATAGAATCTCTGAGGGGTCCTGGATGGGTAGCAAGGTGAGGTGCTAGAGCAGTTGGAGAGAACCTTATTTTCTCTAATGCCACTGGGTGCCCCCCTCACACATAGCTTCCTTCATTTTCAGCATCCCCAAACAGAATGCTAAGTTGGTTACAACTGATGAACCTACATTAAGACACAATTGTTGACATTAGTGTTCCCTCTAGGTGTTGTATGTACTGTGGGTTTAGACAAATGTAAAATGACGAGTATTGACCATGATAGTATCACACAGCATAGTTTCACTGCTCTAAAAATCCTCTGTTCTCCACATATTCACTCCTGCCCCAACCCCCTAATCCTTAGCAAGCACTGATCTTTCTACCATCTCCATAGTTTTGTTTTTTCCAGAATATCATAGAGTTGGAATCAGTTTGTAGCCTTTTCAGATTGGCTTCTTTCACTAAATAATATGGATTTAAGGACTCTCAATATCTTCATGGCTTGACAGTGCATGTCTTTTTAGGACTGAATAATATATTTTCTGGATGTACCACAGATTATTTATCCATCTGCATACTGAAGTACATCTTAGCTGCTTCTAAGTTATGAATAAAGCTGCTAAATATCCATGTGAACATTTGTGGACTTAAGTTTTCAACTCCTTAAGGTAAATACCAAATTGCTGAATCCTATGCTAAGAGTGTGTTTAGTTTTGTAAGAAACTGCCACAATGTCTTCTAAAGTGGCTGTACCATTTTGCATTCCCACCAGCAATGAATGAGAGTTCCTGTTTCTCCACATACCTCCCAGGATTTGGTGTTGTCAGTGTTCCGTATCTGGCCATTCTAAGAGGTGTGTAGTTGTATCTCATTGTTGCTTTAATTTGCACTTCTCTGATGACGTATGATATGGAGCTTGTTTTCATGTGCTTATCTGCTGTCTGTATATCTTCTTTGGTGAAGTGTCTGTTAAGGTCTTTGGCCCATTTTTCAATCGGGTTATTCTTCTTATTGTTGAGTTTTGTGTGTTCTTTGTGTATTTTGGATAACAGTCCTTTATCAGATGTGTTTTTGCAGATATTTTCTCCCAGTCTGTGGCTTATTATGTCATCCTCTTGATTATTTTTTAGTGTAAGTAACAAAATAGATTGGAAACACTTCCCCAGGCCATTGTCATCATTGTGTAACATATAGAATTTCTGGATAATTCAATAACAGAAGAAAAATTAAGCAAACTATTATAAAATAATAACAAAATGATGTCTTACATCAATGAATGCATGCATTTATAACTGGGAGAAATATAATAAGCCACAACAGGAACTGCTTTGCATTTCAGTGTGCTATCTACATGAAGAACTTTGCTCTTTATCATTAGGGTATTTATTGGTTAGCATGAATTTTAAGTAACAGTGACATGAATTATTTTACAGTTGAGAAAAATCATTCAGTTTTAGAAACTAGTATGAAACAAGAAAATAAATGGAGGCAGATGAGAAAGTCAGAAGAGGAGAGCATCCACATAATTAACTTGAGTTTTAATCATGGCCTAAATGAAGGCAGTAAATGTGGAGATGATTAAAAAATAGATAAACTTAAGAAATAGTGAGACATTTGTAGCAAATGATTTTGATTTTTGGTAAATATAAATGAGGGAGAAAAAGGAAAGGGAGGTTGTTAACTACAAACCAGTAGGCATGCTTGCCTTTCTACTACTTCAGTTCAAGCACAGAGAAAGAAAGAAAGAAAGAAAGAAAGAAAGAAAGAAAGAAAGAAAGGAGGAAGGAAGGAAGGAGGAAGGAAGGAAGGAAAGAAGGAAGAAAGAAAGAAAGAAGAAAAAAGAAAGAACGAAGAAAGAAAGAAAGAGAAAGAAGGAGAAAGGGAGGGAGGGAAAGAGGGAGGGAGGAAGAAAGAAAGAAACTTCCCCAGTATTTTTTTCAAGTATTTGAGAAAATGGCATTTTCAGTTGTAGAGATAAGATGGGAGAAAGAAAACAATTTAAATGACACTGGTAAGTTAAATGTGGACATACTGAATTTGATATTCTTGTGTAACATCACAAAACAAATGCTAGTGAGTAGCTATATATAATGGTCTGGAGTTCAAAAGAATTGTCTGAGCTATATATGGAGATATGGGAGTTAGAAGAATAGATATAATATTAATACCCACAAAGAACAATTGCTGGATAACAAGCACACTGTTCTAAGTTATATATATATATATATATATATATATATATATATATATAAAATAGATATTTTATATATACAAGTTTTATATATATATGTTTTATATATATATACAAATCTCTATGAGAACTGGATGGGGTAGAATAATATATTATTGGATTTTCACATGTCAGAGCATAAAACAGAGACACAAAGGGTTAAGTGACTTGCCCAAGGCCACAAATCTTGTAATTAGTGGTGTAGAAGTTTGAACGCAGGCAATCTGAGGCCTAGGCTCTGAAACACAGCATTACATAATGCTCCTTAAGAAATGGTAATTGAAATAATGAGAATAGGTGATATCAACCAGGAATAACCTCTGAAATGACAATAAAATGGTCTGAGAATTAAACCTTATGGAAAAATCAACAGTAAAAAAGCGAAACTCATAAGAGCAAGTAGAGTGGTAGTTATCATTGTTAGAGGAGAGGAGAATAAGGAGATATTGGTCAAAGGGTACAAACTTGCAGTTATAAGATAAATGGGTTCTGGGGATCTAGTATACAGCATGGAGACTATAGTTAACAATACCATATTGTATACTAGAAAGTTGCTAAAAGAGTGTATCTTAAATGTTTTCAACACCAAAAAAAAAAAAAAACCTAGTAATTATGTGAGGTGATGAATGTGTTAACTAACCTTATTCAGGTAATCATTTCTTGATATGTATGTGTATCAAATATCACACCATACACCTTGTAATGCTACACGATGTTATATGTAAATTATATCTCAATAAAGCTGGAAAAAATATTGGCAATGAAAAAGGAGACTGGGAAGGAAACAGAAATAGACCCATCAAGAAAGACAGGATAACCATGGAGGGGAAGGCCAGAGTATTTAAGAGAACTGAGCTTCTCAAGAACAAGAGAAGGGTGGGAGACTTCCCTGGTGGCACAGTGGTTAAGAATCCTCCTACCAATGCAGGGGTCACAGGTTCGCTCCCTGGTCCGGGAAGATCCCACATGCCGTGGAGAAACTAAGCGCGTGCACCACAACTACAGAGCCTGCGCTCTAGAGCCCGCGAGCCACAACTACTGAGCCCGCACGCCTAGAGCCCGTGCTCCACACCAAGAGAAGCCACCGCAAAGTAAAGCCCGCGCACCGCAGCAAAGAGTAGCTCCCGCTCACCACAACTACAGAAAGCCTCCACGCGGCAACAAAGACCCAATGCAGCCAAAAATAAGTAAATAAAATAAATAAATGAAGAAAAAAAAAGAGAAGGGTGGGCTGATTGTGCAAAAGCCACCCAACGTGACATGGAATATAGGAATAAAAAATATTGACTGTGCTTAGCAATTAAGAAGTTCACTGGTGATCTTGCTGTTAGAACTGTAACAAGGGGCGATGTTGAATAGTTTGGAAGGCATAGGGAAGAAACACTAGAAAAGAACTAAGGAGAAGTGGTGGCTTGTCTTTTCATGAATTTCATGTATGTTCTTAAAGATATCAATTAAACTTTTCAAGTTCTGGAAAAGAAAATTTTATTGTAGTATGAGCGCAATTCCCATTGTTCTAATAATCTATATAATTACATTCCTAAAAAGAATCGACTTCATTATTGGTATTATGAGTTAAAATATAGCTTCACTAAAACATACTAGGGCATGGGGGATAGGGGTTGAGGGAAAATGTTTTTTATCTTTGCACCATTAGGAAACACAAACCTGTTGGTACTTTAAGGAAAAAAAATGACCCATTTATTTTGCTGTCTCTAAATTTTACGGTAAATATCCTGTACAGACACAACAGTTGCCCCTTTTAACTCCATGTATAATTTGAAAGACAAAAGCTAAGAAAATTATAGCTTGTAATTTTAAAGGATAATAAAATAACACATTCATGTAAATGAAATTTGAGTGATCAGAAGCAAACATTGGAATTTAGCATTTAATATTTTTTGCAGCAGCAGTGTTACATGTCAAAGGCAAATGAACCTAGATACATGAAAAATATTCTGGCATCATTAAAACATTATAAAAGGTTTTTGAATGTCTGTAGCTTTTATTGTTTCTTTGTCAAAGCAATATGTTTACAGACTGACGTTTTGTATCTATGTTGCAGTAACTTTGGGACCAGGAGGTATGAACTTCACACAACGTTCTAAATGAATTTCATAAACACAAATCCTAGGGGCAGAGAGGATCCAAAGCAGCCCTTAATCTATAAGTCAGTTTTGATGTTCTCATAAATATATGTTTCTCACGGAAACACCAGTAGCCTAAAAAGTATCTTTCCTAAAAGAATTCTTTATCAAAAGCTTTTGAAATTGAACACAATGAAAAACTCAGAATTATATTAAAAATAAATTTGATTTAATTTAGCAAACATCCATTGCACAGTATCAGCTACCAAGTGTTGTTCCAGGTTCCTGCCTTTAGTTCAGAACCAAGAGGAATAATCAGACAGGAAGCGATTGAATATAAAATGATGAGACAAAAAAATAATAGAGGTATATACAATTTGCTGTAGAATTTTAGTCAATTTCCTTATGGAAAGTTGCTAGGAAATTTCTCCAAAAATTATGTGATTTTACAGTGTACATAAAAACTTTATCTATACTATCTGCCTTCAAGGACAACTTTCTTGGCTTAGCAGTTGATAATAAAAATGTGTTGCACTGATTTGGAGTTTGGGCCCCAGAGTAATTTTAAGAGCTTTTGAAGATGATTTCCCCACTTCCAGAAGACCCTGCATGGACAGCAGTAGCTGCTATAGCCAGTACTCCAAACTCTGTAGAAATGAGTTTCACCAACTTCTATCTGTAACTCTGAATTAGGCCCAGATTTTCTCAAGTGCATCAAGATGTGTAATATTATACACACTTCAACGAGCTACAATAGTCCCCGCTTATCCTCTGTTTTGTTTTCTGAAGTTTCTGTTACCCACTGCCAACTGAGGTCCCGAAATATTAAATGAAAAATTCTAGAAATAAACAACTCGTTTTAAATTGTGTGCAATTCTGAGTAGCATGATGAAATTTCAAGCCCTCCCACTCAATCCCACCCTGGATGTGAATCCCACCAGTTAGTCACTTACTAGCAGCATGGTTATCAGATCCACTGTTGTGGTATCACAGTGTTTCTGTTCAAGTACCTTTATTTTACTTAATAATGGCCCCAAAGTGCAAGAGCAATAATCACAATGACAATTTGGATATGCCAAAGAGAAGCCATAAAGTGCCTCCTTTAAGTGAAAAGGTGAAAGTTCTCAATAAGAAAAAAATCCTACTATGCTGAGGTTACTAAGGGCTATGGTAAGAACAAATCTTTTTTTTTTTTTTTTGGAGTATAGTTGATTTACAATGTTGTGTTAGTTTCAGGTGTACAGCAAAGTGATCCAGTTATACATATACTATCTGTATATTCTTTTTGTAATCTTTTCCCATATAGGCCATTACAGAGTACTGAGTAGAGTTCCCTGTGCTATACAGTAGGTCCTTATTAGTTATCTGTTTTATATATAGTAGTGTGTATATGTCAATCCCAATCTCCCAATTTATCCCTCACCAGCTCAGCTTTCCCCTCTGGCAACCATAAGATTGTTTTCTGTATTGTGACTCTATTTCCCTTTTATAAATAAGCTCATTTGTACCAATTTTTTAGATTCCACATATAAGTGATAACATATATGTCTCTTTCTCTGTGTGACTTACTTCACTCAGTATGACAATCTCTAGGTCCATCTGTGTTGCTGAGAATGGCATTATTTTGTTCTTTTTTATGACTGAGTAATATTCCATTGTATATATGTACCACACCTTCTTTATCTATTCCTCCGTCGACGGACAGGTTGCTTCCATGTCCTGGCTATTGTAAATACTGCTGCAATGAACACTTGGCTGCATGTGTTGTTTTGAATTATGGTTTTCCCTGGATATATGCCCAGGAGTGGGATTGCTGGGTCATAAGGTAATTCTATTTGTAGTTTTTTAAGGAACCTCCATACTGTTCTCCAGAGTGGCTGCACCAATTTACATTCCCACCAACAGTACAAGAGGGTTCTCTTTTCTCCACACCCTCGCCAGCACTTATTTTTCGTAGATTTTTTGAAGATGGCCATTCTGACTGGTGTGAGGTGATACCTCATTGTAGTTTTGATTTGCATTTCTCTAACAATTAGTGATGTTGAACACCTTTTCATGTGCTTCTTGGCCATCTGTATGTCTTCTTTGGAGAAATGTCTATTTAGGTCTTCTGCCCATTTTTTGATTGAGTTGATTTTTAAAAATTTTTATTTATTTTTTACACAGCAGGTTCTTATTAGTTATCTATTTTATACATATTAGTGTATGTATGTCAATCCCAATCTCCCAGTTCATGACACCACCACCACCCCACCCCCCTGCTTTCCCCCCTTGGTGTCCGTACGTTTGTTCTCTACATCTGTGTCTCTATTTCTGCCTTGCAGAAAATCAGGTTGTTTGATTTTTTCATATTGAGCTGCGTGAGCTGTTTGTATATTTTGGAGATCTATCCCTTGTCGGTTGCTTCTTTTTTTTGTTCTTTTTTATGACTGAGTAATATTCCATTGTATATATGTACCACACCTTCTTTATCTATTCCTCCGTCGACGGACAGGTTGCTTCCATGTCCTGGCTATTGTAAATACTGCTGCAATGAACACTTGGCTGCATGTGTTGTTTTGAATTATGGTTTTCCCTGGATATATGCCCAGGAGTGGGATTGCTGGGTCATAAGGTAATTCTATTTGTAGTTTTTTAAGGAACCTCCATACTGTTCTCCAGAGTGGCTGCACCAATTTACATTCCCACCAACAGTACAAGAGGGTTCTCTTTTCTCCACACCCTCGCCAGCACTTATTTTTCGTAGATTTTTTGAAGATGGCCATTCTGACTGGTGTGAGGTGATACCTCATTGTAGTTTTGATTTGCATTTCTCTAACAATTAGTGATGTTGAACACCTTTTCATGTGCTTCTTGGCCATCTGTATGTCTTCTTTGGAGAAATGTCTATTTAGGTCTTCTGCCCATTTTTTGATTGAGTTGATTTTTAAAAATTTTTATTTATTTTTTACACAGCAGGTTCTTATTAGTTATCTATTTTATACATATTAGTGTATGTATGTCAATCCCAATCTCCCAGTTCATGACACCACCACCACCCCACCCCCCTGCTTTCCCCCCTTGGTGTCCGTACGTTTGTTCTCTACATCTGTGTCTCTATTTCTGCCTTGCAGAAAATCAGGTTGTTTGATTTTTTCATATTGAGCTGCGTGAGCTGTTTGTATATTTTGGAGATCTATCCCTTGTCGGTTGCTTCTTTTGCAAATATTTTCTCCTATTCTGTGGGTTGTCTTTTTGTTTTGTTTATGGTAAGAACAAATTTTCTATACATGAAATTGTGAAGAAGGAAAAAGAAATTTGTGCTAGTTTTGATGTCACACCTCAAGCTGCAAAAATTACATCCACGGTGTGAAATAAGTGCTTAGTTAAGATGGAAAAGGCTTTAAATTTGTATAATCAGATCTTCTGAGACAGAGACAGAGAGATCACATTCACATAACTTTTATTACAACATATTGTTATAATTGTTCTATTTTATTATTAGTTATTATAGTTAAACTCTTACTGTGCCTAATTTATAAATTATACCTCATCATACATACGTGTATATAGGAAAAAACATAGTGTATATAGGGTTTGGTATTAGTAGGGTTTGGTACAGTGTCAGGCATACACTGGGTGGTTGGGAACATATCCCTCTTGGATAAGGTGCAGGACCTCTGCATCAGCGTCATCCCTGAGTGACTTAACTTTCAATATAATCTTAGAGAATTGTTTGTTTTCCTAAATTACTCATTACAAAGTTTTTATTTCCAAACTCTTATGCAATTCTAGTTATAAACATTAGAAACGTAGCATATCATAAATACTATTACATCAAAAGATCCATCTGTAGATACATTCTAGAGAAACTGGTGTGTATATTACTTTTAAGTAATGGTTAAAGGAAACCAAATAATAAACTTGCTACATATTCAATACATATAAATTCTTGAGTAAGGTGGAGGGAGGGGAAGACTGACAATAACCAGTTACCTTACGTGATTATCCTTATGGAATTATTGCACAGCCTGAAAAAATAACTCATCATTTTTTGAAGTTACTTATTGTGTGGGGATCCAGGATGCAAGCCTAACCACTAAGGAATAATATACTAGGACTTAATTAATTGTTTAACTGGGACCCTTGGTAATTTTCATTGTTCAACCATAATATATAAATATGGACTTGGTCCCTAGATTACAAGTAATTCTTCTTCACCCCAGTGTGAAGTTAACATGAAGACAGCTTAACACAGTACTTGTGACAGCATCTAGGCAAACTGTCATGTTTATAAGCAAGTCTTGAAAGCAATTCATGCAAGTTGCAAAGCAGCTTGTCATCACTGGATCTTGTATGCTGTGGGCAAAGAGTCCATAACAATGGGACTGACAAGTTGCAAAGAACAAAAACAAAAAAACTGGACAACTGGAAGAAGACAAAGATTTTAGAGAATGAAAGAGTAAACACATTTAGAGTCTGACAAACATGACTTGCTAAAAATGATTGCAGGCTTCCAAAAACTAGGAAAATAGATTCATGGAGTGATAGCTGCTAATCAGATAAAATTTAAAAATTAAAAATAAACAAGAAACCAAGTTTACATGTAGAAGAAATGACCACAAAGGATTATATGGTTGGTGAAAAGTGTGGGAAGAAATAATCTTTTCATCTTTGAAATTAAAGTGAAAGAGAAGGTTTAGTTTTAAACAGTCTAAATAAATTAAGCCATTACCTGCACACTAAGTAAATTAAATCATGAACTTAATTATTTATGAAGATAATTGCCATAAATTTATATTTTACTGTAGTTCAATGTAACACCTCTGTTACTTTTGAGTTTTTGTTCTGGAAAATTGGACAATGAATTGTAGAAAACATCATTTCCTGGAAAATAAAATACTAAGCCCCTGGAGAATGTAAAATGGAACTTCTGTGAAGTCTGAGTGGGGACTGAGTTGTGAGTTTTCTGAGATAGGAATCTATTTGCTTTGTTTTTCTTCTTATCCCAGTAGTGCTATGACTTATGGAATTGTTAAGCAGATAATGAGGCTATCTTCACCTGCTAAGTCCTAATGTGTTCCCAGAAAAAGCTATATACAGCTGGTCCCCCTTATCCTTGGGTTCGACATCCACGGTGTCAGCCAATGTCAGATCAACTATATTTGGGAAAAAAATTCCAGAAAGTTAAAAAAAAAAAAAACACTTGAATTTGCCACATGCTGGCAACTATTTACATGGCATTTACATTGTACTAGGTATTATACATAATCTAGAGATGATTTTAAACATATGGGACAATGTGTGCAGGTTATATGCAAATAGAACACCATTTTATATAAGATACTTGAGCTTTTGTGGATTTTGGTATCCTCAGAGGTTCTAGAACCAATGAATGTCTGATGGGTCCCGAGGGACGACAGTATAGGTGTGCTTTGAGAATAAAGCTCTAACCAGAACTTCAAAAATGGCACTAGTATGTCCCACAAACAAAGTTAAAAAAGGTTCTAAATCAAGAAATCTGAGACACAAGAATAAGGGTGCTACCAGAAAACTGGTGAATCTTGGAAACTAAGAAATGCACCTCTAATCCTCCACTCTTACTTTACTTAATTTTATTTTTTAAGTATAGAGTGATAAATATGGTACAATTTTTATGTATGTTCTGAATTTCTTAGTAATATTATGTGTCATTAATCAAACAATATTATACTAAGAAAACTTGCAGATGGCTGTGTTGTTTATTCAAACTGTTGACATTTTAGAACAAAATGCAAGAAGACGAGGCTGCTTATTACATATCATACTATAATTACATATATATTACCAATATTTTATCAAAGAAATAAAAGTGACTAGTTTTATGTTACTTATTCTCAATTTACACTGAGAGAATAAGTAAACTCAAAGTCATCCAAACAGCAAATATATACACATCCTTTCACTAAAACTTGTATACCTGTTATGTGCTAGGTAATGAGGCTACCATGGTGTAGCAAAAAAAATGTGCCACGTAAATGTTATTATAAAAATTATTATAATCACTGTTATTGTTTTAGTTAGTGGTGGTGATAGTAGTGTCAGGATCTATCATGTGACTGTTTCTTCCTCTCTATGATTTGTTAATCCTCATCCAATATATTGTATTTTAGAAAATTAGGAGCAACATTCTGCATAAATCCTCATTTATCTTCTTAAGAGATCAGAGCACCTTTGGTAATCCCCATGGTATAAAGCCTCGGAACAGGTTGATGGGCATGAATTTCATTCCTCTTCCTCTCCCAGGCATTAACAATGTCTCATGGCAGATAGATTGACCAGGTCCTTTTGATTTTTCATGTAATTTACCAGTATATTAGATTATCATTTATTTATTCCTTTACTCAATATGTGTTTATTGATCAACTGCTATTAGAGTTACTTGGGATACAGTGATAAACCAGAGTCCCTGTCTTCAAGAGTAGGTAGGTCATGATCCTTCCCCTATTGAAAGAGCATCCTTTTGGTAGATATGCTATGTGCTACATGATTGCATCACAAGAAATGTATCATGAGCTAGTGACAGCATGGCTAACCCAAGAGATTTCAAAAGTTCATGGTCTGCAAAATAATCTACACCTGACTTGCTGTGATGGGATGATCTGTGATTTAGTGGGTCCTTCTTATGTGTTTCTTTAGTGGTATATCTTCTCCCTCTGCCCCTTATTTTGTTCCCTGGTATAAGCATTCCCAATCCATCTCCTTGAAGCTCTCATACCTGTTGAATTTTATTTTGCTTTATTTATTGTTGGTGATGTTGTGTTTTTTCCCCTTTAAGTGAGATAGGATTGGAGATGGAGCTGGAGCTAGAGGAATGCTCTTCCCACAAGTAGAACAAAGCTCCGTCAAATATTTCCCTTTGGAATATAGACGTTGGTTATGGAGAAGGCTCTGAAGCTATTTCACAGTGATTTTTCTCTACTCCTACCCCAGTCAGATACATGAGAGAATCTTTCTCATTCAGAGTGAGAACCTTATGATTCTCCCATAGGTTAAGTTTATGTAAGTGCAGGGACCCCCTTAAGAGTGCAGTTCCCAGAAATGTCTCATGTTCACATATTTCCACACTCTGTCTCGAGCAGTTTGTCAAAGTTATCATTTCAGAGCTCCTTCCAGTTACAGATTCAACAACTTTTCTTCAAGTAGGCAGATCTCAATATGTGTCTCTAGATGAGCCTGTCTCTCCAAATTAACAGTGGTAGTTTCCCCTGAACTGAGTTTTCTGATAGGTCCAAGATAAGTCGTTGGTTTTCAATTTTCCCAGCCTTTGCTTATTGTGATGACGAAAGTGAGGATTTGAAAGCTCTTTATGGTTGGAGCTGAAATTGGAAATCCAAACATTAATATTATTAACCTAGCTATGTCAATGATACATCATTCCACTCCAGACTTTATAGAACAATGGGCATGGCATAAAGGACAAATATAATTTAACAACAGCCATAATGTGCAAAACCATGGCTATAAAACCTACCTCAAGGGGTGTAACGTAGGAACAGGAATAAAGTATCTGGATCTTACTCTGATAGAGAGAGTCTAGATGAAGAGCAAATACAGAATATGGAGTCAAACAGAATAGAAAACCAAAGAGTTGAGAATTTAAAAGTGTGAGACAGGATGTAAAATTTCAGAAATCATCAATTTGAAGTCCAGAGGACAGTCTTTTTTTTTTTTTTCATGAGTGTTTCTGTAGGTGTAGACTGCATGGAAAGTATCATAATAGAGAAGAGACCAGTTCATTTGGAATAATGTCTCACAAAAACTTATAAAACTCATTCTTATTTTTGAGAATATTTGCAAGGAGTGGAATGAATTCAGTGCAAATCAAAAGTAGACTTGATTGATTTACCATCTTGTCACTGAAGTCTAAATTCCCATCTGGTCAAAAGTGACTAGAGTCTTAGATACAAAAGGAAAGAAAGTTTTCACCCTCTGATTATAGGGAAGTCATAGTTTTCAAAAGTTGTCATACGTAAATCATGTGCCATTTTATAAAGCAAACTTTAATGTGCTGTCAGATTTTAAATTTTGGGGGGAAGGAAGTTCTTGTCTGGGGCTTTTAACTTAGACAGCTTTTGAGAAATTAGTGTCACCTGGAAGCATTTTATTGACAATTTAATGATTGACTTTTCTTCTACTAAGGGCAGGAATTTAAGGTGAAAGCAATGTCACTAATATTAAAACAACTTGATCATTCTGAAAGGCAAGTTATTTCAGGTCTGAGTCTCTTTGAAAACCTTTGAAAAAAAATCATTTTGATTCTGGAGCGTGTTGATTTTATGCCAGATTTTGCCAAAGATCACCAACTCTGATGTTATAGAAATTGGACTGCATGATTGGAGTTTTATAAGAAACTATGCTTAAAATGTCCTAGTTTATTATTCTATCATGAGGTGCTCACTGTGTTCTAAGTTTTGTTTGGGAGGTATTAATACTGAATATACTCACAATATGACATGAATACAAAATAGACTCAATTTATCACAGCAACTAGGAATAGTAACATCAAATTTAAATGGATAAGGACGGACTACTGTATTTTATTAATATCATGCCTATTGTTTATATGTTTTATTTTTTCCTTTACTTTCATATGTTTATTTGTATTAAAATTACATCTTCTTTAGGTACTATGTGGCTAGGTCTCCCTTTTTGAATTCATTATGTTAAAATGTGCCTTTTAAACAGAGTTCTTATACTATTAACCTTTAAAAAACTATAGAAACTATTAAATCAATATTCCAATTTTATTATTTATTATGTTTGTTCTCTCTAATTTTTATTCCATTGTTTTTCTTTCCTTCCCTTATTGTGATTATTTTAATATTTTAATAGAGAGTATTTTAAATCATCTACTGGCTTTTTGGGCAAAATTGTTTCTATTAGTTTTCAGTAGTTGCTTCTGATCTTATTTTACAATATACATATCTAAGTTTTCACAGCCTACTTAGAGTTAATATTTTAGCACTTCATATAAAACACAGTAAGTACAGAAGGATTATAAAACTATAAGCCTTTCTACCACTGTATTTTCTTTCTTTTGTGTTTAGTTGTCCAGGCCTGCCATAAAAAATACAACATACTGGTTGGCATAAAAAAACAGATTTAGTCACATTTTTAAAGAACGAAACAAGAAAACACAGACTTTTATATTTACTGAGACATTTACCATTTCTGATGCTCTTCTTTGCTTTTATGTATTGAAATTTCTCTGTAATATACTTTCCTTTTTTGTCTTGTTAATATCCTTTTGCACTTTCTGCATTTTGCATTTCTTGTGGAAAAAATCTGGCATCAAATTTTCTTATTTTTATTCATATGATACTGTTTTTATTTTTCCTTTCTTCCTGAAAAAATGTTTTTACTAAATATAGATTTTAAGGTAGGAGGTTTTTTTACCTTTTTTTCAACACTTTACCTATTTATTTTATTGATTTTTCTCACTGTTGTCCAGACACCATGATTTCTGACTTGAAATCTGCTATCATTTTAATTCTTGTTCCTCTCTATTTAATGTCACTTTTCTCTACTTCCTTTGAGTTTTTTCTTTATGTTGGTTTTCCAGCCGGTTGATTTTATGTGAATAAGCTTGGTTTTCTTTTAACTTATCTTATTCATGATTTGTTGAATTTTTAATCTATAAATGTATGTCATTTTGAAAAATCTGAGAACTTTTCATCCATTATTTCTTCAAATATTCTTTCTTCTCAAATCTCTTTCACTTCTTTTTCTTGTTCTTCAATTAAGTATTCATTAGACCTCCTGATAGTTTCCCACAGCTCCCTAAAAATGTTCTATCTGTTTGTTTGTTTTAATGCATTTTCTTTCTCTTCTTCTGATTGGATTGCTCTAACTTTAAAGGTAGCTGATTCTTTTGTCTATCTTCTCCATTGTGCTTTTGGGTCCACTGAGTAAATTTTTTTGTTTTAGACATTATAATTCATAATTAGCCTACAAATTCAATAATTTGGATGAATTGGAGAAATTCCTTGAAAAATACAATTTACCAAACTGATATAAGAAGAAACAGAGAATCTAAGTTGTTCAATACTAACAAAAATTCAAAAAAACTTTTAACAAAAACACTCCAACCGGGAAATCTTTAGGCCAAGATGGTTTTACTGGAGAATTAAATCAAACATTCAAGGAAGAAAAATTACTAATATTACTTATTTTATTTATTTACATAATAAATCATTGTCTTAAATGTTTTTTGAAGCTAGTATATGGATAATGCCAAAATCTGAAAAAGAGGTCAGAGAGAGGAGAGAGAGAGAGAGGGAGAAGAGAGAGAGAGAGAGGGAGAGAAGAAAGGAGGAAAGAAGGAAAAAGAAAAAATGAGAGAGAGAGTTGGAGAAATGGAGGTACAGAGGAAGGAAGGAAAGAAGAAAAGAAGAAAGAAAAGGAAAGGAAGAGAAAATAACATGTCATCGCTATCTCTGATTTACCAAATTAAGTTCACCAATATATACAAAGGAGACTCTATTATGACCAAACTCAGTATTATCTCAGGAATTCAAGGGTACTTTTTAAAATAGCTTTACTGATATGTAATCCACATAGCATGCAATTCACTCACTTAAAGCATACAATTAGATTTATGTGCAACCATCACCACAGTCAATTTTAAGATGTTTTCATAACCTCAGAAAGTAACCTTATACCCTATAAATATCACACCCTGTATTAGATTCCCAGACTGACATAACAAGGGGTTGACAGGACCATACTCCCTCTGAAGACTTGAGGGAAGAATCTTTCCTTGTCTCTTTACTTCTGTCCATTATTGCTGATGCCTTTTTGTGCTCTGTTATTAGTTGCATATGTGTTTATAATTTTTGTATTCCTGATGGATTGAACTTTAAACATTATGAAATGTTCCTCTTTTTATCTAGTAACATTTTTTGTCTTAAACCCTTAACTAAAACACAAGATATGCAAATCATATTTTAAAAAATGATAAAGATAAGTTGGCCTCCCTAATGAAAATTAAAATTCAGGAAATTAGAAGGCAGACCACACACAGGGAACAACTCTCTGGAAGTAAAAAGAACTCTAAAAACTCAGAAATGAGTTCAAATTAATTAAAAGTAGTATCAATTATCTTTAAAAATTACACCAGCTGTGTCAAGATTTATTTACTAAATTGTGTTGATTTAGATATGAAATTTTTGCTTTTATTTACATCAGATTATTGAAGATGTATAAACAGATTTTAATCACGTTGATTGAAACAATTCAGCAAGTCAACAGATGCTCACATATTACTGCTATGTACCAGTTGAAGCTAAGAGATTGTTTTTTTCTGGAGTTGGAGATGGTTGATACAACACATACACTTCTGATCTCATCCACAGAAATCAAAGTTCCTGATGTTTACTGCAGTTTGTGATGTGCCAACATCATTTCAAATGTGATACAATAAAAATAATTATGTCCGAGGTAAATGTGAGCTTGTCATCATCTATTTTACAGTGCATTTTAAAATGAAAAAATGCTCACTATTCTTAAGAAAGCTAACTTTTTGTTTTTTATTATATCCTTTAATAACTTATCCCCAAAGAAACCAAAGTGTCAACAATCATTGAGCCAGAACTGGCAGCTTGTCAGTTCTCACTGCTCAATGAAAAAAGAGCAGACAGACATAATCCATCAGAGACAACACAGCTCTACTTATCAAATTTTATGATGCTTCATTTCAAAATATTTTCTAGAATCATCCAAATGAACACATATACTATACATTAAGGAAAATACTTCAATATCAATTAATTTATTCCATGAATCTATCATTTTTATGTCTACAAGGAAGAAAGGAGAACAACTTAAAACCATGATTATTCTTCCTAAACCATTAATAGCAAACATGTATGTTCTAATCATTGAAGCTTCCTTCTGTAACTTAAATAAATTTTACCTTCGTGTTATGTTTCCATATTATTCTGCCTTAAATTCTCACTAAGAATTTCAGATTGATTCCAGATACGTTTGACAACGCATATATTGAGAGGATGACAAACATTACCCTTCGATTACAGTAAGATTTTTAAATTTGAAAACACTAATAACCAATGTCTCATAACGTATTTTAACTTAAAAAGGCATGAAATGTCCCTTTCTCTTCAGTCACAGTTCTCTCTATTCTTTACTGCTTTTACACTGGAATTAATATTGTACTTAGGAATAACACTAACATAGGTGGTTTTGATGATTTATATAAAAAGTACACACTTGCATACGATAGATCAAGTGAAATTGCTGAATTCATTCCAATAATTATTATTCCTAAATAACCTATTAGAAAGCATTCAATTGTTAATGGATTTTTAAAACATCTTTATTGAGGTGTAATTGATTTACGTTGTTGTGTTAGTTGCTGCTGTATAACAAAGTGAATCAGCTATACAGATACATATATCCCCATATCCCCTCCCTCTTGCCTCTTCCTCCCACCCTCCCTATCCCACTGCTCTAGGGGGTCACAAAGCACCCAGCTCATCTCCCTGTGCTATGCGGCTGCTTCCCACTAGCTATCTATTTTACATTTGGTAGTGCATATATGTAAATGCCACTCTCTCACTTCGTCTCAACTTACCCTTCCCCCTCCCTGTGTCCTCAAGTCCATTCTCTACGTCTGTCTGCATCTTTATTCCTCTCCTGTTTAGACCCCATATATATGTGTTAGCATACGGTATTTGTGTTTCTCTTTCTGACTTACTTCACTCTGTATGATAGACTCTAGGTCCATCCAACTCACTACAAATAGTTCAATTTCGTTTCATTTTATGGCTAAGTAATATTCCATTGTATATATGTGCCACATCTTCTTTATCCATTCATCTGTCGATGGACACTTAGGTTGCTTCCATGTTCTGGCTATTGTAAATAGTGCTGTAATGAACATGGTGGTACATGTCTCTTTTTGGATTATGGTTTTCTCAGGGTATATGGCCAGTAATGGGGTTGCTGGGTCATATGGTAGTTTTATTTTTTAGTATTCTCTACGTCTGTCTGCATCTTTATTCCTCTCCTGTTTAGACCCCATATATATGTGTTAGCATACGGTATTTGTGTTTCTCTTTCTGACTTACTTCACTCTGTATGATAGACTCTAGGTCCATCCAACTCACTACAAATAGTTCAATTTCGTTTCATTTTATGGCTAAGTAATATTCCATTGTATATATGTGCCACATCTTCTTTATCCATTCATCTGTCGATGGACACTTAGGTTGCTTCCATGTTCTGGCTATTGTAAATAGTGCTGTAATGAACATGGTGGTACATGTCTCTTTTTGGATTATGGTTTTCTCAGGGTATATGGCCAGTAATGGGGTTGCTGGGTCATATGGTAGTTTTATTTTTTAGTTTTTTTAAGGAACCTCCATACTTTTCTCCATAGTGGCTGTATCAATTTACATTCCCACCAGCAGTGCAAATAAGATTATTTTTCCATGTAGACATAAAGATTTTAACTAACAAAATTTGGTGCCTTAAAAGATTAAAGGAGAAATATAATAAAATTCTGTAAAGGTTCCTACTTTGTAACATTATTAAATGTTTTTGAACAGCTGAAGCCTTCATCTATGATGTTGAGAGCTTACAAAAGCTCTACCAGCTCTACCAGCCAATGCCCTGGACTCTAGAATAAATGTTATTATGAATTTTTCATAGGTACCTCATGTCAGAGTCCTTTGAGTGACCAATTTACTCTGAAATCACATGTCAGCTTGGTAAGTCTAGGCATTAAGCAGTTCACTTTAAATAGTAAAAATAAAGCTGGCAATGTAATGTGACACCTAAATCTTCAATGACAATGAATTCTATTCACTTCTTTATTTAGACTTTAAAACTCAGTATTTCACAGATAAAAACACACAGTCATAGAGGGTTTAAGTAAGTTGCCCCATGCACCTCGTTATGCACTAAAGCTGAGGTTCAAACCCAAAAGTAGTGTTCAAGACATAGAGAACAGACCTGTGGTTGCCACGAGGGAAGGGGGAGTGGGGGAGGGATGGACTGGGAGTTTAGGATTAGCAGATGAAAGCTATTACATATAGAATGGATAAACAACAGAGTCCTACTGTATAGCACAGGGAACTTTATTCAATATCTTGTAGTAAGCCACAATGGAAAAGAATATGAAAAAGAATATATATATGTGTGTGTGTGCGTGTATGTGTATGTGTATATGTATAACTGAATCACTTTGCTCTACAGCAGAAACACAACATTGTAATTATACTGTACTTCAATAAAATAAATTTTTTAAAAAAAGGTAGAGTTCAATAAGATTTTTTTCTATACAGATAGGTCTAGAAAAATTGTATCCATTAGTCAAGGACAGCAGTAGGGAAAGCTAAACCTATAGGTATGGGGAGGGGAGAAGCTGTGTGGAGAAATATTTGACAATGTTGGAAATTGCAAGGTTCATGCTATCCACAGGGAAGGGAGATAGTTCAGTATATGGATTTCATCAATGATAGCAAATGTTTGACCACAATGGACAATAGCCACCAACCCAGAATTTGATACATAGCCAAAACTTGCTTAAGATTTAAAACAAAATAACATTTTCTGTTTGATTTTATGTTTGTTTTCAAATACTGACAATCTCAAGTCAATCCAGCATATGTTCCCAGTCCCTTGATTAGGGCTCCAACCTTGTTCCTGGCAGTTGTTCTTTCTGCCTCTTGGCTCTGTTCTCTGAGACGTCTTTTCCATAAAAAGTAGCTCATGTTTTCAATTAAGTAGCTTATATATTTCTGAGGTGTTAATAAAGGGTTTTAGATCACACCCTTGATTTTATCTTTATTATATTTTCCCTGATAACAACCTAGATTAAATCTTTGTCTTAGAAGCTGTTATTTAATTTGAGAATTGTCTGCCAACTGAGGAGAATGGGAATGAAAAAGAGTTTTACTTCTTAATTTAAGAAACCCTGGCTTTTTTGTGTTTAGCTCATCTCTCTGTGTCTATATCTTTCCTACACAGCCAAAAGAAGTCAGTTCTGCCTGGAAATCTTCTTAGCTATATTCCAGTTCATTAGGTACACATTTTATTTTTCATGTTACTGCAGGATCCAGTATTACCAAAATACACCACAAAATAACAAAGGTCTTCTTTCCTCCAACTTCCAGTTTACATTCTTATTACTTTCTTTCAATCCCTCTCTGAGATCAGCCTCTGTGTCTTTATGCATTTAATACTTTGCTTGCGGTGTTTCCAGGTTTCACTAGCACTTTCTTCATTTCCTCAAGGTTGTGTGGCCTTCAACTTGAAATCCAGTCTGAAATGCAGTGCCACGTGTGACTAAAAGTTAACAAAATACACAATTTTTTTCTGGATAATAGATTTTTTAATCTTTTTTCATGTCATATCATGTTTTGATCTTGTTATTTTAGCCCTTCACAGAAATGTTTTAACTGAATTGCATTTTGTTATTATATTACTTCAACACAGGTATAAAACCTAAGGAATGATCATAAGAAAACATATTGCAGAATTTATGGTAATGATATGTATGGCTTAAACATCTTTCCCAATACCTCATATTGTGTACCTCTCACTGAGTTATAGCCACATTTAAAAAAACAAACAAAAACAAAAAAAAACTCCTGTGTCAGAAATAGCAGGCTTATATTACTTCTACTACCATAGGCTTTTTTTTTTTTTTTTTTTAATTTGGAGCCTAGGAATCTTGATTGATAAATTTGCAGCCAACTTTTAAGAACCAGTGAAGTTATTAAGGGATAATCTATTTCCAAATAAATCTTAACCCAGACATCTTCATTAGTTCCTATGTTTATTTTCCATTTGCTTTAGTTTTCTTAAGCATGTATTTGTTCCCCTTACAGAATATAGAACTGTTCAAGCTAATTCAAGTGATTTTAAGAATGAAGCTGACTCTACACAGGAGGTCACATGTAGAATTAAAAGAAAAATGAATAAACTCTTTCTGCCTTTGATATATTGAGATGGATTGGCACATTATCCCAGTTCTTCCATTGGGTCATTTCTTAGGGAAAAGTTATTAGTATAACAGATGCTTTTACTAATGCATTCTACTCAAAGTTCAATGACCCTCACCCATGTCCAACCTACTGGCAGAGAGCAACCTTAATCAGATCTTCCTAAGTGCAATTTGACTACAGTGCTGTAGATGCATGTTTCTCTCAGCCTTTAGTATGATTGGGATCTGCACAATCCCCTTGATTTGATTGATCCAAATCAACTGTCAAAGTCTCTATCTAAGCCACTCTAGCTAAAGTATATTTTAGTATTTTCTAGAATTGAAGAGATTAGAGTTCATGGAACAGGTTATACATACACAGCACGCCTGTTCCAATCCAAACGATGAATTCTTAGTTGTCACATAGCTGCACAAAGTTAGCGCTGTTTTTTATTTATGTCTACCTTAGAGGTAAAGCTCTGCCTTTAAAATGACATCTAACCTGCAAAAGGGGAAAATAAGAAGCAAGAGCTGATAGACATTGTTGATACATTTTAACTAAACGTGCAGGCGTGAGCATGCGTTGGTCATCCACATGGGAAGTTGGTGTCTCAAAATCAGTAATTTGATGAATGAGATATGAAGGAGAAGCTGTTTCAATTGTAATTTTGAGAGTAGTTGTAGTTGCCTTAAGCCTTTCATCTGGACATTGCTTTAAACCATTAACTGTAATAAAGAATTCAGATTATATGTGTGTTCAGGAATTCCATTTTAAGAAGAGAGAACAAATGTAAACCTCATTTAATATTTGATTTGAAGAACTGACATGAGACAAAACTTGATACAAGTATATTGAGTAACAAGCACTGTATTAGCATGCAGTAATACGTTTTGAAAACATTCACAGTGACAGAATTTGCTTCCTTTCCACAGACACAAATGGAGAACATTCAGAGTAGTATTAAAGGGAGACCCTCAAGTTGCAGTAAGATTATAGAGAAGAAAATAAATTCCTGAATCTTCTGCTTAGATGTAATTTCTTTTATTCTTTTATGCATCCACAATCCATACATATTTATTGCATACCTACTCTGTGTTATATGGAGTTATTGCATACTGACTATTTGTATGGTTCTCTACCTATTCCATGAATAATATTGAATAGTCCTTCACATCTGACATTCTGTTGTGTATTCAGCATCATAAGGCATTTAAGGTATTTATTTTTCCCAATATCTAAAGATTTCTATTAAAATCTATTATTTAGAAAATAGTCTTCAGTCATAGAATCAGGGAAATCTATATATAAAAATTATGCTGGGACTTTCCTGGTGGCACAGTGGTTGAGAATCCACCTGCCGATGTAGGGGACACGGACACACACACACACACACACACACACACACATACAAAATTATGCTGCACATAAAACCAGACCCAGCGTAAGACTTAGAAACATGAAACTAACATGGCTCAAAAATGGAGCTAGGAAAAACAATCATAACTGATATAATTTCATACAGAATCCAAAATAATTAATAAAATTAATAAAATGAATGCCTTTCATCATCGAGCTTAAATATTTCTTAAATTATCAGAAAATAATTGTAATAAAAATAAGATTACCTTATTAAACATACCAATGGGAGAATATAAGGTTCATAGGGCCACATATTATGGTGGTCTAAGTTTAGCTATCATAGAAAAAATTACTCAGGAAATAAGCTTTTTTCTTCATCTCTCAAACAGAGTGCTACTCCAATAAGTGTGAGAGCAATAGAATGTAATGCAAAAAATAAAATTTTAGAGGATTAAAAGATACTTATTAATTTTTTCACTATTCAACAACTAGAACTGTACCAATACTTGCTTAATTTTTGCTGGTGTATTTTTATCATAATTATTAACCTCAAAAGGTATATTTGAAACTTCCTTGTCCTCACAGCTGTACTAGTGTTTACACATACCAAAACATGCATTTAGCAAGCATTTAGCCATGTTAAAATTATATATTTACAAGTTCCCTCCCACTATATTACAAAATAATTGAAAGAAGATACCAAATTTTATTACTATTTCTTTCACTACATTTAATACAGTGCCTAGAAAATAGAAAGCAGTCCATAAAATATTTATTTACATTGTTCAATTAATTCTTTACATTGTTAATTACTACATAATATAGTGAGAGTGTAAGAACACAGGAGGAACAAATGCAAAACACCCAGAGAGTAAAAACTTGCCAAGGATAATAAAATATGAAAAAAATGGAGAAATCATAGAATTTTAACATCTTTGTCTTTATAACTTTGAAAATACTTTTTCATTCAACAGTGATTAACTTTCACTGGCAAAGTCTCCACGGAATCACTCATCATTCTGATAAGTTACTAGATGGAATTATTATTTACTCCACTTGTATAGTCAATCAGCAGTACTCATTCCTTATCCAAGTCATAACTATCACATTACCATTTCCACAGCAAATATTAATCAGCAGGTATTCAGGTGCCTGAATACCATGAGCTAAATTGTGCTGAATTACAATACACATTAATAAAGTAGAACTCTCCAGAGATTGTTGATATATGGCTTTTACTGATCATACATTAAATTGTATTAAGGTGAGAAACACCCCTTAAATAAATAAATGAAAACTTACTCTGCTTGAATAATTTCAATTTAGAAATTAATGTGTTAACATGGCCTGTGAGTCACTGCCCGTCTTCTCCAAATAAACTCTTGTGATGGAGGTAGGATGTGCTCACTTTATATTCTACTGCCCTCTGGCTGATAAAACTTGCTGCCAGATAAGAGATTAGTTAACATTCAAGATATGTTAATTAATGTACTTTATTAAAATGTGTTATTGTTGCCTTTATTCATTCTTAGTACGTAATTCATTGCTGTAGGGGATACAATAACACCATTAGGGCTTTCCAAAGAGTCATCAAAACCTCACACAGCTGCATCAGATTTTAAATAGTAGGATTCCTCTATTCACCTTTTGCTGCTTAAAATAATTATTTTTTTCTCACTGTGTGGCAAACCATAATTTAAAAATTTATTATACTAAGTGAATAAGGGGAATTCATTTGTAAAATATGTGGGAGGTTTATCCCAAGAAGCTCAATTGAATATGTTTAAAATATTCTGTGTTAAAAAGATTAAATCTTGTAAATTTATGAAACTTGGGAAAGCCGTTTAAATTAGTGGTAGACACACTCAGGCATACGACAGAACTTTCTTAATCAATTTAGTTTATTTCTTCTACAGACATGCTGTCTAGTGCCTTGGTAGGCTGAGAACTTTCTTTTAATGGGCTACTCTGAAGCACGTCGATGTACATCTATTCCCACGAGGTGAATTATTATAGTTACCAAGAGTCAACTGTATTAGCTTCTAATCCTCTTATATCAGTCAGGGTAATCTGGGGAGTGTTGTGGAAACAACCCTAAAATCTTAGTAGCTTAACACTAAAGTCTACTGCTAACTTATTCAAAGTCAGCTGCATGTTGTGTCACACTTCAGTCCGCTGTATTCCATCGAAAATCTAGACTGATTCCACTGAGATAGCACAAGTTGCCATATTTGTGTTGTCTTTTCAATATGTGCCTTGGGGCAGAGAATGAGAAAATACGGAGAATAGATCTTCTTTGCTTCCCACAGGTGTCTACACATTTTCTCCTACAAGTCATTGTCCAGAACTAATCACATAGTACCAAACAAACTGCAGGCGAAGTTGTGTTATGCAGGCAAATACACGGATATTTGGTGATCGTTACATGTTTCTTCTATTGTCATTATGTAATTTAAATCAATTTTAAGAAATATATTAAATAGGAGTGAAAAAACTGCGATATAGTTATTAAAACATGACCACTTTGGAACACCTTGGTAAAGTCCAGTTGATTAAAAAAGCACAGTACCCAGTTAAGTGTCGTAAAATTTTTGTAAAAAATAAATAAGTAAATATAAGGAAAAGACACTAAAATCAAAGTGAGTGATTTAAACTTTTCATTAATTTTCTTTAAAAAGCAGATAATGGACACATTGTAGTTATTTCTGTGAGTTGTATGAAAAATAATAAACTTGCATAATCAGACTCAAATAGACTCATATTAAAAGAAAGGGCCTTGAACTTACATTATATTTGTAAATGAACAATATTTAAGTTAAGATAAAATGTTTAACTTATGTTCATATAAAATAAGTTAAAGAATGGTGATATTATGCATGGTTGAGTACATTACTTCTGTGTGACTTTGATCAAGTTATTTAACTTTCCAATCTGTAAAACAGGTTAAAAATAGTACACATCTCTTGGAGTTGTGAGGAATAAAGAGGAAAATATATGGAAAGTGTTTACAGTGCATAAATATCACCGAATGCATGTTAACTATCATTAGAATAATCACAATTTTAACTGACTTATTTAATTAACAAGTCAAATTTTAGTACGATTTCCATTGGGGAATAAACCTTCTATCTCTAAAGTTAAAAATATATTTACCTTTACTGCATTTTAGTATATGTAGTTTAAAAGTTAGCAGCCTTATAGACTTATTTTAAATTTAATAAATTTAACTTTATTTTAAAATATAGTTTCCAAAGAAATTTAACCTTAAAATTTTGATTAATTTATTAACTTCTTTAGCATTTCCTTTTTTCAAATAAATCTAATACATGAATTCCAAGTAAGGGAAATCATCTGCAGTAAGGTTTTATTTCAACTCTAAAAACTTACTAACATACATAAAAGTATATAATCAAACACTTTTTAACATAAAAGTATATAATCAAACACTGTTTTTAATCCATCTGTTAGCATTTGTAAAGCATTTGACTGTCAGTAGTGAAGAAACCTAAGGAGATATAAACAAGTCTTTAAAATAATAATTTGGAAATTCAAATCATTATATATTCTTAATAGTGCCATATTTTGAATTGTTTATTTTTCTGAGTAGTCTAGTTTTATACTCTATCTTAACACTGGAATTAAAACAGCATGCAATACACTACCATGAGATACTCTGTTACATGTTTAAGACAAATTCATATGTTGACATTCAATAATGAATAGATCTTATTAACATATATTACCATCAAAAGATATGTAAGTATAGAATTTATTTTATAAAATGGTCCTACACACACACAACTCTTCTTCAATCAATGGCTGGAAGGATGTACATCTTAAACAAAATACAAAATTAATTTCCTTTTAGATTTGTGTTCTTTTTCATTTTCTTTTTTCAAACTATGAGTGCAAAAATATGTAAAAATCCAATTTTGTAAATATTTAGAACAAAAAATGAAAAAAAATATTCAGATTTGAATTTGTTTTTCTCTCTTTTGAACCATATTACATGAAATGATAATTGGAAAATTAATTTGCCAATGGCCTTTTTGGATCTTCCAATGGCCCCCTTTTATCAGGGGAAATAATATACCAATTTTTCTCCACTCTATTCAAATACAAATATTAATCAATCATGCCAATTTCAACACATTCAAATTCTACCTAGAATGAAGAGCATTTGAATTTCAAATGTTATTTGGAATACACATTCACAAAATAAGTTGAATTTATTTTGATCTCAACAAATACTTTGGTCAGGATCAAACATCCTGCCAGGAAGAGTTAGTACCTTCAGTTCCATCTTTGATAAAAGCCGTTTTTTGGTTTTTTTTTTGTTGTTGTTTTTTTTAATGTGAGGCAAAATATTCACTTCTGGGAGAGAATGAATATTCAACCAAGATCAACAGCCTCTCAGTGTTTGGAGTTTGTGATTGCAAATTCATAGTGTCTATAACTTTGATGTGAAATTTTGAATTGCAAATATTGTACTGTAATTTTATAATCCAACAAAAGAAACATGTTTGAAAACAAATGATGTAAGCCTCACTTTCAAGAGAACTTCTTGGACATGGCTTGTAGTGCCAAATAGATTTGAACAGAGCAGCTGCTTCCTGAGCGGGTTTCCCTACGGTCTTGTGGATAGATCTGTTCCCAGTGGTTAGCAGAGTTTCCTTTTATTGTTTCTGACAAGCATAGCAGTCTGGTCACAGGTGTGGAAGACGGTTTTCTTAAAAAGAGAAGAAATATCCAAATTTTGACTGACATTTTGATTATATTTAGGGAACATCTCATATGTAACACAAATGCATAGTAGGCTCAAAGTTTTACACAATAACACAAGACATTACTAAGCCATACACTGCATTGATTTGGTAGTTTGGAGAATCTGATATACTTACTCCTTTAAAGCTGCTTTCAGAATAAGCAGGAAGTACAGCAGGTGGGTTGGGTAAAACATTTCCATCATGAAATCACAGGTTCTAATTATGCAAAAGGCTTACTTCTGGTTACCATGGCTCCTTTGCAGTTCTTATGGAAGTACTTATTTCTCTTTCCATAATTGTTCATTTCAGTTAGAGATTTTATATTATTCAGATCCAGTACTTCTTTGTAATGAGTTCTACTGCAGGGTTCTTCTCAGTTATCACCATTCTTCTTGGTATTCATTATTCTGTCACAGTCTCTATCTCTTTAGAGTATTATAAAATTTTGTGTATCAAAATAATTTGATCCTCCTCTACTGCTTAATTCCCATTTTTGATGATATTTCAGAGTCCTTACAATGTACCCATTTTTAAATATAAAAAAAAGCTCAAACATGAAAAAGGGCACATATTATAGAAAGACATATTTTTGCTCCCTTATTGAAAGTAGTTGTCAAATGTGTCAATTTACATACTGTAGAGAGTCTAAGCATGAATATTTAAAAAATCAAAAACATAAACTCTCATAAATGCACAAAATATGTCACTAGCAATTGCTCATAGTTTATATTATAATATAAAATGAGAGTCAGGATTTTCACAAAATTCTAACGATCAGAACACTCATTGGTTGAAGCTGTCTCATGAAAATCACATGCTGATGAACATTGTGATAAGCCTAAATATATTACATGCACAGATTTCTGTTCATATCTCACATTAGGTGATGAATTGTTGGAATCCTACAACTAGGAGAGAGGGGACAAGTCAACTCTGCTCTTATGCCGCCAAATGTATCAATAGGTTGTGCTGCTTCTTCCTGCCTGAGGTTTGTTTTGACCATCACAACATTAAGTAATTAATGAAAAACTCTCGTTTCTTCCTTTCTGGATGCTGAAAACATTAAATATAATGCAGCAGCAGACTAGAAGCAGTATATTACCTCTAAGGCATGGTCAACATACTAGAAAGATCAAAATATTAAAAAAAATAGTGCTTCCTTAATATTCTGATTTCCAAGGTGATTCTATTTCCATGTCAGTTGGACAAAATTTGTCTTTTGAAGTCATTTGTGTTCTGACATTTTGTGTTTAAATTCTTAAATTTAAATGTATTACCTCCTGTATTTTACAGGAGGTAATACATTAATAGTCAATATTAATACTCCATTATATGTGGATGTAAATACATTATAAGAAACCATATCCATTTTTAGAAGTAAAGAAAATGGTAATGGATCATAGACTCTTCAGAGTTTAGAAAAGACAACGTGGAGAAGAAGGATTGGTAGTGATTTTTTTTTAAAAAACGCATCTAAAGATAAAATGAAAATGTGTATAAAACCAGAATCTAATGTTAGTTTTAGTGAATCAAATTATTTGGTATGATTGGAGGATCTGACTTCACTTTGTAGAAAGACCAGATAATTTTCTCTTCCCATTCAATGTTTTCATCCATTTTTACTTTTGTTGTTTAGTTGTCACTGTGGCATGAGGTAGTGAAAGGTACATTTTTGTACACAGTAAAATTGGAAAAGAAAAAAATGACCCTGTGTACCTGTGACTATGATATTTTGGATTAGAAACAAATATAATAATCACTAGAAAACTTAAGTAACTATCCCAATTTCTAGTGAAAGTTATAAATTCAGTCATTAGTAAACTTCAATACTAGGTAAACCTAAGTTCTTAGATAAATCTTTGAAAAGAAATTATCAATAAAAACTTAAAAAGCTCTTCCTTGTGAACGTCTTTTGGTATTTCTAAATGACTCATAAATACTTACAGGATTATCCCAAGAGAAAAATTGAGATTCTTGTTGGGTCCAAATTTTAAGAGTTCCTCTTGACTCTTTGAAAACTTATCCCACTCCCTCCATTCTTACTTAATGCATGCTGATTTGCATTGTCCCACAGAAACTAAAATATTATAGTCACAGGTAAAGGCAAAATATGGCAGTTTTTGATAATATTGCTGTTGTGGTTTTAATCTTAAACTGGGAAAACCAGCAGTCTTTCTGCCAATAGACGCAAAAATGATTTACAAGACTCTGCAGGTTCAAAATTAGGAGGCTTAAAGTAAACAAGTGAACAAATGTCCTGGATTCTCTATCTCTTGTCTAACCAACAATTCTTTGAATATTAAAAGCAATATTTAATCCCATTATGTCACACAAAATATCTTTAAGTTTGACTTAGATTGTTGGGTAAGGTAAAAATTATGAACACTTTCAAAGAACTTTTTACTCTGTGTGAACCTTAGGGTTCAGTAAAGGGGAATGTGCACAAAGCCAGTTTTGTACTTTCACCAGTCTACCTAGTACCTGACCTCATTACAGTCACTTCAAACTATCAGTCGATATTTATCTATTCATATCCTGTTCTTAAAACATTCCCAAAGTGAGTTCAATAAAGTAAAAAAAAAACAAAAGTCAGAAATAGCATTTCTTCTAGAAGTTGTGTTTTGTCAATATTGGCCCTCAACTCTTTGGCTTTGCTTTGTTTTCCTATAAACCGTTAATGGCTAACCAGTTGCATTCAGTAACAATATATTTTTTTCTTTCTTAAACTAAAATATCAAGGATTTTAATAACATTTTTTGAGCAGACAATCTTCTTTTCGTCCATTTGTAAATAATAGAGTATGCATCAAAATGGACAGGGCAATGAGCATGTTAACTGCCTGTGCAGAGAATTGGGAGTTCTGGCTTATCCTCGAACGTTATGAATAGATGTATCTCATTTTATTTTCATGCAAATCCATCTTGTTTCAGCAATCACATTTTGCTTTCCAGTTCTAGCTTTGGATTCCTTGAATAAACAAAGACCCTGGTCATCCCCTAGACAGTCTTACTTTTATGTGCCTTTCCTAATGGGCTTAAAGAATAAATTCAGCAATTTAGCATATAAGCGTCAACAGGGTTCAACCACCTCTTCAATGTTGTTTATGCTCTTAAGAATATTGCCCAGGGTGTTGGAAATCCATTTTGAAGAGAAAAAATTGTCAAATCAAGTGGATTTTCAGAGAAGTAGGCAACAAAAACAGTAAGGGTGACTACTTAAACCACCAATAGTATGAACTTATGCCCTTTGGACCTGTCAACTGGGTGTTCCAATTATCCTGGGCAGTTTTCGCTGGCTTCAGGTGAATGTAATTTTTTGACAATACCTATCTTTAGCAACATATGACCAGAAGAGTTAGTTTTGGATGAATTTGTCAAAGGACTTGAGGGAGAAAAAGGGGTTGTTGAATTCCAAAAAAAAGAAGAAGGAGGAGGAAGAAGAGGGGAAGAAAGGGGAGGAGGAAAAGGAGGAGGAGGAAAAGAAGAAGCAGTGAATGCTATCTTAAGCATATACATGCCTACACTTAAAAATATGGCCCTTAATTTGTCATTTCCCGTTCACTCCTCTCTCTTTCCACTGCTGTAGGATGTCTGTCTCAAGCTTCAGAGGAATTTCTCTGCCATAGTATTGAATACCAGGCGCCTTTCCCATATTTCTGACCTGACTTCTCTCCCTGTTTTGACAGTGTTGACTGACTACCTTCAAATGATACACCCATCTGCTACCCTCTATGACAACAAACTTTTGTGGCGTCCCTCCTACCTCTAGGCTGCAGCTTCTCAGTATCCTTTGTGATAGGATACTTACATTTTTCATTTATTTTAGAAGTGAATAGCAAATACTGCGTACATCAAATTTCTCTAGCAAATCATCATTATACTAGAAAAGTAACGTGGAGAGGTGTATAAACCCAAACATATTTCATAGGGATTTTAAACCTATCAAATATTATATGTAGTCACTCTAATGCCATATCTCATATACAATCAAGTCTGTGAGTTCAAAAAGTTTTGGTGAAAATAATTATAACATATTTTTTACAGCACTACATACTTTAGGCAGCATTTTCTCAACCACTTTTTCACTATACACATGTAAGTATTAGATACTAAAGTGACTGCTTACATTTCCTAACTAAAGTAACTAAATTTTGCAGATTAAAAACTGTCTCAGAATGGTTAAGTTAGTAATGCAAGTTTCAGTAGCTAGCACTTGCAAGATTAAGAGTCAAATGACCTTAGCTGATATAGTGTCTATAAATAGGAAAATAGAAGTTGAAATTCCATTATTGGTAGAGATTAAAACTTTCAAGAGCTGCAATTTAAGACCTAGTGTTATAATTCTGCATTAACAAAAGTATTTTTAAATGGATTTATTGTCCTCAAAGATTAAGGAATGTTAGTTTTCTACAAAAATGTAGTGAAGTTAATGTGTTAGAAAATATATTTTATCTACTGCACCTGTGATAAATTATGTTAATTGTATGTATCCTTCATATGGTGTGATGAAAATGGTAGCTTACTGCTGTGGTCTTCCTCCCAAAAACCGTATATTCCAAGTCTAATCACGAGAAAAAACATCAGGCCTGTCCCACTTGAGAGACCAAACCTGTCCATTACTCCTCAAAATTGTCAAGATCATTAAAACAAGGAAAGCCTGAGAATTGTCACAGCTAAAAGGAGCTTAAGGAGCCATGTAAACTAAAGGTGATGTGTTATCCTGAATGGGATCCTATAACAAAAAAGGTCATTAAGTATAAGATACCAATATTGGTTTATTAATTGCAACAAATGTACCGTACTAAAGTAAGATGTTAATACTAGGGGAAACTAAGTTTGAGGCACGTGGAAACTCTGTACTATCTTTGCAATGTTTCTGTTCATCTAAAACGGTTTTAAAATAAAAAATTTACTGAAAGAGAAACACTTAAGCATACATTTACCTTTCCCAAGTAGAATGGCAGTCTGTGTTTCTACAAAATAATTTATGTGAGAATGTTTATAGTGGCTTTATTTGTGATTGTCACACACCTGAAAAAACCTGAATGAGATTTCAACTTGGAAATTGACAAACAGGTAATTCATGTAGTGAAACGGTACTCAAGCAATCACAAGAAATGGGCTACTGATAAACCAACGAGCTGGATGAAGCACAAATGCATTATGCTTATGGAAGGAAGACAGATCTGAAAGGCTACCTAAAATAGTTCCACTTATTTGACATTCTTTCAAAGACAGAATCATCAGGACAGATAACAGATCATTGGTTGCCAGGAGGTGGTGGATGAACGTCTTGCAAATACCGGGTTAGGGAAAATTTTTGGTTATAGGAACTGTTCTATATTTTGATTATACTATAGTAATTATACCACTGATATAGTTTTTTTTAAGCTCACAGAATGGTTCACTACAAAGGATGAATTTTATCACATATAAACTATACCTGAACAACAACAACAAAAACAAAAAATAATTATGAGTCAACATAATGTGCCAAGTTAGATATTATAAAGTAAAAATAATCTCTTGAGTAATAACATGAAAAGGCTAAAGTACTATTAGTCAAATCTTTAGGGAACCTTAACAATAGAAAACAGCCATGACAACTGTGCACCAGTTTATACATAGGAGAAAATTCTGGGAAGGATTTTGAATTGGAGTCATTGGATCATTGAAAGAATAGAGAACTGGTAAGTGTTGGGCAAACTCCATCAGTGAATGTTAAGAGTGTGCTTCTGAGGTTATTTGAAGAGATCTATCATACTACACTTTTACATCAATGCTGAGAACTAGGCATTAGAAAAGGAAGCAGTAAGAATGGTAAGTTATACCATCTTTCATGGATATCTACAAAATAATAACATTGTTCATGTAAAAGATGAGTGTCCCATTTTGACTCTCCATATAAAACCATGTTTTGCCAGAAAAATGAGTAGTTCCTCTTAACATTTTCTACTAAAACCTACATGAATATTGTCCCAACTCAATAATATATTACAGTTTGTTCACAGGCACTTGTGAAATATTCTCCTGTCATGAGCAAAAGAAGAAATAATATTTGTTGATTTAAAGAAACAATCAGAGCCCCTGAAAATAAAGATTTCAATCAAGGTATAAAATATTTAACAATTGACTTATGCAATTCAAAACAGCATGAGAAATAAAATTACAATCCCATCAGTCAAGGAAGAATAATATCAAAGTTTTATTTAAAATTCAAAAGCACTTTAAGGTGGTAGTATTCTTATAGAGCTCATTATGTCACAAAATTTGCTTTAAAGGAATCTAAACTCAGGTATGATTATTACTATGAGAAAAAACAAAAAAAATTACTGTCCCTAAGAGGTAAATAATATTAGCCCAACCTTTTAGAAAATAAATTCAATTATTAAGTAAAAATATAATAACTTTGATCACAACTGGAATCTAAGTAATATTTAAGCTTAAAATGGAATAAATGAAAAGAAACAAAAGTAACTAGAATTGGAATGCCAAACCACCAATTGGCTATTGTTCATCCAATAACTCATGTGTAGCAAGTTAAAGCATCTTATCATCAAGTAGTATATTAGCATGCCAGGCATTTATTAGTAATTTTATATAATTTTTCCCATTTAATCCCCAACATAATAAAATAAGGTAGGTTCTGTATCACTATCCAAGTTTTACAGTTGGGAATATCAGCCTGTTATGTCTTTCCCTGGATCCTGATATCTGAAAATCTACACTGTATAGTCCTTCATGGTTTAGATCACTCTGTATCCAGAAAAATTTGTACAAAACTTGTGTGTTGAACCCTGTGGAGATTGTAACATTGATCAGTTTAGAATAGTGTTAAATGTGACTCAATTTTCATCATACTCTCTATTTCATTAAACTTTTACTTAGATCTCCAAAAGAGAGATCTCTGTCTCAAAGGAGAGTATAGAATAGTGGCTGAAATAGGACAGTTTCTTGAGCTGATCTGCTCAGGTTCACAAGTGTGAATCATAGAGACCTACCTTACAGCAATGCTTAAAAGATTAAATAATTTAACATTTGTACAGGTCCTATTCCTACATAAGTACTTTTAATTTATTTGGATTTACTTTATTGCTATTTCCTTGTAACACCTAAAGTTAGATGCTTTGCTCATCAATTTTCACTCTTTCTTCTTCTCTAGTTTAATAATTTAATGCAATAAATTTCCATCTAAGTACCACTGTAGCTGCATTCTACAGGTTTTGACAAGAGCAATTTTGTCATTGATGTCCAAAAGAAATCATTTGATGTTATATGCTTTCATGATTTTTCTTTTTCCTCACCACTCAGGGGCAAAATTACTTACGGATCATTAGATGAGGGAGGAAAAGACAAGTGGGTCTATTTTACTATTTTCCCTTAGTACAACTGTTCTTTTTAAGACACCGCTTATATGAAAAGCTAAGAACCCTATTTTTCTTCCTGATTTTTCTACAGAACAGAAAAAAAAAATGGCCTTTTGGATCCATATTGTGGAAATCAGAATTTACATCTAACTATTAGGCTACAACTATGCAATGGCCAATAATGGGTCTTTTTCACACTGAAAGGGAAATTGGTGGTTTATTAAGTCATGATTTACAAGAGAAAAAAAAATATATATATATATATATATCTCCCAAATCTAATCAAGAATGACCTCAAAAAGCTGTAAAAAGATGAAGGTAATGTTGAATCAGGAACTCCTGGTGACTCCATTAATTCTCTGTACACCACAGGGTCCATTGGCACCAATTTGTAGAAGGTTTTTTGAGCAGTTACAAATATTTTTGAGTATTGCTATTTTAAAGGTTTCATTCTTTGTCAGAGTAATTAAAAGAAAAATTATAAAAATTACTTAATTTAAAAAATAAAAGTCATTTTACTTAAAAATACAATATAAATCCATTAGTTATTTTTATATATCTTATACACGTTATGGGGTATCAGTGACATTGTTTTCCTGTATTTTGAAATATTATTTCATTATAACTCACCATTACTCATAATTATTTCTAACCATGCTACCAAAGATTAAAAGAATATGTAAACTTTAGAAGGATGAAATAGCTACAGGGAAGAGAAAATACTAAAATAAATTATTATCTTTCCGTTTTTTATTATGTTACCCAAAATATTGCATCATCTTTCAAGAAGGTATTAAACAAATTGGAAATGCCATCTTTGTAATCTATTTTTAAAATATATTGAACATAGCTGAGAATTCAGAATTTTACATATTCTATATACAATGGCAAAGAGAAAAAACTGATATGAGAACACATGTTATTACTAGACGAATCAGGAGATTAACACAGAGAGACAAAGAGCAGCCCTCCGGACTCTAATACTGAAGGTCAAAGTTATCATATCAGTGAACTCAGACTGAATCTTCAAACGATAATATCCTAAATGAATTTTCCAAATTCAGGAGCCAACGAATGAATACTCTAAGAACAAAAAGAAAATAGAGCTTTCTCTCCAGTTAGAAAGAATGTTATCTTACTTCAGCTAGATTTAGGATCATCACTGTCATGGGTGAAGGCTTTAAAAAAATATCCAAATGCTTTCCCTATAAAATGAACTGTAGTAGGATCATTATTAGCTATGCTGTCATTTCCAATAATCTAATTCTTAGTTTATGTCATAATTTGGAAAATGCAGGAATTTTAGATTAATCTACATATTGCACATTGAGAGGACTAAAAAAGCACCACTTGCCAGTTCTTATACTTTCATATATTTTCTGTATTAAAACATCCAATTTTATAGTGCCATGAAATAGAAAGCTCAATTTACACTTTTAGTTACTAATGTGTATAATATATAAATACATATATTGAACCTTCAGGAAAGAATTGAAACTCCACTGAGCCTCTATTATTTGAATCTCCCAAGGTGAATATTGGAAAAATGTAACTTTCTTTGCCTCCATGACCCACAGCTGACACCTTCTTTTAAACAATTTTATTTTATGTAATTCAGAAACAGATAGAAGAAATCATCAGAACATTTGTTTTGTATTTGGAAGATTGCTGATAAATTCAGAGTGTTGTTTTATAAAGGTTACTGAGATCAAGTCTGTCTTTTGCCAAACTACAAATATTCCTAATCTCCTACATTGTCTCTCACCATGTCAGTTTACTGGGAGCTATTTCTGATTATCTGGTCACCTGTGGAACTCAGTGGAATGATGTTGGAAGAGGCCCTCACCACAGCCACAGGTCTTGATGAGCTCAGAAGCAGGATTTAGAGTTCACAGGTTTGAAATTGGTGCATGGCCAACCCCTGGTGACCTTGATTCTCAGTTTCCCCAGACATGTAGTCCCTCCCTGCCTTGGCCTTTGGTCATCTTTTCTGTCTATTCTTCCACTTCCTGTGTAGCATTTACTCGCTTTCCTATCCACTGATATCAGCTCCATTGTTAATTCTAATTCACTCTTAGGTCATGAAATTTATTCCAGCCCTGATGATTTCTCCACTATGTCCTAGGGAATTCTGATGAATTATCCAAGATGTTACCATTATCCCCATGTGAGACATTTGGATGGATCCCCTTTGCTAGAGTTGAGATGCATTCCTAAAGGCAATAGTCCTAGGGTTACCCCTCTTGCCTGATCTGATATGATGCCAAATCCTTGAATACATCCTGATGACCTGCTCACTTCCTATACTCAACAAGCATTTATTGAGAACTATCTATACCAGGGCCAGGGTTAGACACAGTTTCTCCCTTCAAAGACCTCAAAGTGCACTGCAATGGTTCTAAGTCTTGACAACATATAGTGAGGGCTTTAAAAAATGCAGATTGCTTGGCCTTACACTCAGGCATCTCAATCCCATAAAACCAAGGAATCCCATAAGCCAAAGGAGGTGCATGAGAAACTCTATAGTAAGTGTTACTCCAAATGATACTGGTACTCATCAGATTATCTCATATATATGAATAAACACACAAACCAATAACAGTGGAGCCAATTATACATGTTAAGATAGTTTACTCATGGTAATTGAGGCACTGGATGTTGGAGCCACCTTCAAATTAGTCTTGAACAGTTTCTTTTTTTACTAAGATATAATTGACATATAAATTGTATTAGTTTCATGTGTATAACTGAATGATTCACTATTTGTATATATTGAACACTTTCTTGCATAGTATTTAGCTTGAGCTGAATTTTTCCAGCCTCAGCTGTGACTCTAAACAATTTACCGTGACATTGAGAGGGAAAACATTGGAGAAATTACAAGCATAGTCTCTGGGGTCAGCCTGCCACTTGCCAGCTCATTGAACTTGAGTATGCTACTTAACTGTGCGCTTCAGTTTCTCATCTGTAACTTGGGTAATAATTGTACTCACCTTTTAGGGATGTTGAGATGGTTAAATACAAAAATGTATTGTCATGTTTATAATGATGTCCACTGCATAACCAAATAAATAAAGGCAAGCTATTATTTTTTTCTAAGAGAAGAATATTCGTCAGATGACTTTTTTTTTTTTTTTTTTTTGCGGTATGCGGGCCTCTCACTGTTTTGGCCTCTCCGTTGCGGAGCACAGGCTCC
>NC_041221.1:26956149-26982911 GCF_002837175.3 Physeter macrocephalus
TGCGGAGCACAGGCCCCGGACGCGCAGGCTCAGCGGCCACGGCTCACGGGCCCAGCCGCTCCGCGGCACGTGGGATCCTCCCAGACCGGGGCACGAACCCGTATCCCCTGCATCGGCAGGCGGACTCCCAACCACTGCGCCACCAGGGAAGCCCCGTCAGATGACTTTTTGAAAAATGAGGTTATTACTTAAAGCATCAAAACATTTTGTACTGTAATTTAAATATTTTTGCATAACTTTCTACCTTATTGATCAGAATAAGTGACTGTAGTTTAGCCTCTCCTGAAGGCTTAGGTTAGGGTCCTCTTTATGGTCATTGATTGTGAAGCCCTGTGTTGAATAGCAGGCCCATAATTCACTGAAAGATGGGATTGTTTGGCCCATAGGAAAGAGATTCAGATTGCGTTGATTTTCTAGAAGGTACTCTTGTTCCTTCATATTCGGTAGACATATTTTTACTCTCCTAAGGACACTGAATGCAACGTCCTTTGCCTGCTGAAGAATACCAGATGAAGCACCTAAAAGAAGCTAGTTAATACAATTTCAATTTTAAAAACAATTCAAACTCAAGTGGAGTTAGAGTCTTGCAGAGCAAAGTAAAGAAACTAATTTCCAGCTGTCCTTAAAAGCTCAGGTACTTTTATGCTTATTTTTTAAATTAATTTTTATTGGAGTATAGTTGCTTTCAATGTTGTGTTAGTTTCTGATGTACAGCAAAGTGAATCAGCTATACGTATACATATATCCCCTCTTTTTTGGATTTCCTTCCCATTTAGGTCACCACAGAGCATTGAGTAGATTTCCCTGTGCTTTATAGTACGTTCTCATTAGTTATCTATTTTACACATAGTAGTGTATATATGTCAATCCCAATCTCCGAATTCATCCCACCCCACCCCCCTTTCCCCCTTGGTATCCATACGTTTGCTCTCTACATCTGTGTCTCTATTTCTGCTTTGCAAATAAGTTCATCTGTATCATTTTTCTAGATTCCACATATAAGCGATATTATACTTTTATGCTTATTTTAACTTGGTAATTTTGTGTTGTGAGTTTAAGTTGTGGAATTTTTGTCAAATGATTAAACCCATATTTTTGTCTGAAATATTCCAAATCAATATGATTTTAGCTTTGCATCATGCCAAATACAAAGATGTTACACGATATTGACTCCAGGGGCATTAGGTAGTACGTCAGTGTATCAGTCAGAAAGAAACAGAGCCCACGTCAGATATCTCAATATAGTGAAATAGTTACAAAGCAGTTAAAAAGCTGAAAGCTTAAATGAGCAGACAGTGAGACAATTTATTAATAAGCAAAAGCAGGAAGCTGCTATCAGCTATTGGAAGAGGCAGAGTAACCCAGGCCTGGGATCCAGAGCTTCTGGTGAGACTAAGAACCACAGATGAGATCCAGCTACTTTTATGAAAACCCCTGAAGCAGAAAAAAAGTTTAATGATTCTCCTATCCTCTGATACTACATTTTTTTGCCAGTGACTATCATTCGTTAATTGGTAAGAAACTAGTTGATTAACGGAGAAGACTGGGACTTCCCTGGTGGCTCAGTGGTTAAGAATCCACCTGCCAATGCAGAGGACATGGGTTCGAGCCCTGGTCTGGATAGATCCCCCATGCCACAGAGCGACTAAGCCCATGAGCCACAACTACTGAGCCCGCATGCCACAACTACTGAGGCCGCATGCCACAACTACTGAAGCCCACGCACCTAGAGCCCGTGCTCTGCAACAAGAGAAGCCACCACAATGAGAAGCCCGCGCACCGCAATGAAGAGCGGCCCCCGCTCGCCGCGACTAGAGAAAGCCCGTGAGCAGCAACAAAGACCAAACGCAGACAAAAATAAATAAATTAATTTTAAAAATATACTGAACTCCAGATTGTTAAAAACACACACGCACAGAAAAGACTGGATCTGAGAGCAAAGGTTGGCACAATGAGAGTATAAGGAAATAAATTACAATATAATAATGACTTCCTGAAGCTCTATTATAGAAGAGTAGAGACATATGTGCTCAGATATGACCAGAGACATGTTTTTTGTAACATCACCCCATTAATATCCCATGATTCCTAGGCCTATGGTTTCTTCATTTTCTTTAAGTACTATTGCCATAAAAAATAACATAATTAAATTAGAAGAAAACTTGATTCCGTTTATTAAATATCAACTCTGTATTTAACTTGAAAGCAAGATTAAGTGTGACTCAAAATTCCAGGGGAAGCTAAATGTAAAAAAAAAAAAGAAAACTATTCATACATTAAGCATATGTTGATGAATTGAGGCTATCTTATGTTAGAATATCCTAGAACCTTGTTGACAGTTGTATATCACTGTGGCTTGTAGTAAAAGTAGACAGCAACCACCACAAGATTTTTTTTTCAATGTATTTTTCCTCTTGCACCCTGCAAGTAGGCTAAGACATGGAAAAATGATCCTAAAGTAACAACAATCTTAACCGAGAAGAAAATATATTGTAGCCTAATTTATTCAGATTGGCCATTTTCTCCAAGCTGTGTTCCATTTTGTGCATTCTGTTTTAATGCGCTCCTGAAAGTATTGACATTGCTGATGCTCCCTGTCAGCTGACGGGACCATCAAAGTTGAATTTGAACTGCCGGGTGAATTTACCTCTTATTCGTTAGTGAGACAAAGTTTAGGAATTTATTAAATCTCTCTAAATATAGCTTCCCCATTTAAATACAGAAAAGAAAGTAACCAAAATCATTTACCTGGAACCACAGTTAGGCTATTAGGAACATGTTTTAGGAATGTCACTAAACGCTTATAACACCATGTGGAGTTATTTACCCCATTTCACGAGGAAGGAAGAAACCAAGGCACAGAGGATTCAAAGTTCCATTTGCCTAGAGTAACAGATGAGCAAAACCACAGTTTTGGCAAGATCTCTGCCCTATATCATAATAAAAACTAAACTAGCACGATTAGAAGGTGCCAGGCAAACTTCTAAGAACTCTCAGTAAATTAATTCAATGAGTACTCAAAAAAGAATTTTTATACAGGTGAAGCATTAAAAACACGAGGAAGTTAAGCAATTTGCCCAAGGTCCCACAGTTATCAAGTGGCAGAACTTGGATGCAGTTTGGCCCCAGAATCTCCACTGACAAACTGTTATATTTATTACCTCTCAACATACTGTGTTAGGGATGTTATGAAGATCATACAAAGCATTATATGTGAACATATCCTTGAAGTACAGCATGCTATATGTACATAAATTATTATTGCAATTCATAACGAGAGGAGAAAATATCAGAAGATAGTAAAGGTGATTATAATAAGTACCATTCGGAATATTATGATGAAAATCAATCCCAGTGGCTCTTTGTCTTTGAAAAATAATGTTACACAGTCGATGCAGTCCAGACATGCTGTACATCTGAGTAAAGATGTGCAGTAGTTTCCCATGGGATTTAGCAGAATTTCTAGACATTTACACTAACCTAACAATCTCTACCTAAATTGGTACCGGCTACCTTGCCAATCTTATCCCTTCATATCTTCCCCTGGCCCACAGTTTTGAAAGCATTGGGGCATTAGGATTGGCATATAACACAACCATGTGTAAAATAGATGGCTAGTGGGAACCTGCAATGAAGCACAGGGAGCTCAGCTCGGTGCTCTGTGATGAACTAGATGGGCACGATGGGGGGAGTGGGAGGGAGGTCCAAGGGGGAGCGGATATATGTATACATATAGCTGCTTCACTTCGTTGTAGAGCAGAAACTAACACAACATTGAAATGCAATTATACTCCAATTAAAAAAATTATTTTAAAAAAAGCATGAGGTCTTTTTGCTAGTCTTTAAAAATATAAGCTTAATCTGCCTTAACAATTCCTTCTGCTCATAAGGCAATTTCCGCTGATCTCCTCGTGGACAGCACTTTCTTATATTTGAATCACTTCCTCAGAGGTTCTTATTTGACCTCTTAAGGTAGGCACGCGGTCAAGCCCTAGTCAATTGCCTTGTTTTTATACTCTGCAGAGCAATAATTTATATTTCGTGGTTTTTAAAAAGTTTTTTGATAGCTAAAGACTTTCACACCCAATTAAAAGCAGTCTGCGTTTGAATACAAGCCTTGTCTCTCTTCATGGACTGGCATATGGTAGGTATTTAGCAAATGTGGGTGAATCGATGAAAGAATGAATGAATCATAATTAAATAACTAAATGAATATAAATTTTTGACTATAGAAAGCATTGTTATATTAAGACCAAGATCATGGGTTAGAGTGCTATGAAAACCAATTAGCATTAGCAGAGTTTCACTATTGAAAAGTAATTCCTCAACATGAAAATTCATTATATTAGTCAAAATAAAATCAAGGTACAGGTATAGATAGATAAACTCATATCCTCACCATTTAATGGGAATATAAGACATTATTTATAAGGCAGTATTAATAGTGGCAAAAAAATGAAAGATGTTATATATAGCATTCTATGAATGCAAAATAAATATTTATTTAAAATTGTAAAAAAGAACAAACATGGAATTCAGTAAAGTTATTTTGTGTTTAAATATCCACAAAAAAATCCCTTTGGAGTAATATACTATCATCTTTGAAAATAAAGCAAATTATTGTAAATATATTTACCCGAATTTCTATTGTTCTTTTTATTTTTTCCAAAATTATTTTGGTTTTAATTCTCAGTACTTACTTCAAGTCCATTTCACCTATAAAAGTCTTACAGTTAGCTTTGCTTTATACACGTTCATTTATATTCACATGAAACACCTTTCTCTCAAGACTTATTTTCTGTTATTTGGCGTTGTCACTGTTGATGTATGAAATAAGCCACTTAACTGGAAGAAGTGTTTAAATTGAATAAGGGTGACATTGACAATGAGGTGAAGTTTACATGAATATATGTTTAAAGTAAAATGACTTTTCCTAAGATTTACAATAAAACCTTTTATGTTAAGACAGCTGAGGTCAATATGCTTGAGATCAAAGTTAGATTGCAGGATTTATGGTTAAACTTATACTCCATATTTTAGCAGTAAATTCTGACCCTGATGTATCATTTCTGTCTAGAATTTCAACCATGGCTGACATATATATAATTTTTAGCTTAATTTATTATAATAAAAAATGGGTTCTTCCAAATCAATGTTTACAACCTATCTTTTCTTCATATTCCTTATTTTTCTTTTCAAGGGTAGTGGACAGAAAAGGCTAAAAATTTTTTACAAGGCTACTACTCTTGTTCTGAAGTTTTCCAATAAGGAAAGATCACATTTTTAGAAATGAAACTCAGCATTTATAATGACTGCCCGAATTTAAAAAGGTATCTCTTGAAACTAATTAATTGAAGTAGAACTCCAAAATATGCACATTAAGGGACATAAATTCTATAGAATATTTTCTAAAGAATAGGATTCCATGAGCAAATAAACTTTGTAAATACAGTTTTGTATCGTACCTTGGAGATTCAGTCACACTAATCAGTATACTAAAGGTTTTGAGAAATTCGGCTGTAATGGTATCTGACTATCTCATACATAATCTGTTTAATTCAGTTTTTACAAACTCACTTTATTACAGGTGCCCTTCATGCAACAACCTAGTAACTTTAGGAAAATATACTTTGGCAAAAAAATCACTTTGTTTTTTTTTCTAAATTAATTTATGCTTATTTATGTTGAAGTGCTTTTGCATTGTTTATTTTACGACTATATTTACTAGAATATATTCTTCCCCTGGGCATTCTACATAACTGTACATACGTGTGTATTCATTAGAATTGTTGTGCCTCTCACAGGTAAGATTTTTACCAGCATCAATGTGAGCACACACACAATGTGCACATATGTTAAAGAAATAAACAAAATCTGATTTCCGTGATGGCAAGTCAAAATTAGCCTGTGTTTTCACGGTCCGTCTTTGAATGATCCCTAGACTTTGGTTGCCAAGAACAGTGAGCAGAGAACTCACCACCCTTCCTCTACTTTGGATAAGAATAGGAAAGAAAGTTGAGTTTCCCGGAGAAAGGACAAAGATTCTATCAATTACAAGGAAACGGAGATAGATGTACATAATTTGGGAGCATGGACATATTAGAAGGGTCATGATTTGGGAAATTATAAGGTAGCAGCATCAGGAGATAAAGCATAGCTGTAGATATTCTACATATAGAAGAATGGGATGGGTGAGATAATGTTGGAGATAGAAGCTTATGCCCAAACCAACTGATACGTTTTAAGTGGAGAGAAGTGAGAATTGGAAGAAGAGGCAGGGGATGAACACCTGGAGGAAGAAAAGTGAGGGAGAGCAGGAGTAATGAACATTGCTCCTTGTGAAACGCAGATGGACTCAGAAGAAAGGGTGAGAGTCACTGTGACAAAGATACATTAAGATGCTTAAAATGTTATCAAAATATCCTCCCACCCCATCCCCAAACACACACAATCCAGAACAAACCTGCACTCTAAAGTAAATATTTTTATTATTTACATTAAATAATAAACAATTGTTGAATTAATAACCATTCTTTTTAAAAAATGCCAATTGGCCAGGTTCAGAAAAGTAAGAATAATCAATGTAGACTGTAAATATGAAAATAGACTTGAAGAAGATTGTTACCTTTGCTGACTGTCTACTAATTATAGGATTTTCCTTGAGTTACATGAATAATGATTAATTGTGCATTTGCTTTATTAGGATAAATAAAAAACCCAGTAAGCCAAAATGAACGTTATACATGTCTTATATGATAACCAGTATAAATGCTTTTTAAATCAAAAGTGAAGGGGGAAATATTCACTAGTAGGATTATTATGGGAAACAAACAAGACTATGAATCTACTGACTATAAGATAGCATATTGTATAAAGCTAACAAATCATTGAATCTATATGAAACAAATACATATTAATTCTGCTCTTTGTAGGATCTTCCTTGAGTTGTGTGAATAAGTTTTCTATTTGCTTTATTTGAGTGAGTATAAACTAAGTCATCCAAAACTCATGCCTCATAAGGTTTTATGAATTCCAAGGATAACTACTTCAAAATTTTGTCAAAATAGAACACGGAAATGTCACTGGTAGAATGTTATATGGAAAAAACAAACACCACTACGAGTAGCCATGTCTCCTCCCAAATATAAAATCATATTTTATAGCATCACTTTACCTTACTAAACCTTCCACTTTGACATTCATTTATTTAATGACTATTTCTAATTGTGGAGTTCTTAAACTTCCCCTCTTAGTTATTCATAATATGTGATCATATACTTGACTTTGATATATATTTGACTTTGATAGAATTCAGTAAATGTATGTAATTTTAGCTGTTAATAATTCCTGCTTGAATGAAATTCTTTTAAATTGTTTCCATCTTCTATTAAAAAGTTATCAATATTGAAGAAATGAATTTCCATAAATATATGCTGAATTTTCTTTCATATAAAAACACAATTGATCATATGAATTTAGAGGGTCAGTCAAAGCAGACTGGACTAGATAAATGCATCATGGTATTTCTACATGGAAGAAAGGGATTCTGTGCCAATAATTATATATGAAAATATTTAAATATTTTTTGTATATTTTCCTTCTAAATATTGCTCATTAATTCATTCCTAACATTCTTAATTTCTTATCAGAGTGCTACGAATGTTTAACACAATGCCTGTGTCTTACTAGCTTTGGGTTCCTTTTATTCGTATGCAGAACAAAATTATTAATATTAGTTCAAGTTAACTTGCAATGTTAGGACACTGATGTTGAACAGAACATATGGCATTGAAAAAGCTGATGCTTAAATCTGAATATTTAAAATACGCCCTTTAGAGAGTTGTTAATATAAATACTATCTATCTCATAGTGTCTTTGTAATAAGGAAGCAGAATAAGTCCTAGATTTGTCTTTGAATAGTCATTCATATGCACTTATTTTAATAGTTTACAAATCTAATTTTCCCTACATGTTACTTTTGCTAAATTCAATCCCCCTAAGATAAGTAATGACATAAAAATAGAGCTAGTACAATAACATCACTCCCCAGGGAATGTCTACAGACCACCTTTGTCACCTCAATCACAAACAATGGTTGCTCTTATTTTACCTTCATTATTGTTTGTTTTTTGCCAGATATTTTCCTCAGTCTAGCTCATGCCACTTTGGTGTACAATGAGGTAAGGGATGCATCTCTGATAATGTTATGACAATGTTATTTAGTTTACGGGATTTATAAAACAATAAATAAAACTAGAGTTCTTAATATGACCTAGAATGTTTTGGTGTTTCTTATTTGTTCAATAGTAGACCTTAAAAGTAAATTTTAGATAGAAAGTGTTTGTGTACAGACACGTACACAACTGTGGTGCAAAAGAACTGTAAGCAGTTTTGCAACAAAAGTTAAAACAAAGTTTTGGAGAGTATCGAGGAGAAGCCATTGATTTATTCTGACTGAACACAAGGGAAAATTCTTCCAAAAAACGTTGAAATTTAGCTAGCTTCGGAAGACGAGTAAGATTTTGACAGATGAAAATGTGTGGAAAAGCCTACTAGATATTCTGATATTTTAAAAAATTGACACTGCAACATTTTTGGCAGCTTCTCTTTATTAACTTTTTTTTTTTTCCCCGAGCTCTAGGCAGACATTTAGCAATTAATCTTCTGGAGCTACAGTGAAACAGGCAAGTGTGATGGGAATCATGAATAGCTCAGTGCAAGGATGAAAGATAAAAAGACAGAAGTGACAAGTCTAAGATCATAAAAGCAATCACTCATCAGAGATTAGAATTCCTGAATTTTAGCCTTCACTATGTAGCCGTTAGTCCAATAGTAGATATCACTGGCATTCTTCCATTTACTTGCCATGATGATGTGTCAGGAAAAAAGAAAACTCTAGGATTTTGGTCCTTTACCAACTATACTACAGTCTAGAAATAATCTGTTTCTCTAAGAGAGGTATAATAATCATTTCAATGTTCAATGGAAAAAGATGGCTTCCTAAAATGTACTTATAGATCCACTTGCTTTCTGAAGAATGAACTCATCTTGGCTCAGATTTGCATCAATGTTACTGAGATATTTTATCACCATTGTCATCATCATTTTCATTTTACTCTCCACATCATGAATCCCACCCATTCACTTACTTTCATGACAATATTTCCGTTTTAATTTTGTCACATTTTCTGTTGGTATCATTGTACATTCAGAATATACATATATTGTTTAAATCTATCTTCAGAAAAAAACTATTCCTTCAATATAGCAGATTTTCTTCCTGTCTTTAATATTTAGGATGTGTGTAGACTAATAATTAAGAGATTTCCCAGGAGCGAAATGCATTCTTGATAAAAGTCAAAATATCAGGCATTTGTTAGAACCAGCGCAATATTCTCTAGAATTAATTAAACCATAAAATTATATATATACAAATCATGGAATGTTTTTTACTCACCTTTACTAAAGGCTCAAAATGCTATACACATTTTGAAATAAGAATTTGAAAGAGAGCTCCACTTTTGAAAACTGGAAGAAAATGACACAGTATGGAGAGTAAGTAAAAGATAATGTTTCACATTCAGGCTACATAGATATTATATGTATGCATATATTTGTAACAACTTGGAATAAAGCACACGACTACTCTGTAAGTTATAATAAGTAATTATTATTTTTCATTATTTTCATACCTAACAAATCCTATTATAAGTCCAGGTCAAGAAGCTGAACTTCACTAAAGAGTACAAATATTATTCATAAATTGTAACAAATATGATTCATAAATTTTAAATGAACTAATAAATATGATTCATAAATTTTAAATGGGAGCATAAGAAGTAGATCAGAAGAGATATAGGAGGGGTTTCAGAGTCACAGAAAAATTTAGTCAAGGAAGTAAACAAAGTTATGGTGGAAGGTCATGGGCTAAATCCAGGAATCGTTGATATAAAATAAGAAAGTGTCTTTATTGACCATGAGTCAAAGTGGACTGTCCTAGCTCCCATATTCAGACCCAAATATAGAAAGCAGAGAGTAAATATCAAATGGGTAGTACTGATTGTTAGAATGGAGAGTTGAAGGATAGTATACTAGTTAGTGTAAGTAAAACATGCTAATTTAGTAAATTCAGAGAGAAGTGCACTATCAGAAGTACTTTGTAATGAAACCAACAAATGAGACAAAGAAAATCTTCAGAATGGTTTCTTACTTGCTAACAGAAGAGTGAAGTGAGTTGGGATCATAGTTTAAGTTTGATTAGATGCAGTAAGAATCCACTTGATATTGGTGTGTGCACAGTTCATCCTGGTTGTCACAAATCTTATTTTGATAATTTTAAAATTTAAAAAAAGTTCACATTTAAAGGACATGTAAAGACTCCCATTTTGAGACAGACCGGTAGAATATTACAGAATGTATTTTTGTCATGGACAAAGAATGAGATAGTGGGGGGGCAGTGGGAGAGAAGAATCTGGATATTTTATAAGCTGTAAATTTGGTCTCTATGATCTGAAATTTTCTGGGAACTGTATAACGTTTAGCTCTCTTTGACTACATATGTGGTTTGCTGCTTAATAAACTAAATATTTATAGTTCCACATTATATCACTGTTCATATATGATTCCATTACTGCATGGAAGAAAATTTAGAGGGAATAGAGTGATTGAGTTAAAAATAAGTATTATAATACCTACAGAAAATAGTAACATATAGCATTTATCTTTGTTTAGGACAATACTTACCTTTATTTAGTCATTGATATTCAGTTGGAGGATGGGTGGAGGTAAGGCTGTACATACAAAAAACATATAAGAAGATTTCTACAATGTGAACATCTAATCTTTTCTGCCACATTAAAATAATTTCTCTTAAATATATGTCTGTTGTATTGGTGAACACATCACTATAAAACTTAGTGCTTTAAAATAATCCATTTATTTGCATGGTACAAGTAGAAATTATTATTATTAACTGCAGGGCTCAGTGATTGCATTAATTATCATTTAGAGCTTCCAGAGAGGGAGCTGAGGAAGGAAATACTGAAAAGAAGAAAGCCATATGGACATGATTACAAAAATATATATATACAAACTACACAAAATCATTAGCTGGTGCTTAAACTCCAGTTCTCCAAGGAACTCCCATGAAAACCATAGCTATAAGGCTGAAAGACAGGATAAAATTTTTCAGTAGCCAATTAAGACTAAGAAGACAGATTTTGGAGTTTAATCCTTCTAAGTCAGAGGGACTTCAGAAGTATTTTGTGCTTTATATTCAAACCCCAGAAAGGCTAGCCTTAAGATTAAGGACTACATTCTAGAACCTAAGGGGTTTGTCCAAGATATAACATCAAAATAGAAATAGACTCACTTTAACAAACTCTAAAATCAAAACTCCACAAAACTCAACATAATCACCAATAGTATAGTTGCCTTCTAGATCAAAATTTAAAAAACCTTAAAAAAATATAAACACCAGAGTCTATAAATATATCATCCTCAATGTCCAGTATACAATAAAAAATAATAAAAGACATATTAAAAAAAAGAAAAAAATACAGGAAAATGTGACATTGAGTCAAGAGAGAGACCCATCAATAGAAACAGACCAATTTTGGAATTATCAGATAAAGGATATAAGCAAACTATCATTGATATGTTAATGAATCTTCAGAAAACTGTGGGACTACTGGCTAAAGAGATTTGAACTATCAGAAGAGATGTGAAAACTCTAAAATGTAGAAATGGAAGATATAGAATGAAAAATAAAACATCTCAAACAATGAATAAGCATTATTGTATCAGAGGAAATCTGTAAGAATATAGGTGACTGAAAAAACATAATTAAAAATTTGGTCTTAAAAGATGATTATAAAATTATGTATGCCACGACTGTAGAGTGCACCTGGTTTCAAATACACAAGTAATATTATAAAAATTAACTAAATTCTGGGCATAAAGTAGCTCTTAAAAAAAAAGCTAAACTAAAACTATAAAGTATGTTTTTTTGCCACAATGCAATCATTTAGACAGCAAAAATATGTAAATGACCCATAATTTAAGACAAAATTAAAAGAGAAATTAAAAAACTTTTTTTTTTTTTTTTTTTTTTTGCGGTACGTGGGCCTCTCACTGTTGTGGCCTCTCCCGTTGCAGAGCACAGGCTCCGGACGTGCAGGCTCAGCGGCCATGGCTCACGGGCCCAGCCGCTCCGTGGCATGTGGGATCTTCCTGGACCGGGGCACGAACCCATGTCCCCTGCATCGTCAGGCAGACTCTCAACAACTGCGCCACCAGGGAAACCCTAAAAAACTTTTGATGAATCATACAACTGGTGGGATGTATCTTAAAGTGTTTTAAGTGAAATTTTTAACCCAAACTGAAAATATTGGAGAAAGGTAAAGATTTTTTAAAAAATCAATAGCTAAATATCCATCTCAATATTACCGTTCCCCACAGCACTAGATATTCCTCTCCTATTATTTATTTATTGCTATGTAACAATATTACCACAAACAGTAGTTTAAAACAATGCACATTTATTACCTCACAGTTTCTGCAATTCTGGACTCTGGACTCAGCAGGATGCTCTGTTGCAGAATCCACAGGCTGCAGTCAAGGTGTTGGCTCAGGCTGCAGTCTCATCTCAGTTGGGGAAGGATCTGCTTCCAAACTCACATGGTTGTTAATACTCAGTTGCATGCAGCCTGTTGAACTGAGGACCTCAGTTTCTTGCTAGCTTTTAGCCATAGGCCACCCCGAGTTCCCAGCTGACTGTTGGTTAGAAGACTATTCTCAGTTCTTTGCCACACAGACCTTCCCAACATGTCTCCCTGTTTTTTCTAAATCAACAAGGGGGAGAGTCTTCTAACAAGGTGGACTTGAGTGTTATGCAACATAACCACCCTGCCCACACTCAAGGAGGTGAGAATACCCAAGATTGTGAGTACTGAGAGGCAGGAATAAGCAGAATCCATTTCAGAATCTGCTGACCACACTTCGTTTGGTCTCTCTGGATCCACTTGTCATTTTTCTTCACCCAATTAAATGCTGTATAGCTTATGGTTAGTTATGGCCATGGGAAGCATAAGAGTAGGAAATTGGAAGACTGGAAAAGCACGATATTGGAGTATGTGTTCTGCTGGCTCCCTCCCTTCCCAGGGATGGTAGGGCAGGGGCTGTTCTGTGCTACTAAAACTTAGAGCTTAGGCTTCTGGGCTCTCACTTACAGAATCAACATTTATCCAAATTCTGGGAATTGTATTGATACTTATCTCTTCACAACTTGAAGTTGTATTGGATCTTAGCTGCTGTTAGTCCATAGTGATGCAGCATCTCTTGTAGGGTTCCCTAAACTGAACCCAGTCTATTGCAAATAATCTCTTCTTAAATTCTTCTCAACTACCCTGGGTGAGCATGCCATCTGTTTTCTGAGAGACTCTGACCAGTAAAACCACATGGGAAGATAATCTAGAAAATCATATAGCTTCAGTGGATAAGAAAAAGCATTTAATAATGTTCAACATCCAAAATTAACAATTTTAAAGAGAAATATTTTTTAAAACTAGGAATATAGGGACACTAATGTAATCTGATAAAGGATATCCGTCAAAATACCAAGCAAACATCCTGTCAAATTGTGAACTATTCAAAATGTTCCTTAAAGATCGAGAATGATTCAAGGATGTTTCCTACCCTGTTATTCAATATTAAATAAGAGGTATGTAAGGCAAGAACCATTGATTGGGGAACATTTCTTATTAGAAATTGATATAACAGAAATCAGGGTTGTGTATTTAAAAATCCAAAATTATCTACCAAAAATTATCAGCATTTATAAGATAGTTTAGCAAGTTTGATAAATTAAAAACTGAATACACAATAATAATTTGAAATTCTATAACCCAATTAAGAAATCTGAGATTATGAAATTTATCAGCCTTAAGATAGAAAATCTATGGACTTAATGCAATTATAATAAAAATCCCAGTTGTGTGTGTGTTTATAGGTGTGTGTGTGACAAAGAGAGACAGAAAGTGAGAGACAGAGAGAACAGGGGTATGACCTGAAAAGCTAACCTTACTGGAAACACGGAGGACCACGAATAGCCAAGGAACTTTTGAAGAAGAATGCCAAGGTATGAGAAGTTGTTCTGCCATATATTAGTATTTATTATATGTCTGGAGAAATTAAAACAGTGTTGTAGTAGATAGATACATGGGCAAAAAAACAGGTATCTAGATATAGCAGAAGCAGACACACAGATACATGGACACTTGGTTTATGACAAAAGAATTGAAAGAAAACTAGAGATAAATTATTTTCCACAAAAGGTCTGAGTCAGCTGGATATCCTATGGGGGAAGATGAATCTTAGCCTCAAACACATGATATATGGAATATGCTCAGTATAAAATGCAGTTATATTTTAATATAAAAGGCAAAATATTAAAGTTTCTAGAAGATAAAATAAAATATGATTATGACTTTGGAATAGGCAAAGACTTAAGAACAAAACATTGGCCATAAATGAAAGACCACATTAAATTTAAAATGTCCTCAAAGTTTTTGAAAGGTTCCCCAAAGTCACCATTATTGCAGGCAGAATTGCAAGTGTTAGAATGAGAGCAGTTGTCTGCAACACACATAACTTAACAAAAAGTTCATATCTAAAATATAGTTTAATATTAAGCAAGCTAATAAGTAAAAGAAAGATAACACAAAAGAAAAGTAGGCAAGGAAAGTAAACAGACTTGAAAATATAGCTAATTCAAAATAGCAAATACATCTAACCAAAAGCAATTCCTCTCACTAATAATTAAGGAAACACACATTAAAAACCTCAGTGGCGTACAGATGCACTCACTAGAATGGCTAAAATAAAAATGACAGTCAACACCAAGTGTTGGTGTGGATATTGCACGAGAGCTCCATACTCTGCAGATGAGAGGGTAACTAGGTATAATCATTTTGGAAAAAAAAAAAAAAAAAAAAGCGAAAAACCAAAAACACATTGGCAGTATCTACTAAAGCCAAACATGTGCATATCTTATGTCCCGTCACTCCTATGTATAACTCAACAGAAGTGCACATATTTGTTCAACAAAAAACACATACAAGAATGTTCAAGCGTCACAAATTTTGTAACAACTAAAATTGGAAATGACTCGGCTGTTCATCTGGTGTTCAATAGAATGGCTATATAGTGGGATATTTATTCAATAGGACATTATTCCGATCACACTTTATGGCTACAAAATATGAAAATGTGCACAAGGAGACATACTAACAAGTTCAGAACATCATTTCTACCATAGGACCAACAAGAACCGAACAAGATGTGCATAAAAATAAAATGGAAAATGTGCAGTATACATGTACCATAAGATATTATATAGCCACAATTATGAATGAATCAAAGCTACAGGAAACAACCTGGATGAATTGTAAAAGCCTATGGTTGAGTAAAAAATTTAAATACTATATGCTTCCACTTGTAAAATTCTATAATAGTTCAAATTGAATCCTATTGTAAAGTATAGAGAAAAACAAAGTGGTTTCTATAGAAGTCAAACAATTCCTGTGAAAAATACTTAGGAATATAACCCCCAAACTTAACACACGATCACAGAAAAAAACCCCACAAACTTTGACTAATGCTTAAATAACAGCATCTGTATCAATAATACTACAGACAATGGTAAGGTTTCTAGTAGGTAGAGTTCTAGTTGAAAGAGAATCACGGCATAGAGTAATAACTAACATTCTAGAGCGCTTTAGAATGAACCAGGTTACAGGTTCATTACTGAAAAATTTGTTTAACTTGTTAGTAGTAGTACAAGAGGGATTAAATTATTGCACTTCTCACCTTAAATCTTGAGCTTTCATGGTCTCTTGATTTGAAATCTGAAGTCCTTTGACTGTAACGGCTAACCGGGACAAGACTTTTCAATTCCCTAGGAATTTTGACCTTTTTTGGTTTAAAATGGAGATATTCCACTAAATGACCACAGCATAAATTTTAGTTTAAAAATTCTATTTCTATAACAGATACATCATATATTTTTCTTTTTTTGAAATTAATATGGCATATTTGCTCAGTGACAAGTCAAGTTAGATGAAATTTATAATTGTCAAAAATGATAGCTTGAGAAAAAGTGATTTTATATTTTTGTTAAATAACTTAAAATAATAAACTATGATGATTCACCAGGAAGCTTCTTTTCCTATTCTAAGGATTTTTCTTAAGGGAAGATAATGCTTGAAGAGGATTTCTGAAATCTAAGAGGATGCAAAAAAGAATGAAAATCAAATATATAGAGATTTTTAAACATCATTCAGAACCTAGGACTCATATGCAGTGCCTGCAGTAAGACTGGGAACATTACTCTTCATTTAAAGGTCACTCTCTATATGCAGCTTCATGCAAATCTTTGCTCCACTCTTAGTTTTACCTCTCCAGAAGCAAATGACTCCATCTTCTTCTTTGCCAATTAGTCAGAGAGAGAAAGAGAGAGAGAGAGTTAGCTACTGCTTTATTTTTGGAATATGTCATCTCCAGTTGCTTCTGGAGATTTGTACCACAAACATCTGAAATTTAATTAGAACGTTCATCCTTTAGATCATATCACTGTGATTTGCCCCCTTGTTCATTTCAGATGCTATGTATCTGCCACATGAAAAGGAAAAATTCATTTCAGTAGTGCAAATACAATTCTGTTGCCTTTTAGAGTTATGGAATAAGAGACAGGGGCATAATTGGCTGAACAAATACTTCACTTTAGAGGGTAAGCAGTCAGGCTATAGGAAGTGAAGTGTCGCCTCACCAGACTCTAAATTTTCTTACAGTTAGCTGGTGATTACAGCATATGCAGTCCCGATTCATTACAACATGGCAGTCTTAGGGAAATTGTTGTTCATGTTCATATCTCTCAGTGACTTGAATGTACCTGTTAGAGAAGAAAATAACAACACAAAAACATCTTTGAATAATTAAAAGAGATCTTAATAATTCACATCACAGAAGCAACCTGTTTTATGCTCAAGACTCCTTGATATCTGTTTAATGAATACTTTAAGTCTCTGTAGTCTTGTTAAGCCTGATCACAATTGAAGCTGTAGAGCTATGGAAGAAAACTGTTATTGTTAAACTCGACCCAGTGTAAATATTCATGTGATGTAATCTGTGCCCAGATTACCTACCTGCCCCTCACAACCTCAGTAATCACCTACCTAGATAAAGGCTCTTACCTTCATAGCTGAATGAAAGATTCAGAACTAGAAGAAAATGGGCTATTTATAGTCCGTCGGGCTACAAGGAAGCCAGACAAAAGAGAATGACTCCCAAGGCTATTGAGATTGACTTTTACGAAGTAGCCATAGAAGCAAAACACTGAGATGATTTGTTATCAGGGCCAGAAACTACTGAAAATGTTTAGAAGGGTTATACTTCTGACATGACAATGAGAAACCTTGTTCTAAATAGCTACCCCATCTCATTTTCTTGTGGGGGATTACATGTCATAGTAAGTGGAATATCTTGGACTACTCTGGTTATTTGATTTATGAGACTATTGTGTGCTGGAATAATTGGGAGAATTTCAAAGAATCTATGGAGGCTTTGGGTAAAACAAATAAAGGGATTCTTCCCTCCTAAGTTATGAACATTAGAGTGAACATTCATCATTGTGGGCACCTGCAGGTAAATTTCTGAATCATAGACCTTCTGCTGTCTTAGGAGGCCTGTTGCCAGGAAAAATTGCGAATTTTGTTTCCATTAGAGTAAAATTCTAAGAATCCTAGGAATTTTTAGTATTCTTAGGTTTGAGAAATACAAATATATGAAGATATACCTGTTAGCTTGTTCTCTTACACTTGAAGAAAACAGTATTAGTACTAAAGGCAAAGAAGGGTCAGCTGACCCACCAACTGAGGATCAGCACAATGTTTTAGGTGCTTGGCAGAATGACACTCACAGCCCATTTCTGAAAAGATGTTAATTAAATTAAATATTAGCTTCTGGAATTGCAAAATGATGCAAATTTTCATATTCTTATTTTCAGTCTTCTAAGCTTTAAATTGCACAATTAGAATATAAACATACAGATAAATATTCACTATGACTAGTGTTATACTTTTTGTAAAGGCATTATGCTTATACTATTACTATGACTATATCCTGTACTGTGAGAAGCATTAGAGACCCAAGTCCTCAAAAAATGTAGCAATTTCTTTTATCAGAATTAACCAGTATACCACGAAAAGCAACTATGTCATTTAAGAAAGACTTCCAACATAAATTTTTAGGGGAAAAGATTTGTTGTTGTTTTGTTTCCCCCAAAATCTAATAAGGAAGGTCTAGGCTATTGCATGGTTCAATGTATGGTGACCTATATGATAAGCATGACAAGACAAGCCTCTTTCTGTCCCCAGCAACATCCTTATCTCATGATACTCCAGCACTGGCACTGGCAGCACCTACCATTTGATCAGAAATTCCCATCCTAAGTGTTGTTTGGGTGGCTTAATAAGGTTGGAGAACAGAGGCTGCAATGTCATAGTCAAAAAATGTCTATGTTACAGGCTGAAGAAGAAAAATTTTAGTTATCCATCTTTTTCATTCCTTTTCCAGTGGAAAAATTCATTAGATCACTCTATTTTCACTTTCAAAGATCAACACAGAGAGACTCCAAGAAGATGGGAGCTTAAAAATTTTATTTCTCAGGATAGGTGGTAAAAGTGATACCATTTTCATTACATGCTTTTGACTAATATTTTAAATAATAAAACACTCTAATTCTTTTCTCAGCTTTATTGAGCTATAATTGACAAATAAAATTATAATATATTGTGAAGGATCTCCACCAATGAGTTAACACATCCATCACCTTATATATATATCTTCCCCCTATTTTTTTTTTTTTTTTTTTTTTGGTGAGAACACAAGTTCTACTCTCTTAGCAAACTTCAGTTATACAATATGTTATTACCACCTGTAGTCACCATGTTATACATTAGATCCTCAAACATTATTCACCTTATAACTGAAAGTTTGTACCCTTTTTATTAGCTTCTCCCTGTTTCCCCCACACCTCAGCATCTTGCAAACACCATTCTACTGTTTCTATGACTTTGGCTTTTTCGGAATCCACGTATAAGTAATATCATACAGTATTTGTGGTCCTCTGTCTCACTTATTCCACTTAGCATAATATCCTCAAGGTTCATCCATACCTTGACTATTGTGAATAATGATGCAATAAACATGGGAGTACAAATATCTCTTTGAGGTTATGATTTTGTTTTCTTTGGATATATACCCAGAAGTGGGATAGTTTGATCATATGGTAGTTTTATTTTTAATCTCTTGGGGTACCTTTATACTGTATCCATAGTAACTTTACCATTCATTCCCACTAACAGTGTACAAGGGTTCTCTTTTCTCCACATCCTCGCCAGCATTTGCTAATAGATATCCTAACAGGTGTGAGGTGATATTTCATTTTGATTTTGATTTGCATTTCCCTGATGATTAGTGATGTTGAACATTTTTTCATGTACCTCATGGCTATTCATATATCTTCTTTGGAAAATTATCTATTCAAGTCCTCTGCCCATTTATAAATTAGGTTATTTGTTATTTTGTTATTAACTTGTTTGAGTTCCTTGTATATCTTGGATATTAACTCCTCATCAGATACTTGGTTTTCAAATATTTTCTCTCGTTCTATACATTACCTTTTCATTTTGTTGATGGTTTTCTTTGTTGTGCAGAAACTTTTGAGCTTGACATAATCCTACTTGTTTATTTCTGCTTTGTTACTTTTGCTTTTGGTGTCTAATCCAAAAATTCATTGCCAAGACTGATGTTAAAGAAATTACCCACTATCTGTTCTTTTAGGAGTTTTATGTTTTCAGGTTTTGCATTCAAGTCTTTAATCCATTTTGAGTTGATTTTTGTGTGTGGTGTACGATAGGGGTCTAGTTTCATTGTTTTGCATGTGGATATCTTGTTTACCCAACACTATTTATTGAAGACACTATCCTTTCCCCATCGTATATTTTGTCTCCTTTGTCAAAAATTGTCAATCTCATTTTTATTCCCCAAAACAACCTTGGAACAGATGTAGAATGGGGGTTCGAGCATGGAACATGCTCTATATTCCAATAGTTGAATCATGGAATAAGCTAATAGTTCACTTAAGTTTCCAGCCCTTCCCTTTGGGTCTGATCTTTGCTTTATGATATATACAGCCATTACCTAGGTCATCTTAGAAATAACCAAGGAAATTAAAACGTGTGCCCAGAGCATGCATATTGAAAACCAATCATCATTGATATTTTGCTCTTCCTCAACCTTCTTCTGTTAACTGCTGTGTTAACCTTTTCCTCACAATCCACCAGTGACCCTTGAGTCAAAGCCTTTTTAGGGTAAAGTAGTCATAAATATTGGGGAATCTACATCTAGCACAGTATTTATACATAAAGATAGCACAATACAACAAAAGCAACATAATTCAACAATAGCAACCATAGCATAATACCCCTAATCTCATAGAAACCAATGAGAAATGGGGATACATCTAGAGACAGCCAATGTTTAAGACCATTACGTACATCTTCATATTGTTATATCAATTATTTGCATCCCCTCTTGAGCTATAACTATTCAAACTTTATAATAAAGTTTTTCAAACCCTTTTATATAGTAATACTGTTGTTCAATATTGTGAACTAATTTTCCCAGAAACTTACTAGAACCCATCTACAAATTATCCATATCCAACCCAGATTCTCCCTAAACACTTGGTGATATTATAATACAAAAGATGACAGTTCCACAATGAGAAGGTTCCACAATGATAAAAGCCTGAATAGATTTTAAAAAGTACCTTGTAACTCCAAAGTAAAAAAGAAACGGAATTATAAATGAAAATAACAAACAGCTCATGGGCAGGTACTTCGGGGGCACGTATCCAGGTATGAGGCTCTTGATGTGCAGTGTCAGCCCTCTTGCCAAAATTAATACCAACACCAGCCCACAATACACACACAGCCTCTTGCTGTGTATTAGATTTTTATTTGCATTAGATATACTTTAATATGTTTCTAGAAGGTTAGAGATCTAGTTCAATCAGCTGCTTTTTCTCCTTATGCCAATTGAGTTAGTTTACAACAAAGTAAACAAGATTCATGGGATGGAAAGAAAGGGAATAACTTTAAAAGCAAGAAATACTCTGCAGTTTTAGAGCAAACTTGAAAACTCTTGCAATGGAATGTTTAAGGTAACAGAAAGTTTCAAGTGTCCTGGAGACCTGGGGATGAGAAACAGTTTTAAGAGAGCAGAAAAAGACATATGTTAAGTTATCAATATCAAATTTATCTAGTTTGAAATTATACCTGGGATGAACACGATAGCTCAAAAAGTAGTGGAAAATCTTTTTTTATCATCCATGTGAGATGTGGAGTAAGATTCCAAAAATTTGTTTGGATTATTCATAACATATTTAGCTACTTTGGTTAGATAAGTACTTAAGGACTTTCTGGAGCCAAGTCACCATGCATTGTACTGACTTTCTCTGTTCCTGGTTCCTTGAAAAGGATCACTGAATGAAATTCTGGAACACCAGTTATTCATAAGCTGGGAAAATCTTGTTTTGTGTCCCTACTAATTTTACTATTATCCATTGTTCAAGAGGTCAACCAAGGCAGAGACTGCTAAAATTCCTAGCACTTCAGCTCTAACCAATGTCTTCATGCCAATTTCAGAGTTTATATATTAAATAATCATGTATATATCACTTATTATGTGCCAAACTTTATGAATATTAATTTATTCAATATGTAAATGTAATCCTTTCAGGAAAGCACTGTTAAAGGACACGGTATTGATATTAGGAAACTGAGATTCAAAGAACAAAGAAACGGTAGTAAGAAGTAAAGCTAATGTTCAAATTTTTTCAATATGTTAATAATATAAAAATTCATATAAATTAATGTAGTTCTTTAAACTCATTAAAAGTTATTTATAAATTTCAGAAGAAATATGGGAACTCTAGCCATGTGTCATCTATAGGGCTGACACATATTATAACAGATTTATTTTTAAATATCCAGTCTTATTAAAGAAGAGGTTTCCATAAGCACTGCTAAAATTTAAATGAATAATTAGGTATACTGTTATATAATAAATTTGTAGAGGTGCTATGTTATATTTCCTTAACCATTATTTTTATTTTGATTAATTTCTATGTCTATTTTCTAAGATGCAAAGAACTTTAGGTTTTAAAGGGCCCTAGTACTAAGAGAGTCATATTTAGTTATCTACTAGGCATTTGGGGCTATGAGGAAATATTGTGACATGGGTCCTCCTCTCAAGGGATTTACAATTTCCTTGGGGAGGTATAGACCCTGGGATAATTTAAAAAAAAAAAAAAAAGAGGAACAAGGAAACAGAGCACAGCAATATTTTTTTGAAGTATAACCTTCAGATCACCTATATAGGATCACCTGTGGTGCTTACTAAAAGTGTGGTCTTCTGGACTATACCCTAAGTCCACCTAAATAAAGTTCCTGATCCTCGTGTGCACTATATATTGATAATCAGCATAAAATAGACTAATAAAGATGTAAGAGACATATTGCATAAAATGAGAGGTCATCATGAGGAAGAGATTAAAGAATGTTGCATAAGCAAGTATTCAATGGGGGATAGAGCATATAATTCTTTCCTAACAAGAATACATAGCATTTGCAGAAATAGCATTGTCTTTCCATTTGTAAAGACTAAAATACAGAAATATAAATTTCCTGATTATGAGAACCAGCATGTTTGGATATAAAGACTGGAGATTAAAGTCAGTGTGTTCTGGGACATAGATAATGCTCAATAAATATTTGTTGGTTGAATAAATTAACAAGACCTTAAGTGGAGGACTGAGGAGCTCAAAGATGTTCTCTGAAGTAAACAATAGCAATCAATGTCATTTATTTCAAATACCTCCTATAAAAACACTTGAATTTTTCTTTCCCTTGATGCTCAAAACAACTTTCAGTATGAATAGATAGTCTCGTAAATAACAAAACAGAAAATGCAGGTTCAGAAAGATTAAAGTAACTTGCTTGACTTCCTGTAGCTACTCAGTGAACCCAGATGTCCTTCCCTCCATTGGATATTGCCTCTTCACATCATAAAAAAAATCCCGGCAATGGGACAACACCCTGTGCAAAGTAAGTTTAATGCTGTAATAGTCCACACTCTCTATCTGGTTCTTTGTGAATCTTATTTTCTAAGTGAAATTGCTCATGTTCTTTTAGAATGCATATTATTCTATATGAATTATTTTCTACTATTTTCTGGGGGAAAAGGTCTAGTTATTTCGATAAAGGCTGTATTTATTTTGTTACATATATATAGCAAATACTATTTGGTGTTTTTTGTAAATTTATACTATACACTTCAAGTCTCTACTTATAAACACGACATTGTTTTTAAAAGTGAAAAACTTCTTTTATCTTTCCAAAGATCAACCCGTTGATCCTAATCCTGCACTAAACAGCAAACTGTAATTATTTTCATGATTGGTTTGCTCAGAAGCCTAGAAATAACTCTGGGGTGAGGATAGTTAATGAGTACAACACATTAACCTATATTTAATGCTTCTTTTCAGAAATGAGATTGTGATTTCAGTTTAGATTACAATCACTAGGTCTGCACATCACTGAATCATCATCAATATAATCTACACTGATAGCCTCAATGGTATTACAATAACAACAATTCTAAACTGAGACCTAAGAGTCAGAAATAAAGTCAAAAATTCTCAAATCCCAAAACTGTGCAATTTTAAGAAATGAGAGGGTTTTAAAGATTATTGTCAAGCTGTAACTTTGTAATTTAATTAGTCTGCATTGTGTTGGTTCTCAAAGTTTGTCCCATCATTTTTCCATGATTCTCAAAATTTTCTCCAAGTTAGCTATTTATGAGAGTGCAGTAGTTCATATTAAAAAGTAGAAGGAAGGAAGGAAGGAAGGAAGGAAGGAAGGAAGGAAGGAAGGAAAGAAGGAAGAAGGAAGGAAAGGAAGGAGGGAGGGAGGGAGGGAGAAATACTAATGTATTTTTTACAATATTCAAGAGGCCGAATCATCTGGACAATTAATTTAATAGCTTCTTACTATCAATTCCTCTTTACAACTTAGATGGGTTGTAAAGAATTCACATCTCAAAAAATAAACAGAATTGATTTTTTCTAATCTAATTCTTCAAAACACAGTAAAAAATGATGTTTCTAATTACTGAAATATCTTACAGTTTGTCATCTACTTTTTCTGTAAATGTATATGGAATTAAATTTAGAACCATAGCTAAATTACCTGAAAGATGTTACCTCATGTATCAAGGACAAGGAAATATGCGCATATTGTTTTATCTCTTGGCTTTCATCATGACACACACAAAAAATCAAACTACCTCAAGGTTTCAGGATATTGATTAATTTGGAATATATCATATATAAAAGTATGTTCCAAGAATGTAGTGATTTCCTGAACAATAAAAATAATAAACAAAACTTAAGACATATACACAAATTTTCAGTTTAAAGTCAAACATCTGTAATATTTTACTGAGAGTATGGTGAATTATCCGGATTGTGACTTCAAATCTTCAGTTTTCATGTGTAGATAACATACAAATTGAATTTCTTCTAAGTCATGATTGTATATGTGAATAAGTATTCAGGCATTGGTATGCAAAATCTGTACCCATAACCAAGAAATATGGTAGAGATTGAGGTATTTCAGTAATCAAATGAAGTATTACATACAAATGATTTCCTTAGATTATGTGACTAAGGTATATCAAAACACTTAATAATCTATAAAAATAATATTTAATAATAGTGAAAATGGAAAGATATAAATTGTTGAAGGCAGAGAAATGGTGAGATTTGCTTATAGACTAAACATTTAATTTATACTAACACAAATCTGTTTAAAATATTTTATATTCTTTGTCTATTAAATTGAATAATATGTAGACATTACAATCTATGGCAATATTTCAAATGCCAAACTACAGGATTATGTTTATTTCATACACGTTAATAATCTACATGAGTATGAGACCCCTACAAATAAGAACAAAATAATCTATGTATTGTCAGTGCCTAGAAAGAAAAGAGGCCTCAACCAACATTTGCTGACAAGGATGTTTAGAATAGAAGCCCAAGATGACCCTTGGCTACATCATGCAGGACACGTAGTTCATCTTTACTGCCTTTCCTACCTTCTTTTTTTTTGTATTGTGGAAAGATGTATGTAACTTAAAATTTACCACTGTATATATTTTTAAGTATAAAATTCAGTGGCAGTGATGATATTCACAGTATTGTGCCACCATCATCACTATTTCCAGAATTTTTATCACCTGAACAGAAAGTTTGTACTCACTAGGCAATAACTCTCCATTTCCTGTACTCCTAGCCCCTGATGACCTCTAATCTAATTTCTATCTCTTTTAGGTTCCTAGATCCAATTTCCAATGTGGGGAGGGGTTTCCAAACATATAACAAGCAATTCTCTGGACACCAGCTGGGCATCCTACAATTCAACTCAATTCCCTTGCTGTCTATCTGGGGATAGTATCAGGCTCCACAGGCTAAGGGTTCAGTCCCTCAAGACTGCCCATCCCCACCACTTCAGATGCCAGTGTTACCTGTGCCTCTGACTGACTGGCTCCAGATCAGAGGTTCTAACAGCCTGCTCTTTGGATTTCAGACTCCAGTTTCCAGTCCAGGTTGTCACCTGTACTAACCAACAAGCTATAAATCAAAAGTTCCCATAACCTCTCCCTTGGGTTTGATTAATGTGCTAGAGCACCTTACAGAACTCAGAGACACATTTTACTTACTGGAATACTAGTTTATTATAAAAGAATATAACACAGGAACAGCCAGCTGGAAGAGATACATAGGGCAAGGGAAGTGAGAAGGGGCAAGGAAATTCTGTGGCCTCTCCAGATGCTCCACTTTCCCCAAATCTTCACCTGTTCACCAACCTGGAAGCTCTCCGAACTCTGCCCTTTGGATTTTTATGGAGGCTTCATCACATAGGCATAATTGATTAAATCATTAGCCATTGGCTCTGGATCCAAGCTCCAGCCCCTCTCCCCTCTTGGGAGGTCAGGGGTGTGGGACTGAAAGTTCCAACCCTCTGACCCCAGGGTTGACTCCTCTGGCAATCAATTTCCATCCTGAGGTGAGGTCCAAAAGTCACCTCATTAACATATCAAAAGACACCTGTTGCTCTCCACATGTAGGAAATTCCAAGGGTTTTAGGATCTCTGTGCCCTAATGGAAGACCAAATATGTATTTCTTATTAGAAATCACAATCATACAATGAATTTGCTATTCTAGATATTTCATATAAGTAGAAAATATATACTTTTAAATTTTCTGTTTCCCTTCCTTCGGCCACTTAGGTCCACGTTTGATAATAGCTGATAAAATCTCCTCATGTATAGTGCCCGTCCCACCCCATTGCCCAAAGCTCCAGATCAAGTAATCATTTAACACGTATATTTGCCACAAGAGAATCTGTCTTCACCCAAGTTTTGTGGAAGACGGACTGGGCATTCTCTTCAACTAGTGTCCACTGAATTGAAAAGAAAATTAAATGTATTTTCTTCCAAATTTTTTTTTTTTTTTTTTTTTTTTTTGCGGTACGCGGACCTCTCACTGTTGTGGCCTCTCCCGTTGCGGAGC
>NC_041221.1:26982962-27070259 GCF_002837175.3 Physeter macrocephalus
CGAACCCGTGTCCCCTGCATCGGCAGGCGGACTCTCAACCACTGCGCCACCAGAGAAGCCCTTCCAAAATTTTTAATTTGTTCCAAAAAAAAAAAAAAAAACTTGTATAGATCCTTTTAGATGTGCTTGTGCCTCAATTCAAGAAATAAATTACTTTCTGTTTTGTTTTTGTTTTGTTGGTTAGTCTAGTCAGCGGCTTAATGGCCCCATTCCTGCTGAGTTTCTGCCCTTTCAGATGTAAGCATTGTTCTCATCGGAAGGGCTTATCAGCAGGAACAATAGTGATCTTAGTCGTCTCCCACTTCAGTGAATATTGTCCTGTTTTCTCTAAAGCTTCATCTTAACATCCTATCAACTAGAACCTAAAGTTAATGGTCTCATTCTTTTTATGTAGTGACCAATGATGCATAAACTAAAAAACAAACAAAAAAAAAGATCTTCCTTTTCAACAAGGGAAATGTTTCAGCTTCTTCATCTTGTCTAACAGATTTCCAAGGATACATTTCCTTGACAATCATTATTCCTGGACTTTTTTGCACATAGTCTTCAAATACCTACCTGCCACTTTAATTAGCGGTTTCTGTTCACACTACAAAATTTCAGAATGCAGGTGTTGAATTCATGCAGTTAATTAATAATAGCTATGATTTGGGGAAAGCAAAATATTTTGAAACACAAGCTTAGGAGGTAAATATGTACTGGTAAACAGTGGAACTAATATGGCACTGTTGTATAGCTGCCATAAAGCAGTTAATTTCTGTGGAAATTATTTCAATCTGTTTAAGTTTCAAGATCCCAAATACTCTTACTACATTACCTGAAGACTTAGAATAAAGCCTTGCCTCATGATTACTAAATCTTTAAGTATTACCAATGAATCTTGTCCTTTGATATTATTTTTAAAGATTTGTATTCATCCATAATACAATACGAAGAAAAGAAAATGCCATCTTAACAATTTTGCACTTTTTTTCCTCTATGCATATAACCCTGAATTGGATTCAGTTACCTGAAGATTATTGAATTATTTTCTGAGGGATAAAAAACATTTTCTCAGGATGTATTACTTTTGAAATATAATAAAGATATCTGGATACTGTAACTACAATCTAAATTTTGTATATCTATATATATTAGTGTTTTGTATACTAATGTATATTAGTATATTAGATATAGTATTAATATTATAATTATTACCAATATAATAACATTATTAACATTATTTTAAACAATATATACATTTAAATTAGTGAAATTCCAAAGTTTTCAAAGGAAATTTTTACAAATATTGGCTCTATAAGATGAAATGTCAGACCTGAGCTCACCTTTGTCAATTAAGTTTAATTCTGTCATATATGTTACTTTATTTGCCTATGTATAGAAAATTATCATGGTCTAGTTGAGATATAAAATATCTAATATTATAACAGCTAGGTAAAGGAAAATGTATACAGTTTTTTTGTAAAACTTACTGGAAAAGGCTTTTCAAAGAAAATATTCATCGGCTCCAAGTTTCTTATCAGAACACTGTCTTCTATTTCTGGGGCCAATCTATTGCAACTTAGATTTCTACATCAAGCAAGAAGTAAGCAATTCATAATAGGATTTCCTTACCAACTTAGAAAAGAAATCCCTGCATCCGTACACAAAGGAAGAAAATTGAAAGAGAAAAGAGAATTTTGCAAGAGCAAATTCTGAGATGGAGTGATGGAGTAATTTCATAGAGAGCTGTGTCTTCGTTCAAGATAACCGGGCAAAAAATGTAAAATTAGTTATGCTATTAATAAATATATCTAATTTTTTAATTCACTGCAGGAAAAATATAGTTTTTTGGATATAATTGATTTTGTTGACTATCGTTACTAATATAACACTTATTAAATGACAACTGTCATCATATAATGTCTATTTCTATTTGCCTTTCAATTAAAAAAAAAATCCCAAGAATTTATATTTAAAAGCTCAGTTAACTTAAATGACAGTTTATTTTATCAAAGAAATGCCATATCCATTTAAAAGTCTCAGGAATAGAAATAGTATAGAGCTACACTCTAGTATAGCTAGAATTTGAATAACCTGGCATGTTTGTTAAAGCTCAGACTGCTGGCGCCCACCACCAGAGTTTCCAATTCAGTAGGCTTGGGGTGGAGCCTGGGAATGTGGATTTTTACCAAACTTTAGGTGATGCTGACACTGTTGATCCAGGCTTGAAACCTTAAGAACTCTGGACTAGTATAATTAAAAGTTTATCTTCACACTTTATTTAAAGCAAGACTTTTTTTTTTTTTGAGCAAGTCATTTTAAAATTAGACTTTAATCCAGAATTGTAGTCTCAGTGCCTGAGATATCTATGCCAGATGAAATTTAGGTTAGACAGGGAATTCTAACTAGTTTGGCATTTGAAAACATTAGAGAAATTTAGGTTTCTCTTAAGTCCCCCAAATTTTCTTTCATTCAATGAATGGATTTAATGTTTGTTCATGGGATTCTTTGAGATTTATGAGGAATAACGGATATATGAAAACTCAGATCATCCAAACCATTGGATTTAAAGCTGATATTTCTTCAGAAATACTCAAAATTAAGTTTTCTTAATCAGTCCTTACAACTTTTACTATTATATGACCACATGGACTCATTTGCTTCTTCTTTAATGAGAGCTTGTTCTCACTGAGAACTCAGGCACTTGCAGGAACAGTCATCTGAAAAGAAGAAAAGAAGGAAAAGGAAGGAAGGAAAAAGAAGAAAGGAAGGTGATTGATTTTCATAAAACACAGAATATGTAGAAAATACAACACCGTTTAAACCTCACACCTAAAAATCAAACACCCTTGAAGCATTTTTCCTTCCTTGACTTCCATCCAGGTGACACTCAGGCAGAGCTGGCTTCATGGACATGTGACCTGTGCAATCACATAGGCCTTGGTGCTTTGAAGGCCCCTGTGCTTGGTTGAATATTCTGCTGTCATTGCCTTGGAACTCTTAATAATTCTTTTAAAGGGGCTTCATATTTTCATTTTGCACTATAGCCTGTCCTACACTCGGGTAATAAAATTAATTCAAATATCATGTTTTTCTTTTCTCCCAATGTAAGCTTATACTTGGTAAGTATATGTCTCAAAATTTAAACAACAAATCTTGGTATAATTATTTAAAGCCACAAATACTTCTAAGCATATCGCATATCTACACATAGGAAATGTGTCAAGTATGACAAAATAATCATATAGAGGAAGACTAAATATGGAGAAAAAGAAAAGAAACTGAGCATTTGTACAGTGGGAAAAGATTTACAGTGAAATTAATCAAAGAAGAGAAAAAAGAATTGGAACCTAAGGACTTCTAGGCTTTGGAGGATCACTTCCATGTGTGCCAGGGGAAGGAAATCAGATTCTTGCATATGAGAGGACCATATTGTTGAGCAAACTAGATTATCATTTAGTCTACTGTGAAATACACACAGGCAGATCTAATACTTTATCATTTGTGCCTGGAGAGATTTCTGGCCTATATGAGCGTAGATAAAATCTCCCAAGAGCAAGACAAATCCATGACAAATCCACTGGGCGTGGCTTCTGTTAGGAAGTTCTTATTAGTTATTAAATTATTTATTTATTTATTATTATATTAATTGTAATATAATATAATAGTATTATAAATATATAATATAATAAAAATATAATAAATATATTGATTATATAATAATTATTATTTTTTGTTACCTACAGGAAAAATAATATTTTTAACTGATTGCACAAGTAATCAACATCAAGAGACAATTTAAAAAAATTTGTGTTTTTTTCAAAGGCTCACCTTACAAGAATGCCTCCATGTGAGGGCAGGAGTTAGACTGGACAGATGTAAATAGACATTTTGTTTCCACTGTAATGAACTTTCAAGTCTCAGGAAAACAAAATGTCTGACCCTTTCAGTAACTCATCCTTTGTTTGAAATGACAGCATAGTAAAAATGTATTAACTGAGGAAGAAAATTTTCTAAAATAGACTGTTGTGTCTCCCATCCAGGAAGGATTTATTTTCATTAAAAATATGTAAATAGTAGATACTGAATTAAGATTACTCTAGAATTTGAATAGCAAACCTATAATTGATGAGCTGCATAAAGGAAAAGTTATTCTATAGCACATCCTACATTTCTATGTACATAAAATTTTACAAATAAGATTCTAAAACTTCTAATTCTAAGGCAGTAGTCATACAAAAAATACTTATTCATCTATATTATTGTTCCTTTGAATTATGAGACTGGAGAACAGGGTATTGTTTTTTTTTTTTTTGTGGTACACGGGCCTCCCCCTGTTGTGGCCTCTCCCGTCGCGGAGCACAGGCTCCGGACGCACAGGCCCAGCGGCCACTCTCCCGTTGCGGAGCACAGGCTCCGGACGCACAGGCCCAGCGGCCACGGCCCACGGGCCCAGCCGCTCCGCGGCATGTGGGATCCTCCCAGACCGGGGCGCGAACCCGGTTCCCCTGCATCGGCAGGCGGACGCGCAACCACTGCGCCACCAGGGAAGCCCCCAGGGTATTGTTTTTTATAAAATGAAGTAAAATGTACTTTGGAGACAAATACTTGAGAATCAAGCTGCTAAGGTTTAAATCCTGACTCTCTCTTTGTAGCAGTTGAGTTTGGAAAAATGCTTAAATTCTCTGAGTCTCACATTTTCCATCATTTGCTAATGATAATGATAGCAAAAATCTCATAGGGCGTGTCTGAGTAGATATAAAGTGCTTAGAATGGTGTCTGGTATTAGGTAAAAAATAAATAAAAATAGGTATTATTGTTGCCTTTGTTATTATCATAATATAGCAGGCCCTGAGACTAACATAACAATTACAAAAGGCCACCCAGAGGAAGTGATTTTTGAAACTGAACTTAAATCACCCAACAGATGTTACATGCACGTGTACTATTACATATGTTGCTTAACTGGTCTCATATATGACTTACAGAAAGCAGAGTCTGTGTTTTACTCACCTTTGCATTGCTTATGCAAACTTCCATGCTCCCAAAATATTGCTAAATTGAAATCCCCATAGGACTGCAACTATCTGCACACTTGTTTCCAAATATTATAGAAAGGCTATATTCTTTAAGAAAGGGTAGAAGAGCAAGAAGTCATTACAATTTCAGTGGCCTGTAAGAGACCTTCGACATCATGAAGCCCAGGCTCTTCATTAGAGAGATGAGAAAACTTGACCAGAAGTCAAACTGCAGGTCAGAATCTCTAGCTAGTGAAAGCTTACACCGAATGCTTGCACTGAGACTACAACCCAAGTTTGTTACTTCCTTCATCAATGCAGCTCAAACTAACACTCGGGATCAGGAGAACTTTTAATGCCCACGTGTACAGGATATCACCTTATAACATTTATAATCATAGCCTTCTCTCTACTGTTGAAAATGCCTAATAAAGCGATAAATATCCAACCACTTGCTGCTGTGCTGATAGAAAATGACACTTTTATTCTCTCAGAGGTTATGATCTTTTTAAAAAGGAGAATCAATGCAAACCTTACTTGCAGAGGAAATGTCATCAAATTATACTTCATCATTTTCAGTTTCATGGATACAGGAAACCAAGTAAAAGCCATGAAATTTCTATTAAAAAAAAAAACTAACTCTAAGCATTATTAAGTTACGAGTCAAGTGACTAGAAATGCAATATTATTTTTTTTTCAGTGACGGCAATTGCATCTTGGCAAGGGTCCAGTTAGGGTTGGCCATGACGATAAATATGTTTGCTTGAAATCTCACATCTTTATGATGCAAAGTAGATTTTACTTTAGAGTCAACATATATTTCTAAAACTATTTACTTCATTTTAGCACAGGTCATCACCTCTCAGACAAAAAAGAAAAATCTTTCCTATGACTCATTTTGATATAAATGTGCCCTGTTTTCAGAACTTGGCAAAATAAATTCTATAGTTTATAAAATAAGCGTTTGGCACAAAGCCAATCAAATTAGCACATATCTGAAAGCTTTGAAATATAGTCCACATACACAATGAAATTTCTATTCTGCTCGTATCCATTTTCTTAAAATAAAAACAACATACAGTCATCCAACCCTTAGCAATCTCTACTGAGAGACCATCTCTCTGGGGATCCTATTGGACCATGTCATACTGACAGCATAAAGCCTCTAGCTCCTCAGTATATTTCCAACTCAGTACAATGCTGAAAAATGGTGAGTATTCACAAGCGTTGGATAAATGAATGAATGAATGAAAAAGTCTATGGAGAGTCTCTTGATGATGAATAATTTGCAACTACTGTGCTTAAAACAAGGTTCTTAAATAAAAGGCTGATCTCAACTCAGCGGAAAGCCCCCCCATTTACAAATAGGGAATGAGCTTCAAAATTTATTTGAAAGAAAAATCAAAAAGAAAAATAATATGCATAATATACTACAATTATATTTAAAGAAAGAAATGGAAGCAGTTATAGTTGATATTTATTCATAAAATATTTAGAATTATTTCTAAGAATTTTTATAAATTTTGAGTTAAAGATGAATTTACAATAATAGTTTTTTAAATGGAAATAAAATTGTTCCCTGCATGTGTTAAGTGAGGGAGAGGAGGGATGTCTGTAGAAACACACAGGGAAGAATTATTCTACACAGCATTTATTTGAATTTGAACTTTGTAAGAGAAATGTCTATTCAAATAAATTTTACAAATGAACTCCTCAATTAGGATATATTGAGTTTGATTAAATTTAGGTGTGTTTCTAAGAGGAACACCTTTATAGATAAATTTAAGCTACCCTCTATTATTTGGTGACTCTCACGTACTCAGATTACCCCCAAGGCTCTCGCCCACTGTTCCCAGACGCCATTCATCAATAGGTTTATTTTTTTGTTCTAATAAAGATACTTTCCCTCTGCTAAATTTTACCTAATTGCTTTCTTGTGGATTTCTACCAAAAAGTATTCAGCAGTCATCATATCTTTCTGATAGCTACAGACACATGCTAAGAATCATTGATTTTACTTTCCACACTGGAATCCTGAAATTTGAGTCAGAGAGTTTTGCATTACAGACCACGAAGTAGACCAGAAAATCAGATGGGAGTACCTACAGATTTCATATTTTAGGTAACAGAATTAACAGTTTTTACAAACTTCACTGAACTGCTGTTTGATAAATTATCTCTTTATGAATCCAAGTAGTACTTTTAACTGAGAAAAAAATTTGCTCAACTTGATTTACCATAATTTCAGAAGATGGCACGATTTAATGCAGGGTTTCAATTACATCAGGTCCTACAGATCTCATTTGTGCAACTTCACTGACATTGTAAAGCATTTAGCATCCCTTGCGCCTGGAAGAAAAGAGACCTGGATATATGCTCTTACATGGACCATAATTTCTTTTTTCTATTTTGAAGAAATTTTATAAGGAAAAGACAGACAATACTTATTGCTCACAATTTACTGCTCTTTGAGACAAATGAATTCACTTTGTATTGATCCGAACAAAAATTTATTTATTCTTTCTTCTCTGGGACTCCACTCCCCCTAGAAAAAGGAATCACGTTTAAATAGATTTTTGAGAAAACAAAACTTTTATCTATGTTTTAAAAAACATTAATTTAAAAATAATCTAACAATATAGAAATGCTACTTATCTGTCTAGATCATCTGATAGAAAACACATTTTTTGACTTCAGGAACGCTATATAATTAAAACATATTGAGGTCAAGAACCAAAAAGGACTTTTGTTTATGTGATCATATATGTTATTATCTACCATCTTAGAAATCAAAACTGAGACATTTATTCATTAATTCATTTTAAATTACAATAAAGTATATTTCATGTTAACGTAAATAATATATCTTTATTAAAAAGTACAATGTTTTACTATAACCCTCTCAAAAAAATACAAAGAAGCAGGGAATCATTTTACAATTTTGCACATGTGTTTAATATCTGGCTTAGACAACAGCAGGGTTACCATATCTGCCTGTACATTCCATCTGTTTTTGTTTTTGTTTTTGTTTTACATTCCATCTGTTGCCTCCCACTTATATGTACCTGGAAAGAGGAAGAGTATTTTAAAAGGATCTTTAGATAATTGTGGATACTCTGTTTTGCTTTTACAACAAAGTTTGACAAGTTGTGGTTTCTTAAAGGTTAACTGCAATGTAGAATCTGAATTTGATCAATGTACTTTTTTTACTCTATTACATTAAAGTTCATTTTCTTGAATTCTGAATGGATCATTTACCCATGTATGATTTTGTAACATCATTTATTGGTCATTTGAGATATAATGGTTCAGTGAATTATGCAGATAATCAAAATGTTGACATATTTTATTATATAATATCAAGACATCACATTTGTTAATATCACCAATGATCTCATCAGAAAAGTATTTGAGACTCAGGAATCTCTCAAGCTCATGATGATGGATACAGGTTCTGGGAAATTCTAATTTTCACTTGAGATGTCCAATATAATCATCGGCAACAAATATTATCAGTTGTTGTCCTTGAAGTGACAATTTCACTTTGTTGATAATTTCAAGAAAATACATTTCAAATACACAAGTCTGAATAATTGGTATGTCAGTCTTTGTTTAAAATAAAACTTGTGTTCATATCAGTCATTGTTTGAAATAAAAGTATTTTTTCATGAAAAAGCAGCTAGTGTAACTCACATCTCAAACAGTTGCATAAATACTTCTACTCAAGACAAGCATCATATTTCATTTTGTAGTAAATGTGCTTAGTTTGTACTTCCCATTTTGTCACATAGAATTTTGAAAAGACATGTACTCGGAGGTCACCCAAGAGTTACTCTCAAGAATAGTAAAGAATAGTAAAGGGAATAAAAGGAAACTTCTAAGTAAAGCAGAGTTATAAAATGGTACAATGTTTCATAAAGTGAAGTTTTATTTACATCTCACTTCATTACTTTACATGGTACTTTTACTTCCTATTTTGTCAAAATAGGTTTCCAAAACCTAGTTCCATACAGGAATATTTGAATTTTGAATTTTCCTCAGAATTGTTCAATCTTCTATCATGTTGATGGAATGAATACTCCATCTCTTAAGGTGTTTTGAGTCTTCTTTACTTGGACTATAGAATGCACATCTGATTTTGTTATTAGCAATTTATCACAAACATTATCATTTAGCCCTCTGGGTCATACTATACATATTTAACTTGTCTCTACATATTTTTAAGACTTTCATGGTTGAGATTAAATGTTGAAAATGAGCAAAAGTTTCTCATTAGCATTAATTTTCTAGCTATCTTCAATTACAGCCAAAATTTACTAAATTTCATCAGGATTCAAAAAATTATTGTGTGGATATCTTCACAATGCTTTCACAATATATTTGATTTGTTGCTTAATTTGAATTCTTTTTAATAAAATGTATAGAAGTGCTCAGATTTATGCTGAGATAAGCTGAGTAAAATAAATGAATATAAATAAACATAAGATCATAGTCCACTGGGTTAATTGGGTGGAACATGGGGCAATAGAGGTATTTATTATAACTTTGTGAAATGGTTCAAAATATCTGTTTATTTCATACAATGGTCAATGTTTCAGTTCAGAGAAAATTTGTGAGAATATTGCTAAATTATGCTCCTGAGCAAAAGGAAAGAGTTGAGGTCAGGTAATGACTTAGAGAAAAGTTTACAGATGAATTTTCCCAGGTAAGAAGTGTAGGTGGAAGGGAGCTAAAATCTGTACAATTCCGATTGTGGATTGAAAGAAAAAAAGAAAGAAATGTCCACTACCACGTTAGCGTTAATAGAAACAAAATAGGTGGAAAGTATTTTTTTTTAATGGAATAAGAAAATAATTTAATATTTTTTTTTAAATGACAAATCACACCACCTTAAATACAGAATACATTTCTTCGGAGACATTGCAACAAGGGCGAAGAGCTGCAGAGGTTATTTTAAGCTAATAGTTTTAAATCATTTATTATTTTACTGAATGGTTGGCTGGGGAGTTAATTTAGAATATTTGTCTGTATGTGCAGTGTTGGCGAGAATCCCTGTGGATGAATTTAATATAACAGGGTCTCACTGGGAGGCAAATGACTATTCATTCTCCAGCCAATCAGAACACTTCCAACAGCTTGAGCTCCGCGCAGTGCTTACCAGGAAGAAAAATAACAGTGGCATAGGATGCTGAACCTTCCTTTTGAAGCGATAATTAGTCATAAAATTCACACTGGAGGAAAAGTAATTAATGATCAGGAATTGTTACTTATAGGCTGCTTCATTTGGAAAGGGGAAACCAGAGCAAGATGCTGGATTAGGATCTGTTTGCCAAGAGGTAGTCAGCCACTACCCAGCCCGCATTTGTCTTGGAAGACTTCTGATCATATGCGCCTTTAGCATTCTCTAGTCCTCAGGACTCCCCTTATGTCATGGTAATTGCATTTCTTCCCCTGTCTCCAAGGTAGGCTCCTGAGAACTCCAGAAAGTTACCTAAAAGGCAATCATCTCACGAAGTCTATTTAATAAAAACAAACAGCCTAAGGACCAGGAAAAAATTTTTTGTAATTCTTATCAAGAAAACATAACTAAGTCTACATTGCACTGGCTTTATTAAATGAAAAGAACATGAACTCAAATTCTAAAAAATACAAATAACAATAATAATAATATGTTGCATCACATATATAGTATATATATATTTATACTATATTTCTTCCTTGTTAAGGAAAAAATGCACACCTGGGGCATCTTAAGATTTTTGTTAAATAGAATTTTTCTTTTGATACACAACTTCTGTTGCACAATATCTAATTTTGTGCTGCTTAGATCATAAGTGACCAGTAAGAGCATCAAGAAACATAGGTACCATAGAGTCATTTATGTACACACAATAGTTACAAGTGTGTATACGTGTGTGTAAAATATATTATTGAAATATTTTTTTTTTAACTTCACAACTTATGTTCCTTTATGGGTAAGCTAAGTCTTTGACACCAGGCCTGTCTTTTGCCAACGGCAGACTTCAGCCCCGGAATCTAAAAGATTACAGGAATCCCATCAATTCTCCTTTAAATACCAGCAAAAATCTAGAAAACTCCCTGAGGACTCAAAGACCTAGCTCCCTCTAAATGCCACAAGGTTCCTTAGGTTACCTCCTTTCTCCAAAATTCTGGATCCCATTTTAGGAACAAAAAAAGCAGAGAAAATAATCTTAAAGAGTGAGGCACTAAATCTATAAAAACTAATGATTTACTTAACTGGTCTGATTAAAATACTCTTTTAAGCTTCTAAGTTTATTGGAATGGACTATGTTTACTTATTTTCCCTCTATTACCTATCAGGTAGGTGACTGAGAAAACAGGTAGACAAAGTTTCTTTACACATTCAAGTTGTAGTGCTATCAATTGTGTGATCATAATGCATTTATAAGATAAATAAAACAAGAAGACAGAGATGATAAGAAGGAAAAGGACAAAGAATAATGAATTGTGTGGGTTTGGAGGTCTCTCACAATTCCCTTAGCTGACTCCCATTTCAGCTCCTACAAATGAATCTCTGCTTCTGTCCCACAGTTTGTGTTCTAGTGATTATGTTCATCTTCTTGTTACCTTGAAAGCCATCCTCTACTGACCTCAGATTTCCCATTATTTTGTCACTGTTGGGTCTCAACACATTCTAGAAGCTCCCCATTATGGTGATCTTTTTGGCTTCCTTTCAGCAGCTCGGCTCTTCCCAAGTTCTGTCTCCAGTGTTGGTGGTCATTGATCAGGAACCCTGTATGGTGGCTTCAAGTTGATTATGTTCCCGAGAAAACAAATAGCAAGCTTTCTTGAAATTAATTATGGCAACTTATGAGTCTGAGATCAAAATATGCATATAAAATATGAATTAATGTAAATTAATTTTGAGTTACTTTTGATAGGGCTGTTTCTCCAAGTGCATTTGACTAGGGAATAGACACTATGGGAAAAGGAACAAAATGCCTTAATTGTCCATGTCCAATGTGCAGTTAGGTAATTCCAAAATCCAGAAGTTGAGAGGCCACCATGAGTTTCTTTGTTTCTTTTTGCAAGTTCTTTTCAATAATTGGCTAGCAACTTGTATAAGAAAACCTTGCACTCTTCAGTGGCCATTGACACTACACTTGACCCAAGATAGAAAATGGCAGATGATCGGCAAAGAGGAATGTGGAGTAAACCTGGAGAGATGAAAACGGCCAGGCTATTATTTTAGTTGGGGGGACTTTATTCTTTAGACAAAAAGGGGATAGTGAAAGTATTTTAGGGGACAAAAAGATATAATGATTTCATTTAAGAAAGAACACTTGAGAACCAATGAGAGGAGAAATTGGAGGAATTACCTTTTAGAGGTGGGAGACGAGGAGATTATTTTTAAATTACCTAAAATCATTTAATTTAACAGAAGGTTAAGATCTGAGCCAAGGCAGAAACAGTGAGGATGAAGAGAAGGCTATTGCCATGAAAGATGTCAATGTCTTCTATTTGCATTTAAAGGGTTGGACTCAGTTTTGTTAGTACTCTCCTACATTTCTGCCTGTGCTTCTTTCTGATCATACTGATCATCATAGAAAATACAGGAAGAGAAACATACTTATCAAAATAATCATGTGGGGTCCATTCTATAAAATTTGAAATGGAAGTGGACATATTCTTTATGCAATTAGTCATGTTTGTATAAAACTCGGCTACAAAGTTCAAATTATAAAATGTCATGTATGAAAAGTCATGGAGATGTAATGGATAGCATGGCAACTATAGTTAATAATACTATATTGTATACTTGAAAGTTGCTAAAAGAGTGGATCTTACAAATACTCATCACAAGAAAAAAGTTTCTATGTATGGTTATGGATGTCAATTAGACTTGTGTTCATTATTTTGCAATATATACAGGTACTGAATCATTATGCTGTACATCCAAACCATTATAATGTTACATAGCAATTATAATTCAATACAAATTTTATTTTAAGGACAAACAAACAAACTCGACAGAATGATTTGTGAGCCACCAGAATGGAGTTCACAGTTGAAGTGATTGGAGTTGAGGATATATGAGCAAAGGGTCCAGAAAAAAAGAACCATTTAAAAATCTGAATAACACTGAATTACACTAGTGCTAAGTAGTGATTTGCAAATTACAGTGCATTTTTGATGTGCTAGACACTGGGAGTAACATTAGCCAACACTTAGGGACAAATATCTATGTTTCAGACACTCTTCTAAATACTTTACATATATTTTTCATTTAATCATCATGACATCATGCTTAATTCATAAGTATTATCATTTTCCATTTTTTACTTATAAGGAAATTTTAAAATGTTTTAATTAATTTTTTCTTCCAGTTTTACTGAGTTATAATTGACATACCACACTGCATAAGGTTAAGGTGTACAGCATAATGACTTGACACACATATATACTGCAAAACAATTATCACAATAAGTTTAATGTCCATCACCTCAAATAGTTACAAATTTTTTTTCTTGTGTTGAGAACTTTCAGTATCTATTATTTTAGCAACTTTCAAATATATCATACAGAATTGTTAACTATTGTTAACATTGTTGACTAGTCATCATGTTTGTATATTATAGCCCCAGTACTTATTTGTCTTACAATTAGAAGTTTGACCATCTTTACCCAATTCCCCCTTCCACCACATCCTGTCTCTAGCAACCATAAATCTGGTCTTTTTTTCTGAGTTTTTTTTTTTTTTTTTTTTAAGATTCCACATATAAGTGAGACCATACAGTATTCGTCTTTCTCTGTCTGATTTATTTCATTCAGCATAATACCCTCAAGGTCAATCATGCCATTGTTGGAAATGCCATTGTTGGAAATTTCCTTCAATTTTATGGCTGAATAGTATTCCATTGTGTGTGTGTGTGTGTGTGTGTGTGTGTGTGTGTGTGTGAGTGTATCACACTTTATTTACCCATTTATCTGTGAATGGACATTTGGAAAATTGAGGGAGAGAGAATTTAGTAAATTATATGAAATGTGATGATGCTAAGAAGTGGTAAAGCAAGCTTTAGACCCAGGCAGTCTAGCATAAGAATCCATGCTTTCTGCTAGTATGATTCTTGGCCAAGGATTAGTCTCGCAGTGCTGATAAGATAAGCAGAAGGTCCAGAAATAGAGCAATAAAGACATTTTGAGGAGGATGTAGCCAACTGTGTCATGTACACAGCAAAATGGTAAAAAAACAAACAAACAAAAAGAAATTGGTAGGATTTGGCAATTAGAACACCTTTGGTGACCCAAGAGAAGAATATAGCCATTGGGAGAACTTCTGCTGATAAATGTATTGGGGAGGACTGTGCATAAACCACTGCTCTACTTAGGATGCAAGCCTACAGGAAGTCATGCACTTACATCACTACATGCGTCAAAGGCTGAGGGAGATATGCTATGCTTAGATGTAAATTGTAGTTTCCCTAGGATTTTCAGTAATATTCTGTGCTGGTTGCTTTGGGATTTGAGCTTTATCTGGTTTCCTAATGCAAAAGGATGTTGACTTTCATAATAGTAAGATTTCAGTTTTGAAACATAAATCAGCATGATTGCATAATGTGTATGCATGTGGGCACACGTGTTGAGCATGTGTGCACATTGTGGAATGTTTGTATATATGTGCATGTGTGTGTAGTGTGTATTTGTGTATGTATATATGGTGTGTGTGTGTGTGTGTGTGTGTGTGTGTGTGGGAAGGGAATGGTAGACCATCTATCTGGAAATCTACCTATGAAATCTTCAGTGAAGAGATTTCACTAGGTTTCTAGGTAGGGAATCAAACTAGTAAATATGTGACTTGACTCAAACATAGCCAAGCCTTCTGTGTTGAGCATGTTTTTTGTTAAAATTTGACACATGATTTGTATTTTCTACATTACACTAACCGCTATCTTCAGCCTGTGTGGAGAAGACAAGGGAAGGTTACCTTATTCTGGCCATGCAATTCTGCACTTTAGTCTGGTCAAATTGGTTCTCAGCAGAAACCATTTAACAGCACAGCCAAACGGAGGCTCTCTCAAAACTCAAGGCTAGACTTCAAGTACATTAGTGAGCTTGTGATTTCTTTGGTACAATTTCTCTTTATACTGTGTTTGATAGTTAATGCTGTGATCCACATTCATGGGCTCTAAACCTTATGCTCCAACAGCAATAGCCTTCTCTTGTTACAGGCATGTGTACAAACTTCCCTAGAAAATAGTTGAACCACAAGAAGAAGAAGAAAGAATGTTATGGATCTTTGTGCTGAGAGATGGTACAGAGAAATCTCTTCTACAGTTCCTTTTGGGAAGAGACTATTAATGTTTCCAGGTGAAAAAAAGAAAAAGAAAAAGTAGTTGATAAAGAATTCTTCAACCCAAATAATGTGTTCTAAAATGTTACACTTTACAATGACAATAGGAAATATCTACTTCTGAAGTTTGGACCTGGGGAAATATAAATGCTCCCAGAATGACAATTTTAAAACATGATCCAAAAAAGAATATAATTCACAACTTAGAGACAGTGGTGAGTATTGAGTGGTAAGGGAAGGGAGGGTGAAGTGCAGGTAGAATATCCTTTCACACCCACATTAAAATTACTTTTCACTTTTCTTCTAATCAACACATAAGAAAGAATAAAAATAAAACATTTTCTTCAAGCAGTTTTTGGCATAAATGAAGCCTGCTCTTATGGAAACATCGCCTCTGTTCTGAATGTTCATATTAAGTATCAGAAACCCTGCTTTCAACGTGATGAGATTTGTGCTTAATTTTCTGCATTGAGAACTTGACATGTTTCTGAACAAAGTTTGATAAAGACCAAGTAAGTTCTTGTGAACTTTGTTTGCAATGCATCATCACATATGAGTTGTTTGCAAATAAGAATTCTGGATTCCTATGTCCCCATTTTCTTCTTTATTTGAATCCTTGATTTCTCAGTGCATTTGCTCCCAAGGTCTCCAAATACTACTGACCATACTAGATCTTACCCAAATACTGCCTAGTGCCCATATACCACATTCAACTATTCCAATGGGAAAAAATAATACTTACTTCTTCCTTTATAAGTGGTAACTCAGCATTGACCTGTGACAATATTCTCCATCATCTGCCTTTTGTAAACCACTTGCGTCCATCAGTAAATCTCTTTGGGATGAATCCTTATTGAACTAGAATATCACAAATACCTGAAATTCTATGTCTGCTATGTTTGCCATCCATTTCTCATCCCAGGCTTTACAGTTTACATTTATTCATGATTACTGTATTGCTATTAGTACTAATAGAAAATATAGACCATTTCTTAATGGTTCACTAGAGAAGACCATAAATTGTAGAATGTGAAATTGTTGTCATATTCAAATTCTGTCCAAATACATATCCCCAATGGTTCACATGTCCTGTGATGATTTTCCTTGGTGACCCTAACTTAGAGATATTTTGTCTTTTCTCCAAGTGCAGTTTGCATTTATGGCTCCCAGAATAAACTTAATCACATATATTTAAATTCCATAGCTGCTCTCTGTGTAAATTATTTCCCCAGCAGTGCTTTATCTTGTCAGTAAGACCTATATTATTTTTCCTCTGTATCCCATGAAGTGCCTAGAATACTACTCAGTAGTTCCTTGAAAATGTGAATAGATTTGATTTAGTAATGTCATAAAAGGGAAATTATAAAGAATATTTAATCTCTTCAACTGTTAGTTTTCTAGACTTGAGTTCTAACTTGTAACTGTAAATGCCTGGAAATCAGAGAATGCATCCTGTTGCCACATCCCCCCTCAGCATCCATCTCAGTGCCCTCGAAGTTAGAATGTAAGCTGCATAAAGCCGGGGATGCTGACTCTTTCATTCACCTCTACAGCCTGACGCGCGGAATGGGCCCTAGATAAATGCTTGTTGAATGAAGAAAGTGAGTTGTATTAGATAATTTCTAGAATGTCTTTCTAGTCCAAATTCCTTTTTCTGTGAATCCTTCCTCCCTAGCCAAAGTTGAGCCCCATAGACAGTAATGTCCCTTCCATTTTTTGCCATAACCGATTGGACCTATACACACTTAGTACACAACTTGCCATCCAGATTCCCCTGTATTCTTGCTGAAATGTTCGTTGGACGCACTGGAGTACATTACAACAGCAAAGCTTGTGGGTGTAGTGAACTGCAGGGCTGGGACAGCCACGTGCTGCCATGGCTACAGATGGAATATCTCAAGCATGATGGCTCTGGGGAGAAGAGAAATCAGTCTGTGGAGAGAGACAAATGGAGCAAATGCCAAGAGGAGGAGAGTTAAGAGGCAAGGTTGGAGAAGCTTTGCCCCAGGGCCCTTTTCTGGCCCTGTTTCTGATCCCTTGAGAAGTTGGCTCATCTCCTACCCTGTTTCCATGAGTCTCTCCTAGGAATTAATAAGTTAGCCCTCAGGGTTTCCTATTATTATGTCACCAAAAATAATTTACCAATTTAACATATTCAACAAAAACTGTGCAACAGAGGTTGAATTGAGAAGACACTGAGGGTATTTTAACTGATAGTTAGGGACCTTGGACCCCAGGTGCACTTCTACCATAGGCTAAGGGTATCATCTTTGTTTCTCCATTGGTGAATTAAGGATGCTGGACCAGATGATATCCATCAATGCTCCTATCCTCCAACTTTTGTGATCCTGCCATGATACCAGTGACATTGATAAAAACTATAATGCTCAATTAGCCTAGTATTTTCAAATACCCAGATATTTTATCACACGTGAGGGACTTATCTAGATATTTACAGCATTCTTTAGCTTTCACCTAGATAATTTAAGTTAAATTGGTGCAGTCCCCTTTCAAATTCACTTTTTAGCTCTTCACATTCATACAGCACCAGACTTTATTTCTTTCATTCTGAGATCTTTCCAAATAACATTCTTGAAATCAAAATTAAGCTTGAATAAGCTTTTGTAATTCCTGTGCATGGAACACCTTTCTTTTTGTATATTTACAGAAGGTTCTCTCTCATTAAAAATTTAGTATCACAATTTTATGTTCTTTTGTTCTGAATATATTAAAGTAGCTCTCCCCAACAAATTTACAAAATTTCCTGGGCATATGTAAATATAGAAGACTCAGTACAGGCCTTGTACCAATCAATATAGACCCAAGGGACAGAAAGTGAAAAGATAGCACATTGCAAAGAATCCAGTAAACATTTATCATTACATCTTAAAAACCCTTTCACACTGGCTTCTATGTAGTTGCATAATAGTTTTTAGATTAAATTAAAGTTGTTACAGTTTGAAAAAAACACATTTTGAACTCTTAACTCATTCTGTTCTTTTCCTTCTCCCATTAAGCAACTGCAGAATATGTCTCCTGACTCAAATCAAATAGTATGCATAAAAGCATATTTATGTGATACAGCAACATTAGCTGCCCCAAAATGCTTTAAACAACCTCTCATAGCTTATTTCAAAATACTAATTTTGTGCATGCAGTTATCTATCATATGTTTTTCCAGGAAAACTCATGTTAAAAAGTTGGAAGAATTATCTTCCTGACACTGAGTTCATCACTAGAACTACAGCATTATCTCAGTGACCTAATCCATAGCATGCTACTATCCAGCTCTGTGCCTAGACATGCACAGTCAGTTAACAAGCCTAGGCAAAATCATAAGCCAATTTCTACCTATTGAGGGAACTGGTCTGGGCACCCAGACTGATTTTAGTGCAGCAGAGTAAGTTACATGGGGGTAGCTGACAGGAAGGGTGTGGGAAGAGCCGGATGACTACCATGTATGAGGAGGAAAACCAAGAGATAACAGTAAAATGAGGATTCAAGGAAATCATAGCAAACATGTGCAAAGAACACCAAAATAGTTTAGTTTGACTGAGTTGATATTGCGTGAAGTAGGAAACAAATCTGGAAATTCAGATTGGATCCAGATTATAGATGGCATTGATTACCAGGCTAAGGAAGCCAAAACTCAAACTATTCAGAAGACACCACTAACGATTCTTAAGCAGAGAACTGACTTAGAGCAATAGAAACAGAGTGACAATATTAACTTCAATTAATATGTCATAATTATCTATATTGGACATGGTACTGCATGGAAAATAAAGACTGAGGAATAGTACCTGCCTTTAAGAGAAAAAAATGCACACAAATGCAAAGTAAAATAATCAATAAAATATACCTATACTCTAAAGCAGAAAAGGTTAACTCCTATAAGAAAGGATCAAAATGCTTTGGTAATCTTATCAGCCTCATACATTCTTTGCCTCTGTATCTTTTTTCTTCTAGTCACTGATTCCATTTGGTTCACTACCAATTCAGAAACAAATATGATTTTAGGTAAAAATTATCAAATTACCTTTAACCCAATATTCTGAGACTTAGCCAAAATTAACTTTACTACTCATGCTTAATAATAGCTAGCATCCAGTGAACATACTGTAGATACCAGGCATATTCCTAATCATTTTACAAGACTTATATCATCTAATCTTTCCAAAAACACTGCACGTTAAGTTTTATTTTCAATTTCTGAGGCTGAGAGATATTAAAGAATTTGGCCAAGGCTACATAATTGATGCTTTTAGCTCTTAGCCAAGACATACACTGCATACTATGTAATTTAAAATTTAACCTCAGACCTAAAATCAAGAGCCCTCACATCGTCCAGAGTCCCTACCTTTTCACTGAGTTCCCGTCTCTCCCTTGGGCTCAGGTTCCTTACACAGTCTCTGTCTTGTCTTTCCTGCTTGAGTCCCTGTAGGATGCTGAATCACTGCTCACCAGTCTCCAATACCCCACTTCATGGCAGCACTCCCCAAGGGATCACCACGGTGTAGAACTCAGGCATGGTCACGTGACAAGTTTTGGACAATGATATTTAAATGCAAGTAACAGATACTCAATTGGGGAAGGCTCTTGAAGAGCAAGTAACAGTTCTCCATCACCTCTTTTCTTTGCAAGATGGTCAATACCTGATAAAGATAGTTCCCACAGCCTGGGTCCCAGAATAAGAACTGATAGAGCAAAAAGAAAGCTGACCTGCAGTAGACCCTTCTCCAAGAAGAGCCAGATACAGATGCCTTCTTCTCCTGTTCTAGACGCACTTCTTGCCCTTTATCAGCCCCTGAGGTTTACACTCCCCTCACAGCACTGATTTCCACCACTAGTGTTGCTGTAGGTCTTGTTCCACAGGAAAAAGAGCCCAAGACACCGAGATTTGTGTGCTGGAGGTTGGTTGAGAAGTAATCTATGGAAAAGCACCTGTGACAGGTAGAGCAAGCAGGACTGAGTGGGTGGAAGAATTGAGTTGTGATGCATTTGCAGTGAAGTCTTCAGGTGATGTATGTGGATATCTGGATCTGCAAGACCCTTCAGAATTTTCCCAGTTGAAGCAAGATGGCTGCAGTTTCATATGTTCCTCCCACCCCTGTATTGACCAGCCTTTGAATACAGGCTGCTCCCTTGAAAAAAGGCAGCTTCTTTGGCTTATTTCTGGACAGGGGCTTAACCATGAACAGTCAGAGTTGACACTCCCCAGCTGGGACATTGTTTGCACCATTCTACAGAGGTCTCTTCAGCATACCACAGTACCCACTCTAGCCAGCCATAGTGAGTTCCACCCATCTGAAAATAGCTTCTCTGAGATTCTGGTTGGTTTATTTTTCCTAGGAAAACTTACACAAGGAAGGTTGGTGAGTCAACTACAGCCACTACCACTGCAGCTGGTCTTAAGGCCACAATAGGTACTCATCATCTCTCCTCAACTCCCTATGTCCTACCTCCCACATCCTTCTCTAGGGCCTCGAATGGCCTTGGGGACTTACCAAGTGTGATGAACCAGAGCCTCATCTCCAAGGACTCTGTGTACCTGTCCACATGTCCTTCTCAGGGTGTAAGCCAATACCATAGCCCAGGATAAGACCATAAATGTAAACACTTAGCAATCCCATGTAAAGGTAAACTGCTTCTGACCCTCCTTTAGGGAGGTGAAAAGCAAGCATTCACCATATCAATGGTTACATAGCAGGTAACTGCAGCTCTACTAATAGGCTTTATAGTATTACCATACTTGCCACTGTTAGCACTATGACTTGATTGAATTACATTGGTACATGTCTTCCTCCAGGATCCGTCTGGCATTGTAGTGCCAGCTTGGTAAATTAAATGGAGATATCATGGGAGCCATCATCCCTGCAGCTTTTATGTCTTTAAGACTGACAATACTCTCTGATAGTCCCCCCAAATGCAATACCACTTGTATTTTATCAACTTACCCAAGAGACTGGCAGTTCAGAGGCTCTCCTGATATTTTCTAATTGGATAGCTCTTATCAATAGGCCCAGTGATTCTTCATTCCATTCAGACATACAGAAAAGGAGAAATGACCACTGGGTAAGTCTGTGAGCCCAATGGATTCTCTATGAAACAGAACTAGGTCGGGGTTCTATTTATTAGCTCCATTATGCTCCCTCCCTAAAAGGGAATCCATGATGAATCTCAGGGTTCCCAAATAAAAATTTCAAGATGGACTTTTGCCTAATAATTCTCAAAATATCTGGGTATTCTCCCTTTCCCTAGTGTAAGGTTATATAAGTAAAATCTGTATGTCACTTTGAGGAAAGACTGGGAGATTCATTACTACATTTTCCTCATTTTGATCCAGATTTTCTTTCAGCCTAAAAGTTCAATATCTGAGAACTATCTTAGGTCCAGAAATTGTGCAAGGAATCATGGCTTTTCATTGACGTGCTTGCCCTCTGCCTCCTGATCATCTAGCCATTATTTATTTTGGTTATAGACTGAGTATTATTTTTGTGGTTTGCCCATACATTATACTTTCGTTCCTGAGAATGTTGTGTTCTATTAAGCACATCCAGAGCTCTTTTGGATCAAGTCTCCCAGATACCATTCTTACCTAGCTATTCATTATGAATATCATGTCCTTCTTAAAACTGGTGAATAAGCACTGTGATATGGCCTCTATCATTTCAATATCCTATCACCTCCATCTCTATCAGGGAGCCCAGCATTTGCTATTTTCAGAATGTTTAATCCTATTTGACAGCTGTTCCTTATGCAACTTTATTGTCTATCCTTCTTGATCCAGCACTTTCACTATCTGAGTCCAAATCCATTCTCTCTGCTCCTGCTGGAGCATATTGCTTAGGCCTTGCAACAATTTGGCATATAGTCCCTTTCTGTCCTTTATAGGTCCAGCTCTTTCCCAGTTGGGTCAGGAAAGAAGGTGGAATTAGATCTTGCTGTGATCTTGCAAGGTAGAAGCCTCTGCAATGTCTTGAAGATAGGGAAGAGTGCTAACCTCTCATAGGGAGGAGTGGGATATTTCTGCAGAAATTTCAGGGGAATCTAGGGACTCAAGCCTATGAAGACATCAATCCAGGTGTTCTAATTCCAAGTATAATGGTCTCATTCCTCCACAATCAAGGTCCTGGCTTTGGCGTACCAGATCTACAAATGTTGAAGATTCAACCAACTCTGGAGTTCTGCCACTTTCATCAATAAGACCTGAGCCAGATCCCCATCTTTTTCTGCCTTCTGACTGCAGGAGTTAAGAGTCGATGGCTCTCTGTCCTCCATGTTTTGTCTTATGTAGGAGTTATTCACCTTCAGCCTTTGTCTTTCTTTAATGCATTGATGATCTTCAGCAATAGCCATCCTATTTCATACAATTACTACTTCCTCCAAGCCCGTCACACACAACTGTAACCAGCACATTCCCTTTCACTACTATTCCATCCCAATGAGAGTTGAATGTTTGTACCACAATCACATGCCATGACCCGTCAGTGTTCCATCTTCCCCAAGGAATGAGATTTCCACTGCCAGCCAATCACTGGGTAATCCAGCTTGAAAACCCTATTATAAAATTCACCTTCCTATGCCAATAACTTGCACCAACTGTCTTAATAAGGCCCAGGAAACAGATGCTGCGTCTCTAAAGTTTACATGCAATCGGTTTATAAAGGAGAAAGCAGTTAGGGGGGTAGGACTGGGCAGATAGATTGAACTGTGAAAAACTTTCTGCAGAGGACTCAACTGGATATTGTGGGAAACTGGAGCTGGGAAGGCCCATGCCTTGTTTCAACTGAGGCAAAGATAGCATGACTTTCTGCTGCTATATCAAGTCGTTGGATACAGGCTGCCTCCAGGAAGTGAGCATAACTTGGGCAAAGCAGCCTCCTTCAGCTAAGGGTAGCTCCTAGAGAAGAACTGAGCTCTGAGCAGTCAGTAGACAAGACTACCAGCAGCTGTGAGAATGCATTCCTAGTTCCTAAAGAAAACCATGTACTGGGATAACGTCCTCAGCTAACTTCCAGGAAACTTCCTCTAAATTTGGTATTGATTAGTCATCTTGCTAATGGTTAAGCTCATTCAGCCCCTTTAAAATCTCTGATGTATAACTCATATCACTCTTTTGCCCCAAAGCTGTCTTGACAGAATTAGATACAAGTTTTTGATCCTCTCCTGCCCTCTCTTGGCAAAACTGGAAAAATAGAATGTCAAGAAAATGCCAAATTTAGTCCCTATGGTAGCTCCAATAAAGGACATTAGCTGGTTACAGATTTAAGGGACTTCTATTACTTGAAGTTTTGTGTTTTAAGGACAATCTCATGGTCTTATAAGCCTTCAATTTCAAGTTTATTATTCATATCAGACAAGGAAAACATATTTTGGGGGAAAGAACTTACTTCTCAAAAGCAGAAATTAATGACCGCTCATTTAGAAAGCCACATCACTGTAAAGTTTCCCAATTTGAGTCATTAGATATTTACATATTGGCCACAATGCACAGGATACTATGGGGAGACAGATAGCACATGACAGGACACTAGGTCTTTGCTCTAACAAACTTCATTACATAGAAACAAACCTCATTACATAGAAGAAAAACAGTAATTTATCCATTCAATCTTTATTGATAAATGCCCAAATGCCAGTCACTGTCTAGGCAATTTAGGTGATACAGAAATAAACAACGTTTGACCCCTGAGTCTAAGTTTGCAATTTAACTGGGATAGCCAGAAAAATATAAAACTAACTATATTAAATGAGACAAGGAAGTAGGTAATATAGAAAATGTGCAAGCAAAGTATTGGGCAGAGGTGAGAGAACCAAATTCATTTGAACTTTGAAATCTCTGGGACATATTTCACAGCTGTTATCATCTCCCTTCAGAGAAGTTCCTAGATAATAATTATTCATATAGAAGCATACAGAGAACTAGGAATGCGACAGCTAGTGAAGCTGATCATACAGACATATGGGTAAGCTGCTCATAAAGGCTGTAATCAATAACAGAAATTGAAGTAAATATGCCTAGAAAAGAATCCATCGGGGAGTAATGGGAAAATAATGCTTCTTCCAAAGCGAAAAGAAGCTATTATCTTTAATATTTGTGCACGTATCTGCTTGTTTTGTTTTTACTGATAAATGTGTGGCAGTTTTCAAATAGGTAAAGATACCAACCATCTGAAATATAGGTCACTGACAGTAGGTGAACCAGAAAATCAATACCCTACATCCAAGGAAGTATTGATTTGTTTAATAAAAAGGGGAAAATACAATGCACCCAAAAGTTTAATAGAACATAAACCTTAGACTGCACCCCAAAGATGGCAATATATGAACTCTGACACCACAAAGAAAAACTAACACCAGAGAAATTTTAGGCAAGTCAAAGTCTCAGAAATTCATATCCAGAGACTGATAATGAGTGAATTATGTTGGAATTTGTTTGCTTATTGGCTAATTGTTACATTCCATCTTCACAAATATTTATTAGTGCAAGAGAGCATAGATTACTCTGCTGACTATAGTATTGTTACAAATAATGAAGTTTGAATTTTAAAGGATAAAATAGATATATCTGTGAAAAATATTCATATTCTTAACATCTTTAAAATGTTGCGTTTATGGCTAGACAGCCCTTCAAATGACAAATATAGGTGTGTGTTCTTCTCTGTTGACGTAATAGTATTAATTTTGCCTAGAAAGTCAGTCAACATTTCTTTCTTTTTGTTTTCTGAGCCTTTATTTAGTTTCCTTTTACTTAAAAGCTTCAGTCTTGTCTGGCCTGAATAATCAAGACCTCCTTCAAACACGGGGCATATTTTAGTTCTTGGTATAGATGGAGGGCTCATGAACACCCAACATGTTGATAATCTAAAACCACGATTTCATATATGTATTTCCCTTCTGAATCAAAAATATTGGAAAATACAATAAAAAAGGAATAATTCTAAAAGAAACAATCATGAAATAAATTGAGTCTGCTTCTGTTTCTGTTGGTCTTCTAACCAAATTTACCCATATCCAAATGTTCCTGGTCACATTTTTCTCTCCTAACTTATTAAAACATCCAGAGATTCCATTTTGGTGCAAAACTTGAGAGACAATACCTGAGCAGGCAGCCCAGCTGGAAAATACAACAGAGTAGAAACTGTACTTCTCACTGAGAGTACCTCAATTACTCAGAAAACTTTTAAACATATGTATAAGAGTGTTTATTCAAGGTTAAATGCCAAGGAAGAAGAGAAGTTAGCATGGAAATCACTCATCTCACGTTTGACATTTCTCTAGTAAAGGATGATTATCCTTGACTCTACTTATTTATTTATTTATTTATTAACATCTTTACTGGAGTATAATTGCTTTACAATGGTGTGTTACTTTCTGTTTTATAACAAAATGAATCAGCTATACATATACATATATCCTCAGATATCCTTGACTTTAGATTTTGTATCTTGATTATAACTTTCATAATGTGACTGTTTAAAAAGTTCTCCAAATTAGCGAGTCTTCTCAAACTAATCCAAAACTTGAATACTGTACTGACTTCATTTGAATGTTCCGATTATAGTCAGTGAATCTCAAATTGGTACCTCAGTTCCAGTTTGAAGGTAACATAAGTTTTACAATAATTGTAACTGTAATGCAAGAGCTGAGTTAAAAAGACAAACAAAATGTAGATCTCATTAAGTTTTAATTGAATTTTTTGTTTATCCTTCCCTATACACACTCACACTTGCTGAGTTCTGAGGAATGCATTCACTCCAATATAGTCTAATGGGGAACCGAATTTCACGTACACAGTTTTGCTTTAAATATGTATTTTAGAAATCTAAATGTTATGGAAGTCGATTTTCACCGTTCTTTTTCATCAAAAAGAAATAACTCCATTCTAAAGCTGATCTAGACTCTCTAGAAGGGTCTGCTCTACAAAGCCACCCTTTTATGAACAATGCATAAACGAGGTTGTTATTATTAAAGAGTGATCAAAAGTCCTTGGTGCCAAGACTGAAAAAACAAAATGCACAAATGTGTTACATTTATAGCAAAGTTAGAAAACCTAATCCTCTTAAGCCCTGGCTACCTGAACAAGAGAAAGTTAGCATTGTTCTATGATGATCCCTGGTTGACGGGTTTGAGTGTGTAGGGAGAGTAATAAACTATTTTCCAGAAAGCAGCAAAGTCACTATTCCTTCTCATGATACACTCTTTTCTAGAAGTTTCCAACTACAGAGATGATAGTTACCTAGGGATACAGGTCTTCCTTTTGAATCATGAGTCTTTGACTCACAGATCATATAGTCACAATAGATGCAGTGATGAGTTATCAGTAGGAAAGCCAGGGCTAGGGGATGGTCAAGATCAGTGGCCCCCTATAACTTTTGCTTCTGCCTTTGAATTCTCAGGTCTAGACAGTTTCTATCACCTCCAATAACTTGACAGATTTTTCTGAAAATCCTTGTCTATATAAAACTACTCAATACCACCCAAATGTCAGCCAATAATTTATTAAGAACCCACTGGTCAACACCTCTGTGTAATCTTTAATCTACTAACCTTAGATCCTGATTACTCATTACCTTAATGTCTAACGGAAATTTGAAAGTAATCTTCACTGAGAAATCTCTTCATTATTCCAAACTCATGCTTTCTGAAAATTTACCTCTAAGTGAAGGAGGTAAAGACATTATAAGTTAAGAATTTCTGGTGTAGTAGAAATTTTAAAAAGAAATTGAATTAAGTTGGAAAATGATCAATGACTACCCATACCTATGGTTATCTAAAAAAAGTTGGATGGATGGATAGATACAGATAAATAGATGAAAGATGATAGATGATAGATAGATGATAGATAGATAGATAGATAGATAGATAGATAGATAGATAGATAGATGGATCAGCCAGGTCTTGGTGTTCCTGAAAGCTGGTCTGGGATCCACTGCTAGGTGTCGGCATTCTCCTCTTGAACATTAACAATTTCACAGGATATCAATATCATACAAAGCCACTTTGTGACCATAATAAATCAAGAAAAAAATGTGATCCCTCCATAATCATGTCTGCACACAAACAAAAGATGGATGTTGTCCAAATGACAAAAATGACCAAACATCTCCTTATACTGGCTGTTGCTTTTTATCAATTACATGTAAGTTTCAGTCTAACCTTCCTTTCTCCTAGATAAAGTTTATTAAGATACCCAATCACAGTAGTACCCTCACCTCATGACAGCATCCAATCCATAGCAAAGCCTTACTTGCTTAAACCCTCTCAAGGATTATCTAACTCAAGCCCAAATCCATCTAAAACTTTCTTGTTGAGACACCCCACAGTTGCCCATGGTGTGTGTTCTCACTTGCTTCAATTTGTAATAAACCAGCTTGTTCGATTGCAGGTGAGTTCATGGTGGTCTTTCAGTTGGAGGGCATTGACACAGCCAGTACCCATCCAACTCACTGCTACCTTTTTCTTTTCATGTTAAGTGACATGCTGCTACTTTTAACATAGTAAAAATAGAAAATGTATAATCTTTTCACATCGAAACCTGGATACAAAACATTCCCCTTGAACATACACATTGTTGTAACAAACAAGAGGTAAAGTGAGAATATAAAACTAAATAATATTAGGGAGAAAAATGTCCACCTTTATCTAGGTTATTTCAAATACAGATCTAATGGGAGGCACATCCATAACCATCTATCATGATTGTCTCCTACATTTTTACTCTCAATATGCCTAGTGGATTTTTAAAAATAAATTACAGTTTTAGTCACTGAAAAATGATCCCTTTCTAGGGAAACTTTATTGTCATGCTTGTGATATAAATTTTTGTTATTTTTCCTTGAGAATAGAAGAAAATTACTGTATATTCTTTAATACAGAATGATTTATTTCTTCATTTCACTAACCAAAATATTTTGGGATTGAAAGAATTATTCTACATATTGCTATACCAACCTCCAATAATTCATGTGCTTTTTATGCTGAACTGATTGATCAATTTATGTATTTATCCTTTCATAATTATTGTTTGCTTCTGAATTTACCAATGTAATGTTCAACAAGATTCATTACACATACTTTATAAATTGTTACTCCTTTGTGTGAATCTCAGACAAGGGTCAGAGGAGAAAATAATATATTTCATGCCTAACAGAGTTTGCTTACTTTTCTGCATTTCCATATATTCCTACCTAAGCTTTGTTGGGCTGTAAACAAACCTTCATTAAATTTCAAACATATATTGAAATATTATCTTAAACTAACAATCATGTATTTAGGCTTACTGAATTCAGTAAACCACTCATCTCACTTACATATAACATCACATCAACAATTTTAAGTCACTCAGAAGTCAATAAGGCTGGTCCTTGAAACTTTACAATTGATACATTTGAGACAGAACCACAGACTTTGACATAATCCAGAATACAAGATATAGCAGGATATTAGTAATTAAATTTAATTTCATTCATCTTTTTGTAATTGGCACTTAGAAAATCCTTTGGCAGATAGTAGGGCTTTAGAAATGGGAGAAAACATAAATAATTATGCTTTCTATAACACCTTTATTAAATACCATGCAGTGAAGAATGAAGTTCCTTGTTAAAGCCTGTGGAAAAACACTATGGGAGTTCATCAAAAAATTAACAATAGAACTACCATATGATTCAGCAAATTCACTTCTGGATATATTTCCAAAGAACTGCAATTAGGATCTTGAAGAAATATCTGCATTCTCATGTTCACTTCAAAATTATTCACAATAGCCAAGATACAGAAACAAACCAAATTTCCACTGACATTTGAAATGGATAAAGAAAATGTATTATAGACATATAATGGAGTATTAGTATTAAGCCTTATAAAAGGTTGAAACCCTACCATTTGTGACACGGGTAAACGTGAAGGACATTATGCTGAGTGAAATAGGCCAGTCACAAAAGGGCAAATACTGTGTGATCTCACTTATTTGAGGAATCTAAAATAGTCAAAAAAATAGAGAGTAGAATGGTAGTTGCCAGGGGCTGGGAAGAGGGGAAAACTGAGAGCTGTTCAACAGGTATAAAGTTTCAGCTACACAAAAATGAACAAGTTCTAGAGGTCTGCTATAAACCTAATGCCTGTAATTAACAACCCAGTATTTTGCACTTAAGAATTTGTTCAGAGGGTAGATCTCATGTTAAGCATTCTTACCACAAGAAGAAAGGACAGCAATATATATATGTAATTAATCTTACCAACATAGTAAATAATGTATGTATTTTTAAAAGGAGAATAAAAATCATAAAATCCACCAGAGAAAAAAAGACTTATTTCCTGCTGACTATTGACAGACTTTTTGTTAGCAACAAAGTATATAATATTGTCTTCAAAATTCTGAAGGAAATAGTCTCTTAACCTAGAATTTTATATGGAAACAAACTGTGATTTAATAGTGAGGGCATAATAGTATTTTCAGGTATACAATGACAAATGATATTAGTAATCAGCAGCTGTTCTTCTAGAGGTAAATAATTCCCATATAGTTCCCTTTCATTGATGAATAAAGGGAGGCATAAATGAGTTAAGTAACTTTCCCAAAACAATATAATTATTAAGTGGCAAGGCAGTAATTTGAAGCCACGTATTTTCCAGATGCAGAGTCTATGTATTTAACATAACACTAAAGGATCTATTAAAGGATACTTATCAGCAATAAGCAAAGTCAATTTGGAGGTAAGGTGTTAAATGCAGGATGATCAGGCTATCTTTGCGGAATGTTTCCATCTAACTATCATCTTGCTGATAAAAATCTTTGTAACTGAGCACTATGTTTTATGTCTCATTTCAATAAAATATACTGTATATTTCCCTCTGAGACTTTAGGGTTCTTGCTTATATTATATTCTATATGAAAATCTATGAAAAGTGAGCTCTAAAAACTGGTAAGTAAAAGCTAGTCTTTTGAAGACATAAATAACTGTAATAAAACCTGGGCCCCCATCTGGCCAGTCTCTGCCTAGAGACACCTTCAGAGGAAACACACAGATCCTATTCCAGAAATCTTAACGCATATTGTTCGCCTACAATGTGGGTTTTCTTTAAAAAGTCCAGGCCAAGAGTTTTACCTATTTTAACAGAAAAAAATATTTCCAAAAATCTTCTCTATACCTCATTGTTGTTTGATAGAAGAAAAATTTAAACATATGTAAAGAAAGAAACAGACATAAAAGACTACACAAAGCAAGATATCAACAGAAAGAAATCCTGGTCACTGATGGTTTTCAGGTTCTCCGAACCAGTCTGTCATGTGGTCTGGCTTCACTCTCTGCCCCTGTGTTCTAGGGAGATACTCATGTAACCTGTTTCATGTGTAAATAGAGATAATTCATTGGAGAAAAATGGCTCTGGGTATAGTCAAGCAATGGCACAGTAACTGAAGGAATAAATGAAGATCAAGAGACTCTTGTGAAAGTTAGAAACAAGGTGTTTATGATATGAAAGATCCTGTAGAAAAGGAGAGGCTGACCGTGCAAAAAAAAAGGGCTAATAGCCAAAGGAGCAAAGTCCTTGAAAAAGCCAGAAGGCAGGAGACTTGGTCTTTCAGGGAGGAAATTGCTTCCATAAGAGAAGACACCGAGGCTAAAAAGAGAAGATGGGTGAGAAGGTAAGACATACAGATATATTTTGATCTGACCAAGGGAAGAGGAGAGAGCTGTTTCCTGGTAGCATCTACATTCAATGAAACATCATATAAGTAATTGGCTGCAATATGGCAGCAGTAGGTGAGATGAATGGGATGTTAGGGGAGAGAAAAATAGATATAACCATCATGATACAAAGTGAATTAGTAAGTTTACTATAAAAACATAGATGGCTTCTGTCCTATCTATGGTAAGGTATTATAAAGACATAGTAATAAAAATCAATACACTTACTATCATTTTCTCTGGAAATTCTTAACTACAGTTTTAAGTATGAAGCCAACAATCAACTGTGTTGATCTAGTTTTGTGGGGTGGTAAGGGAAAAACGGGCGAGAAATTGAGGAACATATTCAAAAGCATAACTCTGATGAGGGACTATGGAATCTGAGCTGAATAAGGAGAGGCAGGAAGATTAAAACTCAGACACCTATGGCTCAATAGAGTGATGACCCCCATGAGATGAAGCAGTTTGCATGGGGTTGTTAGAAAAAGGAAGGAGAAACTATATTCGTGGTGTGGACAGAAAGCAGAGCTACAAGTACATATCTAGGGGCTTCATCTGGTCCTCCTGACTATGAGTTCACTTTGAACTTGCTCTCAGTGCTTTGGACCGTGGTCCAGAATTTGATTCCCAACTTTTTTTTTCAACTTTCCAAATATTTTATTTTTTTACTGAAGTATAGTTGATTTATAATGTTGTGTTAATTACTGTGTACAGCAAAGCGATTCAGTTATACATATATACATTCTTTTTTCATATTCTTTTCCATTACAGTTTATCATAGGCTATTTTTTTTAACATATTTATCAGAGTATAACTGCTTTACAATGTTGTGTTACTTTCTGCTGTATAACAAAGTGAATCAGCTATATGCAAACCTATATCTCCATATCCCCTCCCTCTTGCGTCTCCCTCCCACCCCCCCATCCCACCCCTCTAGGTGGTCACAAGGGTGATCTCCCATAGCAGTGCTATGCAGCTGCTTCCCTATCATAGGATATTGAATATAGTTATCTGTGCTATACAGTAAGACCTTGTGGTTTATCCATTCTATATATAAAATCTTACATCTGCTAAACCCAATCTCCCACTCCATCCCTTCCCAAACCCCTCCCCCTTGGCAACCACCAGTCTGTTCTCTACGTCTGTGATTCTGTTTCTGTTTCACGGATAGCTGCATTTGTGTCATATTTTAGATTCTGCATATAAGCGATATCATACAAGATTTGTCTTTCTCTGTCTGACTTACTTCACTTGGTATGATAATCTCTAGTTGCATCCATGTTGCTGCAAATGGCATTATTTCATTCTCTTTTATTGGCTGAGTAATATTCCATTTATATATGTACCACATCTTCTTTATCCATTCCTCTGTTGATGGATGTTTAGGTTGTTTCCATGTTTTGGCTATTGTGAATAGTGTTGCTATGAACCTAAGGGCGCATGTATCTTTTCGAATTATAGTTTTGTCTTATATATGCCCAGGAGTGGGATTGCTGGATCATATGGTAATTCTATTTTTAGTTCTCTGAGGAACTTCCACAACTGCTTTGATTCCCAACTTTTAATTAGTTTTTTTTTATTTGGGAGTGCTAAGCCTGCCCTATACACATGCATACAGAATTCACTCAAATTAGTTCTGAAAGGAATGGATTTAATAAGAGATACTGAGAACTCACAGAACTGATGGATGGCTGAGAAAAATGTTCTAGGCAGACAAACATACTGCCATGCTACAAAACCCCAAATAATGCCACTGCCTGTCAGCTGCCACCACCACCCTGAACACCTGGTCCAGCACATTGGATGTACCCCACACTACTTCCTGTTTCCTCAGGTAATCGCATTTGATTTGTGGGAAATAAGCTGCCTGTTTGCCCTCTACAGACCTGGAAAGCTAAGAAGTGTACTACTTTGTGATTCCATGTTGGGATTGGCAAGGCATGTGGAAACTACCAAAATGCAAGAAGGATGTGCTAGTCTTTGGATGGACTCAAGAGCGACCGATGGGAACGACCTGGGTTACCTCCTCTAATACTAAAATTTCTTATTTTCTATGTTGTTTAAAGACTTTGATCTATAAATAATTGTATAATTATATATACAGTACAGAAGAGTGTTCAATAGAAGTTTTTGGTGGTGAAGTTACAAGAGAGAAAGGAGAGACTAATATATGTTATTTTGAACTTCCATCCGCTCAGACTAGGTATACAGATTATTTTTTAAAACTCATTACTTTGCCAGAAAACTTCTAAAAACTAGTTTCCTACTGTCGATTGCGTAGTTATTTCATAATTTCAGTAGTTTAAAATATTTCAGTTTGAAATGTGTAGAAGTGCCATGGCATGTTCACTATGACACAGTCACTAGACTTCAGAAAGAATGATAAAAATTCCTCATACTAACCTGGAAAAAAAAATTTTCATATTCTAAAGCCAGGCCACCAAGTGAAAAAGGGGTCTGAAGTCTTTAAATTTTACACATTTCTTTTTCCATACTTAACCAAATACCTGAGGGGAATGTGTATTTTTAGCCTAAATTTACACCATCATTATTTCAATTCTGTATCACTGCATCACTGTATAACTGTTAATATACTACCAAAGAGAAGTTGGAGAAACATTTCTGGTAAAACATTTCTTTACAGAAGATGGAGAAACCCTATAATTTTCAGTGAGATGATTACATAAAGTCCTACCTATAATTTTATTTAATTATAGTTTGTTTGTTTTAAACTTATTCTGCCTTCTTTATATTTATTTATTTTATTATTATTATTATTTTTTGACTGTGTTGGGTCTTCGTTTCTGTGCAAGGGTTTTCTCTAGTTGCGACTAGCGGGGGCCACTCTTCATTGCGGTGCGCGGGCCTCTCACCGCTGCGGCCTCTCTTTTTGCGGAGCACAGGCTCCAGACGCACAGGTTCAGTAGTTGTGGCTCACAGGCCTAGTTGCTCCGTGGCATGTGGGATCTTCCCAGACCAGGGCTCGAACCCGTGTCCCCTGAATTGGCAGGCAGATTCTCAACCACTGCACCACCAGGGAAGCCCCTAATTGTAGTTTTTTACTTCATTTTCTCAGCCAGGATTCCCTTTCTTTTTTTTCACCCTTGTCTCAAAAGGAAGACATTGAAACTATCTTCAGCAAAATGTTCATGGATATTTACATAGTTAACTATTCTCTATTTGTGTCAAAGATTACAGTATTTTCAAACTATTAGCAGAGAAGTTAAAACTCATTCTAGCAACTACTTTCCATAGTTACAGGTACAGACAGGACCTCTTTTTTAAACATAGACCATAAAAGTATTAGTCATGGGCTACATATAAGTAAAATTAATAAGGAGAATATATAATAATAAAAATAATATGCTATATGGCAACAAATACAAATATAACCTTACATTAACACATATATAGTTGGCAATAATAATGGACTTATGCATTAAAATTCCACTAGGAAACTTTTTATTGCTGTTGCTAAATAGATGGCATGTGAGAGTTAAGAACGCGGATTCTGGAGCAATATTTCCTGAGTTTAAATCCAGCTCTGCCGAGACTATGTGAATATCCCCAAGTTCTATACCTTCTCGAACTTCTGTCTCCTCTTGTGTAAAGGATAACACTAGTACTACCTGATAGGATTGGTCAGGTGCTTAAATTAAAAAGTACAGATTAAGGGTATCAATCAGTGGTTGGCGATTGTAGTGAGCTGTGAGTTCCCTATAAGGTTAGCTTTTTAAATTAAATGCCTATATTATAGAAATATTATTGATTGTCTAGATGAAATGAATCAGTGATTCACAGATTTTTCCAATTATGTCTTCTAGGCCAAATAAAGATAAAACTGTATCTTCAATATATATTCAGTTAAAAACCTGATTATTCTATTCATACTACTCAAAAAGTCTGAGATTTTGCTGAAGTTTAATTAATCATCTGGTTCAGGATGGTACACTTTTTCTGCAGCCAGCCGACTAGGTAATAGTTTAGTCTTTGTAGGCCATATCCTTTCTATCCCAACTTCTGAACTCTGTCATTGTAGCATGAAAGCATCCACGGACAACACAAACAAATAGGCATAGCTGTAATCACGTGAAATTTTATTAACAAAAACACACAGCAAGCCAGATTTGTCCCAAGGGTGTAGTTCGCTGACCCCTGCTCTAGGTATTTGATAAAATGAACACAGAGTTCTCAAATATTTTAACCCTATTTAAACTTTCCTGAGGGAAATAAACTTGATTGAGCTACTTGAGTATCATGGTTCCACAGTCTGTATATGTATCCAAACCCTGAATTCTCTTTCAAATAAAACGAACATAAACAGGAGTCAGAAGGTCCAATGTTTCTTGTTAGCAAGTACAAAGAGGAGATATGACCGTTTACAAGACTTAAGAACTATGCTTGACTCACCAGTTGAAAAAGGTTCAAGTAATTAGAGGAGTAATGCGCATATATTAATTCTTCTGCTTACCACGTGTAGATGAAACACCATATAGGTGATAAAAGTACTATTAATGTACAGTTGATCCTTGAACAACAAGGATTTGAACTACCCAGGTCCACTTATTTGGGGATTTTTGAATCTGTGGATGTGGAGCCGTGGATAAGGAAGAGACAATGTAAGAAGAACGGACTATAAATTATACTGGGATCTTCCACTGCTGGGAGGGTGGGTGCCCATAACCCACGTGTTGTGCAAGGCTCACCTGTGTTATTAACTTGAGAAGGTTCTAAATTCTAAGATAAAGGTATGATAAAAAGTCTTAATAATCAAGTATAATATTTTCTAAAATAAAAAGCAGGTGAATCTATCCAATCAGAGTCTGAGTGAGAATCCACGATCAGTGGAATTGTGAGCTCACCCAAGAGTTCACTGCCTTAATTGTGTCCCTCAAGCAGTATGATTACAACTTAGTACCATCTTTAAAAATAAAAACTAAAAAGGAAATTGATGGCATTCTAGAGAAATCAGAATATTGGCAACAGAAGCTGAAATATATATCCTCTGGGTCTTTATCAAATGTTTTAAGTTTGTATGTTTTGTTTTAGGTTACCTAGATTGGGGCAATCTAGGTAATTGCCCCAATTTTCCCTGCTTCATTTTACAGAGTGAGTCACAGTCTAAGCGTGTGAGGAAAATAAATAACTGGAAGGTTGGCCGTGGGTTTGTTTTGGTTTTCACTTTTGAGGCACAGTACCTTTCCTGATTATCCACGTGTAGAAGACGCCAGCTTTGTGTGATGGTGGCATGGGGTGTAGAATAGACAATACCTCCTCAAGCAGCTTCACTCCGTGATCACCCATAGGCTGCTTCTTCACAGTGGAGCCCAAAGCCCTGAAAACAGCTGTGACGGATCCTCAAAGGACTCAGTCCTCTGGTGTGTCCATCAGCAAATACCCAGGCCTGTCAATATTTTAGTAAGAGAGCACATTCCTAAGTCTTTTCTGTCCACACCAGAAAGGCTGATTATTATGCCATGTGAGGACAGATAGCCATGGATCTGGATGGACAGGTCCACTAGCTTCACCCACGGAGGACTGACATCAGTATCCATCAGGGATCCTCTTCTCCCAAGGTAAACACATTCTCTCACAGATTTCTTTTTGTTTATCCAGTATTCCAAGCCCCAACACGTCTATGCATTCAGGACTGGTGCCTACCTCCCCCTGCTCTCTACATTCCAGTGACCATTCCAGAGGATAATACCTTCTGATTGTTGAAGGCCAGCTATTGGACCCCTGCCTGAGTCTTCCACTTTGATAAGATAGAACCAAGAGCCTGTTACAGCTCCTCCCTCCCAGCAACTCTGTGTCTCTCACCTCATCCATGACCTTTAGTGGCTTCTCTGCACTCTTCTAGTTTTCCCTCAATCCGAGCCAGGTCTAGAGCTAGAAGCACCTGGTATTTCTGCCTCCTGTCCAAGTGACAGAGCACTAAGTCCCAGAAATAATATATGTATGTGTATATACAGAGGGAAAGACAGAGGAGAGAGACACAGAGAGACAGGGATATATATATATATATATATATATATATATAGAGAGAGAGAGAGAGAGAGAGAGAGAGAGAGAGAGAGAGAGTGTCCTGTGAGGAAAGTGCTTCAGTCTACCTTGCATTTATGAAAGACAGTACAAGACTGAAAACAAAAAGAGGAAGATAATTAATTACTCAATTTCAGACACTGTTAATAAAAATGCAAGGAAATTTGTCTACAATTCCACATCAAGTTGAATGAAGGGTGGTTTTCCCTTCACTCATTCTCTAGTCATTATCCAGGAACATGTTTAATGAGGACGTATTATATTGACATCTAGAGATATTCGAGCCTAGATTTTTGTATATTTTCCAGTTGACTATTGCTTCTTTTTGTCTTAAAGCATAGTATCTAACCCTTTTCTCTTACCTCCACTGCTCAGAATTAACTGCTGGTTCTGGATCCCTCACTCTGCTTTCTGTTTACCTACAATATTTGCAATAAAGATACATGTAAAAGAATGCTTTGTCATTTGCATTTAAAAAGTGGGGCCTTGTGGTTTACATTTCTCTGGTTCTTGGATTTCTCACCTGTAAATGCAACAAGACACTACTTTGTGGTCATTTACAATATTTTAATGCCAATTGACCTATGTGAAATAAAATCTAAAAAAAAAGAAAAAAGAAAAAAGAAAAAAAGAAAATCTTTCCATTTCGGAAATCAAAATATAACTCAAGTCCCTACCACCATTACACACACATAAAATTATTACATTTTAAGGAATGTCTTCCTTATTATTACATATTCATAGTTGAGCAAAATAGACATATTAAGCTAATTAAATTACGACTCACTTTATGGATAACAAATAAAAACTAGTTCTGTGTGATTGAATCCAGTGGTGCTTGAAAATGTGGCCCATGGACCATGGCTGGTCCACAAATCGTTACCGATTTCCAATGAGTTAAGTATAGAAATTGAGAATTTGGAAACATTTATGGTAATTTGGAGATTAATTTTATCTCTGTTGAGTCTAATGAGAAAAATATGGTCTTGTATTTATATGCTATTTTAAATTTTATTTCTCATGTGCAATAGGTTGGGAAAAAAATAACAAAAAAACTTATCTTGCACCAGAGAAAGTATGAAAGCACCACTGCACAGCAATAGTCATTGTATCCTCACATATATACTACCTTTCACTCTTTTAAAACCTCTGTTGTACTCATAAAACAATTGATTATGAGATATTTATTAAGTGTGTACTATATGTTGGGCACCATGGAAAAGCACAAAATGTGATAAGGCAAGCCTAAAATCTGGTTGGAAAAGTCGAACAAAGATCAAGGATATAGTTAGAAAAATCAGATAATTTGTAATGAAGCCCGAATGGTGGGCTGTGGATGAACCAGAATCACCAGAAGTTGTTAAAAGTTTTCCCATCTTGCTTTAACTACCTCTAGCCAACAAAGGGCCCAGAAAATTAATTGCTTTGATGTTCATTTGCCATGCCCTTTACTTAATCCATCTCTTACTGCAGCAGTCACAGAAAAGCTGAGCTTAGGAGAACCAAATCACTTGCAATGTTCAGATAAATAAAATGCACTTTTGGAACCTTTTACGACACCTCATAATAGACTTCACGTCACCTCATCAAATAATGAAAAGAGAAAATGAAACGCTCTTCTTGACAACAATTTGGACTCAGCGAGAATGGATTAAATCAACTGCCCTAGGACAAAAAGATATTTGTCATCCCTCAAAAGATGGGAACTGACAGATCTTAGAGGATTAAGTGGAACCCTCTTATTGTTTATGCTTCATACCTCACATCTTTATCCTGAGGCCAAAGCCACCTGGAGTCCTTTGCTGTACACACACAAGACTGACATTGTTTTAATCTATGAAAAAACATAGACACCGTAGTGGCAATGAAGTCCCAATGGTCCTTTAGCTACTTTGAGGCTTTTCAGACATTACCAGATAGTAGCAGATATATAGAGATGTTCAAAATCAATTTCACATTTTGAAACATTCCCATCTAACTGTCAGCATTCTTCATGTTACAGTGATCATCACAGAACCACATGTAAGCAACATGAGATTTGAGAGTCTTTTTTAAATATGTGTGAAATTATTTTAATCATTTTACCAGCACTCTTTCACTAAAGTATTTTCCCAGTAAATTTTGAAGGGTGCTTTTCAGCAACAGAGAAAAGGTATAATTGTACATCATTTGTGCCATTTATCGTGGATTTGGGTCTATACAACTGATTTTCCAGTACCCCATGTTCTTCACTGAGTTATTTATTTTCAACAGTAGAGTTGGGAATTTAAAATTGAAATGACCTAAGTATTAACTCATAAGTTCTGTATAGACTTTGGCATTCATCCAAATGCTATAACCCTAAATGTGGTAAAATAAATTGGAATGTCACAGAATAGGGGCGGGGGATCAAGGATGAAGAAATAATAATGTGATGTTTTTGACATGGATCATGGTGAAGGCAGTATAACTGGAAGCATGGATTTATGTAACATTTGCAAGAAATACCAATGTTATTCCTGAAAATTTTTAAAGCTAAGTTATTCCTATCACACTAATTCCAGAATTTCATTATCACAACATCTTAATGATTAATTGGAGAATAGTATACTCTAGCATAAGATCCACAACTGATTTAACTTGATGTCATATGTTTACAAAGTTGTATGCCAGGATCTTCCTTTGACACTTAGGTATCTTTCAGAGCAAGAAGAATCAAATACATAAAAGGAATTGATTAACAAAGTAATTTGACCATTTATATAAATAGTATCCTAGTCAGAGAACATTTTCTGAAGCCATTCTTGATCCCCCACCCCTATTCTTTGACATTCCAATTGTGAGCCTAGATGTCATCATCAGTAGGCTGCAAAAGTCCCTATTTATTTCTCTCTGTGTTCCTAATACTGTGTACAAAGCCTCACTGGTATACAGTAGACATTTCATAAGTGTTTGAATGAGTGAATAAACTCAAGCTTTCTGTTTGAAATTGAATAGAAAAAAATAAAACTTTCTAATTGGCAAAGAAATAAGAAAACACAACCCACTGTACTTTGGGGATTTAGCTGAGGCCAGTAAATGATAAATTTGGTTGTTTTTAACTGATTTTTATTGGAGTATAGTAGCTTTACAATGTTGTGTTAGTTTCTACTGTACAGCAAAATGAATCAGCTATACGCATACATATATCCCCGCGTTTTTGGATTTCCTTCCCATTTAGGTCATCACAGAGCACTGAGTAGAGTTCCCTGAGCTATGTAGTAGGTTCTCATTAGTTATCTATTTTATAATATATGTCAATCTCAATCTCCCAATTCATCCCACCTCCCCTTCCCTGATTGGTGTCCATACATTTGTTCTCTACGTCTGTGTCTCTATTTCTGCTTTGCAAATCAGCTCATCTATACCATTTTTCTAGATTCCACATTGAGTTAATATATGATATTCATTTTTCTCTTTCCAACTAACTTCACTCTGTATGACAGTCTCTATGTCCATCCACATCTCTACAAATGACCCAATTTTCTTCCTTTTTATGGCTGAGTAATATTCCATTGTATATATGTACCACATCTTCTTTATCCCTTCCTCTGTTGATGGATATTTAGGTTGCATCCGTGTCCTGGCTATTGTAAATAGTGCTGCAATGAACATTGGGGAGCATGTGTCTTTTTGAATTATGGTATTCTCTGGGTAGGTGCCCTGTAGTGGGATTGCTGGGTCATATGGTGGTTCTGTTTTTAGTTTTTTAAGGAACCTCCATACTGTTCTATATCAATTTACATTCCCACCAAGAATGCAGGAGGGTTCCCTTTTCTCCACACCCTCTCCACATCTATTGTTTGTAGATTTTTTAATGATGGCCATTCTGACAGGTGTGAGGTGATACCTCATTGTAGTTTTGATTTGCATTTCTCTAATAATTAGTGAGGTTGAACAAAGTTTGGGACTAAAGACTTAGAGACAAAACTAAGGATGCAAGTACTAGCAAGAATAGATAGAGACAAAACTAGAGAAATTTTATTAGAAAGACAACCAGTCCAGAAATATAACTGTTTCCAAATATCCCAGTTACAAATCAATGCGAGCTATTTTATAGTAAAACTGTTAACACTTACAGAGGCAAAGCATTAGAGGCACTCTATAATGACCTACTTTAAGGAAGAGTTTGTGAACTGTCATTTAAAGGGCAGGAATTTGCCAGAATTTTATCCCTAATGAACGCAACCTGCCACCTGGTGGTGACTTCCCTGAATTGCAGATGTTTGATCTGGGCTGTCTTTAAGGAACTGTGCTGCAAATCCCACCAATATAAAGCAGTGGAGGTGATAGTTCTTGGGGTCCATAGGAACACACCACTACCACCACCATCATCACAAAACCACACAAAAAAAGAAAAGATTAAAAACCAAGCAAACAAACCAAACCTGTTTTCATTATCCATCCCCAAAAAGAAGTCTAGTCTAAAATGAACTTTTGGAACAAATGTAGATTGAGTTCAGCACTTGGCCCATTCTCGTCCTGTGCCACTTTTCTACATCTACCAGTAAAATCATTGCCCTTGTCCAGCCCAATAGCCCTTCTGACACCAGCTAACCTGAGCACATCCCCTGTGTGCTTGAAATCTTTCCTTCTACTCTAGCATAGCTACCACTAGTTGGAAAACTCACATGTCCAGAATTCCAGAAAAGTGATACAAGGTGTATCGTTTGTCAAAGTGCCAAGGCCTAGATAAGGCCTAGCTCAATGAAAGTGTACACAATAAGTAAATTAGTTACTGTAAACTATTTTGCCTCTGTGTATGATGTTAAGCATTTTAGTAAAGGAGTCTCATTTTTCACAAACGTGTTTCAAAATACTAATTGATGATGTGATGATTACGATGAGTTATGTTTAGTAAATATTATATGGAATATAAGCAGAAATACATTCATTACTATAAGCAGAAATACTTTCCTTACTATTTGTGATTTATGCTCTAGAAATATTTAAAAGAAAAAACATTTATAAACTACCAGAATATAAGCACTATTCTCCCTAGTCAAGGGTCCATAACCCAGGAAATTAAGCAATTGTTCAGTAGATGTGAAAAAGGTGGTTCAAGATAAAAAGAATGACATCTTTTATTAAAGAAAAGAAGTCTTTCAGAAAATAAGTCTATATCCATCTAATGTCTCTGAGTTATAGTTTAGTCTTTGAATGGCTTTTAGTGGGAGATGCTAGGTTCTGCGCACTTGATCACTTTGAGGCATCCCAGACCTTCCATGGAAATGGCATGTGCTCTCCTAAGATCATTGCCATTAGAAGAGATACCACTTTGCATTCTCTAATTTTAGTCTAGCTATTACTCTCAAGAATTAAAATGACATGAATTATAGCCATCATTTATTTACACTATTTAAATGATTATAATTTGTGACAAATCCAGGTTCTGCAGCATTTGATGGAATCATCAAGTGTCTTTATCTATATGGAATTAGAATTGGGCAGCCCTTAGAATAGATTCAAGGTAATTTTACAGTTAAAAATTCTGGAAAAGAACAGAGAGAGATGATCATTATGCCCAATTAATAAAATCACTCAGCTGGAAGAGATCTAAAAAATAATAATAATAATAAGTCTAATTTACCAAGAAGCCAATCAAGTATCCATGGCACTTAGTTCCTATAAACAGTGCCTAAACATCTTGCCTCAACTGGGCAAGAACAAGTTAATCGCTTTACTATTTCTCAGTGCAAAGCCAAGGTCAGCATTTTAAGGTCAAACTCTGGGACTTTTATTCAGTTACCAAGATTGAGAGTCCCTTGAGAAGTCCAGAGGTGTGCCTCAAAATGGGATTGAGATTTTGAACAAGTCTTTGCCTTCACTTTCTATAGCATATTCAATCAAAAGTTTAGTGTCGTCATATTTGTTATAAAATTAAATAAGGTATATCCTGCCTGAATGCCTAAAGATAAGAAAAAAAAATTGCATGTATCAGAGAATGGAAAAAATGGAGAAATAGAAAGAGAGAGATCTAGGGAGAGAGAGATACAGTTTTATAGGTTAAATCACTACAATGTTTAGGATTTTAAGCTGTATAAAATTAATGTGAGTTGACTTTTTAAATTCCTTTACAGTAAAAAGAAGCAAAAGCATTTATCTTAAATTCAACATCAAATTCCTATTTTTAGCTTTCAATACAATACTGACACATCAGAAGAAATGAAGCTCTGTGTCAAAACTCCAAAGGAACAAAGAGGAAGTAGCCTCTTTCAAACCAAAACATGTCTTTCTCTGAAGAAAAATGGGAAAATTGAGTTAATATGCCATGACAGTCATCAGGGCTGATCACATAATATTCTTACTCTCCTTCCAGGTACATGGAAAGATTATAGTTTCAAAATAACATGAAGTTAGGTGAGATCATGAGACCTATGTGGACCAATGAAATGTGACAGTTACACACCTATGACATTTGTACTTTCTGGATGGAAATTTGAGAGCCAGTGTGTGAGCTTTAACTCTGTGTGTGTGTTTTTTCCTTTTATATCAGTAACAAGTGATAGCATATAAAAAATAAGAGCGAACAGCTGGGTCCTGGAGTGAGGAAGCAGTGGAGAAGATTTCCCCAGCCAACCCAGACTGATATGTAGCATGAATAATAAATAAATATTACTATTTTAAGGCATTAAGATTCTGGGCTTATTTGTTACAAAGCCTAGTCTATCTCTCCTGCCCAATACATACAAATAGAATGTCAGGTTCAAGGCTGACAAAGGCACAGAATGCGATGGCCATAGAAAAGAGTTAGTTCCAGGTAATTGAACTTTATTAGAAGACAGTATGTCGTAATTGATAAGGACTTTGCTCTTCTACTTCCTGCCTTTAAGATCTTGGATAGTTTATTCTCCCTAACATAGTTTTTCTGATGATCTGATGATCTCTTTAGTAAACATTAGGCATAAAATAGACTGTCAACATATTTTAATATTTTTTCTTTCCTTTCATATAATCATACAAGTCACCAAGGACTTAGACTTAAAATGAATAATTATTAATTATAATTATAATGTTAAAACCCCATGCTATCTGCAGTGTGGATCAAGTATAACCTATCTTTGGGAGAGCAATAAGACTGAGATTTCTGAACTACTCTATTCCAAGTACAGATTTCCTAATATGGGTGCTACACAAACCAACCAGAGCAATAAAACAGATTATTATTCACAGTGAAATTGAGGGCCCAATAGTTTAAATAATAGCCAAGTTGCCAGAAATAACTTCCTGAAAATAGAAACTCTTTAAGTTTGTGGATAGTTCAGGGGTTTTTTTTGCTTTTGTTTTAATTCATTGCTGCTGGTTATACGTGATATTAGACTAGTGTGGAAAACTCACACTAGTGACTTAGACACTTAATAGGTTCTTCTCCATGTGCTGTAGCCAATCTATGTATATATATTAGTCAGAATAGATTAGGCTATGCCTTGGTCAAAACAACAACCTCTAAATCTTAGCGGCATAAAACAAAGATTCCTTGTGACAAGTGTGCTACCACAGGCAACATACAGTGGGTCTATATATTAGTGATATGGCAATATTAAATATCATAAAGATGCTAATATTATATAACATTTAACATCATATTTAGGATATTTGATATCATATGGACCGTAAAGCTTCATAACAACATAGCATGAAAGACTATAGAAATTTGAGTCTTTTCAACCACACTGTTTTTATATAGATGATCTTCAATTTCTGCCAGTTCTGCTAACATGTGTAAACTAATGTATATAAACACATCCTAAACTAGAGTTCTAACTGGAATGATCTCATGATTCTTACGTTAGTTTCTTCACATTAAATCTGCAACAAACATGTTCTAGGCTATAACACACTTGAGTATTGGAATAAAATCAAAGACTAGGCTCACTAGAATCATCAGATGAGCTCTTCTGACTAAATTTGTCAGTCATTTGGTCAAGTATTTGGCTTGGTGGATAATTAGGTTGATAAACCTTTTCACTGACTAGTGGTTAAATGAACTAAATTTACCAGCTACTTTGACAACATGGTGTGGAAAATATTCCAAACTCATTATTCATTTGAACTCTTTCCAGACCAAATGTAAAGTGTAGCACATTATTATGGCTTCCTTGAACCGACAATGTCTTTTGAGACGTGTTTATTCTCTAGGAAGACTTTGAGAAATCCATTATTAAGTTTGGCCGTATCTATTAAAAACAAGCACTGTTCTTAGATCAAAGTGAGCAAGGTGGATTTAAAGTATGATTTAAGTGCAGTGCATAGTTTATTCTCTCAGCTGTTGCTGGGTATCTGAACAAATATCCACGCAGAATGCTGAGGAATGTATTTTCATATAAATGATACCACAGTCTTAAAAGGAACCCAAGCAGATCCGTACACATCATCACATCTTCCTTATGCTTTCCTCACCCAAGCAGGACCACATGCAGCCTGGAGCCAACAATATGGTGAACATTAAGGTTGCCATATTTGGGACACATGTATCAATATGCTAAAAAAGCACTTGTTTGTTATTTATCTGAAATTTAAATTTAACCAGCTGGTTTGTATTTTATCTGGAAATCCTGGTGACAGCGCAGTTCCTTGAGATACAGTACTGGTCAGGTTAAATAATTGTTAATATTTCTTCTGTTTTCTCTGCGTTGGGATGAATTATCCATCTGTGTTGAGCTGTGTGCAAACGATAATAATAAAGCCAAATCCACATTTTTGTAACACTCCTGACAAACTGCTGCAATATTAAAGAAATAAATTACAAGTCCTGTATTGCTTAGCTGCATGGCCCTCATCTCTATTTCTGAGACATTTCAATCAACCCTGCAATCTTCACCAAGTTGCAAGATATTAAACATATATTTTATCTGTCCTGAAGTAGCATTGATTTTGAAATTGTAAGATCTTCTGGTTTTGTTTTGTTTTGTTTTTTTCCAGATTATTGATGGTCAAACTGACCATTTGGGTTTTAAATTAGGTTTTCCACGGCTAACGTACTTCACATCAGCACTTATTATACAAGCAACAATTATGTCATCACAAGGCTCTGGTACAACATGAAGAGAGTGTAAATGTCAGGATTGATGACTATGGCTCAGAGCCAGCTCATTAAAAGCAATGGTGTGAATAGTACAACTGTGTTGCCTTTGAAAGAACCGAGTATGTGTTATCCACCTATCAGTGCACCAAAGCAGCATCATAAACATAGATCTCTAACTGCAGCCCATTTAAATGAGGAAAGGGTGTATATTAATCTATGAAATTGATTTTACCCAGGGGGAAAAATTGTTCTCTGTATTTATGAAAGTTAAAGCATTCAGTGCACAGAGAAGCACTTATCAAATGAGCCTCCATGGTATGTAGATGCATTTTACTAATGCTTCCTGCTAAGATAAATAGGCAATGCTTATAAAAGATGCTACTATAATTTGCTAGAAATAAAAGAACTAAAAAAGAGCAACATGTATACAGCTTTTTGGAAAGCAAAGAGAGGAAATTTTCTAAATTACTGAGCCTCTATGTTTGATATATTTAATTTGAAAGTCATTGATAAAACATGACAATAATTTCATACACACACACACACACACACACACACACACACACACAAATAACTCAGTATTTTTTATATTTAGTATTCCCTACAGGTAAGTTAATAAATTGTTTGGTGATAATTGTATGCTTCAGATCCTCCTTTATTTTCAGAATTATAGGATCCCAATAAAAATTTTTAGATTGGAAAAATTATTTAAATGTTGAATATTCACTATTCTCTGCATTTGCAACAAGATTAGGAAATTTCAATTTACATGCATAACTTCAAAACTAAGCAAGATAACTCAGCAGGACTCTTTTCCATGATGCTTACCCTTCAGATATCTTTGAAGCCATATCATCTCGTCTTTTTTTTTTTTTTTAGGGAGGTTGCAATTTTTTTAAAATTTATTTATTTATTATTTATTTATGGCTGTGTTGGGTCTTCGTTTCTGCGCGAGGGCTTTTCTCTAGTTGCGGCAAGCAGGGGCCATTCTTCATCACGGTGCGCGGGCCTCTTACTATCGCGGCCTCTCTTGTTGCGGAGCACAGGCTCCAGACGCGCAGGCTCAGTAGCTGTGCCTCACGGGCCTAGTTGCTCCGCGGCATGTGGGATCCTCCCAGACCAGGGCTCGAACCCGTGTCCCCTGAATCGGCAGGCAGATTCTCAACCACTGCGCCACCAGGGAAGCCCTATCATCTCGTCTTTAAACAGCATTAGCTAAGCCGGAAGGTACAAGATTTTTTTTCCCAGTAGCCTCTTAGCAGAGGTATCTGGACACATCTTCTACATGCTGATACCCAATTTACAGATTCCAGGGAAAAATGAAATTTCACATAGTATGAGGAAGTAAAGTAAGAAATACCCACTTAAATTTCTGGGGGATGGGGAACAGGTGACTTTAAATATTCTCATGCACACCTTGAGTTTCTGAATCCCCACATGACCTTACAAGATTAGTGTACTTATCCTCATTTTTCAGACTGAGACACTGAAAATGCAAAAGATAAAGGTCCCAACACTAACAAATGGAAAATATTTGAACCTAGGACTTCCCATTTTTAGGTCAGTACTTTTCCACAGGACCCCTGCTGCTGGCTAAGCCTGACCTTCTGTCACATTATCTTCTTCTTAAAAAAAAAAAAAAAAAAAATATATATATATATATATATATATATATATATATATATATATACACAATATCTCCTTGTTTCCCAACTTTGTTGGTTGAAATCATCCATGTTAACACTTGGTATGAAATCCAGATGTCAGCCTTATTTCCAACCCCTCTCTACCAGGTAATCAGCAAATTCTGTCAATTCACCTTCAGATGCAGTTCTTTGTCTCTGCCTTCATTGCCACTGCTTCTGTTCAGGTCCTCACTGTGAGCCCGCCTGGACTGCTACTCTACGGCCTTAAGTAGTCCTCCTAGTAACAATCTTTTCTTTTGTCACTTCCGATCCAGTCTCCACCTTTAACTCTTTCTAAAATTCAAATAGAATCGTGCATGCCATTCCCCTGCTTTCCTTATTTCCATGTCACCCAAATTGTCCATGAATGAGATTCAGACATCTTTGCATGGCTTAAATAAGTCTTTTGATGATCCAGCCATCCTCTTGTCTTTTAGCTTTATTTCCCACTCCTGACCCAAATGAACTGTTTTGACGTATCACCAGTTTTGTGATCACCCTATCTATCCTTTTAATTTTTTAACTCTTGTCCTCTATAACGCCGCCCCCTTTACCTAGAACAAGCTTGATCTCTAGTTCTAGCAAATAAAATTTTGTTCACTGCTACAGTCTGAATGTTTGTGCCCCCATCCGCAATTCATTGGTTGAAACTTAATGCCTAATGGGATGGTATTAGAAGGGGGGGGGTCTTTGAAAGGTGCTTAGATCATGAAGGTGGAGCCCTCATGAATGGGGTTAGTGTTCTTATAAAAGAGTCCTCAAGGAGCTCCCTTGTTCCTTCTATCATAAGGACACAGTGAGAAATTGGCAGTCTATGAGTCAGGAAGTGGGCTCTCACCAGAACTCAACCAGGCTGGACTCCAGGGTCCAGAACTGTGAGAAATAAGTGTCTGTTGTTTATAAGCTAACAAGTCTAGGGCATTTTATTACAGCAGCCCAAATGAACTAAGACACTCATTTTCAAATGGGTTCAAATAACATTTCCTCAAAGAACTGCAGCCTTCAGTGAGAACCATTCTCCCTTCCTCTCTCTCTGTGTGTGTCTCTCTCTCTTTCTGTGTGTGTGTGTGTGTGTGTGTGTGTGTGTGTGTGTGTATTTTCCCAAAGCATTTTGAGTAGTGGCACCATAGAAGATTTCCAAAAATAAAAAAAATTTTGCCTTTGTTTAAAACTCTTTACTGGTTCCTTATTTGCTTGAGGATAAACACGCTAACTTTTTAGAATAGCATGCAAGGCCTGACTGTTGTTTTTCTAGTCAGGGTAATTCCTCATTAATTATTTCCTTTCATTTCGATTTCACCAAAACCCATCTTTTTCTCCAAATATATCACCATTATCAGTACCTCCTTGGATTTTCTCAAGCTTTTTTTTTTTCATTTATAATTATATTAAAGAATTTTTAATAATACAGGTATTTGCAATAATGTGCTAGGCAATTAAAAATCAGGCCACAAAACAGTTTGCATGACATGGATTCTGTTTCAAACAGATACTCAGTTTAGTTTGGTGGATAAAATCATATTCCAAAAAGAGCACCAGCAGTAGGGAAAATTACTGTAGTTGTGATGGAAAATTTAGGAAGATGTGAAGTTGACAGTCTGAAAGGAACAGAAGTTGAACAGGAAAGTTGAAGATGGGATTAACGACAAAGGCAGTTTTCATGCAAACTGCCAGTGTCTATACCAATTATAGATATAATAAAAATTAATTTATTTGTCACCATTGAGGGGGAGGGAGGTTCTTTTTTTTTAACATCTTTATTGGAGTATAATTGCTTTACAATGGTGTGTTAGTTTCTGCTTTATAACAAAGTGAATCAGCTATATATATACATATATCCTCATATCCCCTCCCTCTTGCGTCTCCCTCCCACCCTCCCTATCCCACCCCTCCAGGTGGTCACAGAGCACCGAGCTGAGCTCCCTGTGCTATGCGGCTGCTTCCCACTAGCTATCTATTTTACATTTGGTAGTGTACATATGTCCATGCCACTCTCTCACTTTGTCCCAGCTAACCCTTCCCCTTCCCCATATCCTCAAGTCCATTCTCTAGCAGGTCTGCGTCTTTATGGGGAGGGAGGTTCTGAAGAAGGTCTCAGAATACCCAAGATTTACCCTCTTTTAGTATCATCATAAAAAATAATCATTTTTGGAGGAAATATTTTCAAAACATATTCAGCAATTCCATATTTTCTTTAAAAAGGATACAAAAATGGGGCTTCCCTGGTGGCGCAGTGGTTGAGAGCCCGCCTGCCGATGCCGGGGACACGGGTTCGTGCCCCGGTCGGGGAAGATCCCACATGCCGCGGAGCAGCTGGGCCCGTGAGCCGTGGCCGCTGAGCCTGCGCGTCCGGAGCCTGTGCTCCGCAACGGGAGAGGCCACAACAGTGAGAGGCCCGCGTACAGCAAAAAAAAAAAAAAAAAAAAAAAAGAAATACAAAAATGCATTTGTCCTGATGAATCAACATTACTATGATTAGTTTCCATTTATATACCAAATACTGACTTGCTTATTTTTTAAAAATCTGTTTGTTGTAATATTTTGTTGAGTTTATTTGCCTCTTATGAAATACACTCTCCATAAATTTTTTTAATTGCTACTTGTTATCATCTGTAACTGATAAAAAATAAAATTTTGATTGTAAAATTTCTATACATATTGAGTCAACAGGCAGGGAATAAAAGTCATGCATATTGAAGTGAAATTCAAGCACTATAGCATATAGCCTTTGTAATTGTTTTCTGCTGATCAGTGTTTTCCTTCATTTTCTTCATTTTTTCCTTTTGTCAATTAAGCTTGCCAAAAAAATTAGGACAAGCTGTATGCTGAAGTAGACGGACAGGTAAATGAAATAAAATATATTTTTCAGAAAATATAGAACACCATTTATTGTAAGATACACCATTATTTTATCACCTTCTAAAAAAGAAAAAATACTTTTAATTAAGCTTTTCTTATCATTTAAAATTGTTTCATTATAAATTCAATAGAGGATCACTTAAGGACTTATTTACAAATGTATTTTTATTTTTACAGTAAAAAAAAGGAAGAAAATATACATGGAACAAGTTGATTATGATACTCCTCAAACTTCTTGAGCAACTTCATTTTTGTGTGAATCTATTTCCTATCATTCTGGCCTTCACCATGGGATATAATTTTCCTCAACTTGATTATGTAGTTACAACATTTTCCCTCCAGTAATTTTCATCAGTCATTTTATCAGTTTTCACTCATTAACCAACTGAAACTCACCTATAAAATCTGAAAAGGTGTAGTACCATGCTTATTTTTCTGGTTTAATTGGGAAGAAATAACACTTCTGTGTGACCAGACTTTCACTGTGATTTCTCTCTAAAAACTTACAAATTTTCTTCTGATATATACCACCTGTTTCCTTTATAGTATCATAAAACACAACACACACACACACACACACACACACACACACACACACACACACTTCTAAACAGAAGCTCTTTTTCCCTGGAATCTGAAGTTAAATGTTATAATATATCAATGTAGTTTAAAACTCATAGTAGAGGGTATTTAAAAAATTTTATTATTAATGCTGTTGAGTACATGCCCATATGCTTGGGCCTCTGTGATCTGCCAGAGCCATTTTGCCTCAGTTGATTTACTAGATTTGCTATTCGCTTCCATGAACAAAAATACTTCCTTCTAGTACAGAAGAATATCCAGTTACTACGTTTCCTGGGAAACTCATTTTATACCAAGATGGTAGACAGGACATCAGTCTTCTGGTTTCTCAAAAATCCCTTCCAGCTTACTTTCATCTTCGCTCTAATCTGACCTCAGGTGACCTCCACAATAGCCATTGTGTGTTCAGCAAACACCTCTCTGTTTCAATTATAAAAATGCTTAGAGCAATTAACCTTTAAAGAAACAGTCTCAAGGATCCATCCCTGAGGTTGACCCATCTTGAACACAGTTTATTCCTGTCATTCCTTTGTTAATGTCACCTAATGTGTCTCTAAAACACAATTTTATCTCTTTTCATTAGATGAAAGAGGTTCAATTAATCTCAGAATATGGTGCCTTGCAAACATTGTGGTTGGAAATTCACCTGCCTCATTAACAAGGATAAACTCAGCAACCAAAAGGAAAAACAAAACACAAATGTAAGTGCTCTAGTCCGGGAGCATTCCCAAGACCCACCATAGCTGGTGTTTTGAGTAAGACTCCAGCTCTGCCTCTAACAGCCCTTGGAATTGACAGCACTGGTGGCTTTAAGCCAAGCCAGGGCAGAAGGGACACTCTTTTTTTAGCTACAGTGGGCATAATGTTGGCAAAGAACTTCAGTAACAATCCTGCCTGTCAACAGGTCTGCCCTCTCTCAGAAAAGAACTAAGGCACAGGCATGAACTAAAGATGGCGGATAATGCGATAGTGTCTGTGGGGAAAAGAAACTCTCCGTTTAATAGACAGTGGTATAAATATTATAATAGAGTTATTAGTGAGAGCAGACTGAAAACCAGCTGCATCGTAGCAGTCAAAAATGCTATAGCCTCAGGTTTGAATATGAGAGGGCACAGCTGAAGAAATTCTGCCTCAAATGTTCCGTTCTGTAGAATCGATGAAGCTGGAGAAAAAGAGCAGTGTATTCTGCTAATGACTCCAGGAAGAAGGGCATATCATTATTCAGAAGGCCTTATCCACTATTTGCTTCCGAGGAACAGTAGTGATGATATCTGAGTGACTCTTTTGACAAGTGCATCTCTGGTTGAAATATTAGGAACTGCAGGGCACGTCTCTCAAGGGGAAAAGGGAACCTGAGAAATCTTAACAGTGCTTTCTGGGATAGAAAAATCCCCCAGGTCTCGCAGGACATAGCCATGAGAGGATGGATGAGTGAGAGACCATGTGGCATGATGATTTTGCATGTATGTTAGACTCACCAGCTTATGTACACACACGTGTCATCATTGAGGAGTACTATCATGGAGGGGTCAACTGGTCTCGTACACCTGAAGAAAGTTCTGCAGGAAAACTGTAGAAACTAAGTGCTATTCAAAACCATACTTACACTATAGGTTACTAAGCAACTGCAGACAAATTTTCTACCTTAATCCCTCTTAAGATTTTTAGGGGTAATGGGCATCCACATTAACTCCAGACCTTGAAAACGAGTGGGACAGATAAGTCAACTGGGGCCTTCAGGGTTGAGAGGAAGCCATTATAATGAATAGACAGAGCCATGGAAAATATTTTCTGCTAATGAATAGCCCTTAATCTGTGACCTACATATAATAGTACACTGTGACTCTGGTTGCTATAACACATACATAGTAGGGAAGGATTTAAAGGCTGATGAATTATGATACAAAATCTTTTCTTCTGTAATAGCAGTGTTTGAATTAAAGTGAAAGTATTGGTCTGTTAAGTATAACCATTTAGGCCATAGTTCTAAGGCTGAGGAAAAAAAATATAATTTTGAAAGCAAAATTTTCGGAAAGGCCACAGGAAAAGGAGACTGTTGTTCCTTGGGAAGCAGTCTTAGAAACAATTGATACTGAAGCCATTCTTTTCCACTCAAAATGATATCCCCAATCACAGTGACCTTCTCAGGAAGCTAAACTGATGACATCTGAGTTACAGCAGATTTAAGACTTGAATAATGAGTGTGAGGAAAATGATCAGTGAGCTTCCTGGCCAGTGGAGTAAAGTGGCTAGAAAGATCAGATCTATTTGAGCAGCAGTCACGTGTTTAAGTAGGAGTTCCCGAGACTTCCCTGGTGGTCCAGTGGTTAAGACTTCATGCTTCCACTGCCGGGGCGCGGGTTCGATGTGGCAACATGCCGCATAAAGGAGCTCCCTGACACAGCCTTCTGCAGCAGATGAATTGCATAGCTTTGCCCAGCCAGTGGCAGCCTGGGAGAGGAGAAAGTACAACCATGAAATACAGATTTAAAGAGCAGGTCAGGAAGAGACCACAAGTTAGTTTTGCAAACTGGTTAATATTGAATGAGACACTAAAAACAGATATTTTTTTTTTTAATTCTAGAAGGATAGTCCACTGACCCATGAACTCTCTTCTCACCAGTCTGGATCTAGAGGCAGAGTTAAGAGTAATGTGCTAGGGCTTCCCTGGTGGCGCAGTGGTTGCGCGTCCGCCTGCCGATGCAGGGGAACCGGGTTCGCGCCCCGGTCTGGGAGGATCCCACATGCCGCGGAGCGGCTGGGCCCGTGAGCCATGGCCGCTGAGCCTGCGCGTCCGGAGCCTGTGCTCCGCGACGGGAGAGGCCACAACAGAGGGAGGCCCGCATACCACAAAAAAAAAAAAAAAAAAAAGAGTAATGTGCTAGATAACTGTAGCTGATGGTGCCAAGTCACCAGGTCACACCTCTGGGGCACCCTCAGTACCCATTCCCACTGGGCTCTCCACAGTGGCAGAAGCCAGCTCAGCTTCGCTACAGGACAAGCCAGAGCACTTCAGAACAAAGAGATCTGAGGCAGCCCACAACCAATAACAAACAGGAAGGGGTGGGCAAGCAAAATAATCTCTCACTCCTCTAGAGGGACAATTCTGAGGCTTGCGCTACCCAGAGCCTTGATTTCCGATAGCAATAACAGACTCATTAATGCAACACATGCTGGGCTATATGGGAACAAACAGAAGTTGTACTGGATAAAAATACATGGTGAAACAAAGGAACTGGAAAACAGAAATGCAGAGATAAGAGGGCAGCTATGTCTTAGGTCCAGAATGGGTAGAGGTGTCTGCTATGTTCAGGGAGAGGCTGAGTGCCCACCCTCGACTTTCTGCCCCTCCCCTCCCCTCAGAAGCCCTTTGTGACTGAGCCATAACTCTGTGATGTGCATCTACGTCCAGAGGTCACTTTCTCAGGGCCCACCTACCTGAGGCAGCAGGGCTCTTCAAATGATGAAGAAGTATCTCTCCTTTTGAACTTCCATTTTTATGTTTTGTGTGGTGTATGGTTCCTCATTGTACTTTTCTACCTTCTAAGGAAGAATCCATCTTCACCAATACTTTGGAAAATGAGAGACGTGATCAGGTGAGGAAATGCGTGGCCCAGACCACAGAATAGCTGGACTCTGATTTCTCCTGTTCTTCTCCTCACCACACTACATCAGCTACATTGGCAAAGAGAGAAGCATGAGCTCTCGGGACCGATTAGAACACCATCCTTCCAGGGAACAAGACAAATCTTTGTGCGTGTTGGTTGGATCCATGGTATAATTTCAAACACAGTGATTCAGTGACCCTGCGTTTGGTTATAAGGAGAGTTCCAGATACCTGCAGGAGAACCTTGAACATTGTACCCCAGTCCTTGAACATTGCTCCCCTCCCCTTCCCAGGTGAGGCAGACAAGTCTTTGTGATCAGTGTTCGGGAGAGCAGAAGGGAGCCCCTGAGAGCCTCTGATCAGGGGCAAGAGCCTTAGCACTACCCTGTAGGATTGCAATGCTGTGTCCTTCTTAATCAGAGGAATACTGACTGAAACATCAATCGGGGATCATGTAGAGAAGGAAACTCTTCGAGTTTTCCAAGGAAGAAATATAAGAAAATATTGTTGTGCCATTATAAAAGAACAGGTAAGTAACACAGAACTCCATTTATCCAATGTAGAAAGTTATGAGTATTGAGTGCCTGCACCTTTACAAGGGAGGAGAGAGTTGGGTCTGAACTTTTTCTTTTTAGTGTCTTATTCGTGTCTTCCAGAATCAAGGCAGAGACAGGACAGGTAGGGGGAAAGGGGGGAGCATTAAAAGGTTGATTTTGACTCATTTATTCCTGAGCTCTCCACGGGTTACTTACAATCTCCTCTTCCATGGGTTCCTATGTCCACAATCTCAGAGGGCTTTGGTTGGTAATATTGAGTACAAGTCTTTCAACAAACAAAATGAAGCCCACAGCAAGGAGGATTCATAGGAAGAGAATCAGAGCCTGAGATACATCTCAGATTCTCTGCTCTGCCTACCCATGGGAACGAATGATGAAATTGGGAAATGGGTGTTGCACAAAAGGTGAATGTGTAAGATGTAATAGAAGGACTGTCAGCTGGTTTTGGAGGCAGACTTCTAGGTAATGTCTTTGGACAAGTTGTGTCATCCTCCCAGGTCTCACATTCCTCTGTGAGACAACACCTGGGGGGTGTAACCGGCTCAGTAATTGTGAGACTCACAGGGGATAGACTTTGGAATCCACTGAGTCAATTACAAATTACTACACACACTTGAGCTCTACTGTTATTCTCATTGATCATTTTGCCTCATACTGTAATTTCTGGGGCTCTCTCAGGGTCTAAAGTAGGCAGGGATCTGCAGAAGACACTACAGTTCCTGCCAAGAGGGTACAGGCTTATCTCAAAAGCCAATTTAGAACGAGGGTCCGGAGTTGGTTTCACTGACTTTTGCCCTAGAAGAAAGGCAAAGGTCCAGAAGGTCCCCTTCCAGACATCACTTCAGGGTCAACCTCTAGGCATGGTCCAGGTTCAGGTGAAAGCAGGGATGTCTCTATGGGCAGAAGAGATGCCAAATTTGAGAGAACAAGAAACCCACTGGGCTGATGATAGACAGAGAAGAAAGTGGAGCTTATCCACTAACATCAAGCTTAGGCTGCCGGTCAGCAGAGTCCAAGTGAAGGCAAATCGTCTAGATTGCTGCAGCTTCGAAAGGTGTGAATTTTCAAGACAGGAATTTCAGACACAAAGACAGACAACCCAGAAACCTTCTGAAATCCCAGGACCAATAACTATGGGCAGGGCATCCTCCTTCCATGTCCGCCAGGAAGCCTGTGTCCACAGCCAACACCACCAGTTTGTAGCAAGGGTCCCAGGAGTCTCAGGCCACTGTCACTATCTCTAGGGATATGTGCTTCATTGACAAACACAAAATGCTCCTCCAGCCCTTCTTTTCTTTGAAATTTTTAAAAAATTTTTGTTGGTTTGTTTGTTCAATTTTTATTGGAGTGTAGTTGATTTACAATGTTGTGTTAGTTTCAGGTGTACAGCAAAGTGGATCAGTTATAAATATACACATATGCACTCTTTTTTTAGATTCTTTTCCCATACAGGCCGTTACAGAGTATTGAGTAGTGTTCCCTGTGCTATACTGTAGGTCCTTATTAGTTATCTATTTTATATATAATAGTGTGTACATGTCAATTCCAATCTCCCAATTTATCCCTCCCTCCCTTACACCCTGGTAACCATAAGTTTATTTTCTACGCCCGTAACTTTATTAAGTTTTGTAGATAAATTCATTTGTACATCTTCTTTAGATTCCACACATAAGTGATAGCATATGATATTTGTCTTTTTCTATCTGACGTACTTCACTCAGTATGACAATCTCTAGGTCCATCAATGTTGCTGTAAATGACATTCTTTCTTTCTTTTTATTGGCTGAGTAATATTCCATTGTATATATGTACCACATTTTCTTTATCCATTCCTCTGTTGATGGACATTTATGTTGCTTCCATGTCCTAGCTATTGTAAATAGTGCTGCAATGAAAATTAGGGTGCATGTGTCTTTTCAAATTATGGTTTTCTCCAGACATATGCCCAAGAGTGCGATTGCTGAATCATGGTAGCTCTATTTTTAGTTTTTTAAGGAACCTCCATACTGTTCTCCATAGTGGCTGTACCAATCTACATTCCCACTAACAGTGTAGGAGGGCTCCCTTTTCTCCACACCCTCTCCAGCATTTATTCTTTGTAGATTTTTTGATGATGGCCATTCTGACTGGTGTGAGGTGACACCTCAACCCTTCTTGAGTAGAAAATTTTATTAAAAATGACTGTCTCTGTCCAGTCAGTAACTTCATTAATTCTCATGGGGACGTATGCTCTGATAGGAGAGTGGTGCCCTCGGTCTGTGCAGTGGTTTGGCTTGAGATTTGAGGCATCCCAGCAGCTTGAGTTGTGAGAAGGAAGGTGTCAACGTCAGCTTTAACTGAGTACATTTTTAGGCTTCTAAAGGATGGACAGGTGCCTGGGGGAAAGTTGAAAGGGGTTTTCCATATCTACCACCACACAGAGTACATTCAATCTGCTAATATAATTTTGAAATATATAATTAGCCAGTATAACAGTCATTAGGAAGATAAAAAGGAAAATTAGTATAAAAACAGGGCTTTTGAAAATGAGAAAAACCAAGTAAAGACCCAGCCCTAGGACCTGGCCTAGCCAGTTCTTCCATTTCATTAATGACCTACCTTCTTTCCATCTCAACACCAGTGAACCTGCAAACAGCTCTGAGTGAGTAATACAGGTGTGTTAGTACATGTGTAGTAACTTTGGCTATTTCCTGGTGGGTGTTGTAGACACAGGTGAGGTTAGGGGGTAAAGTAGTCTGGTAATGTAGTCTCCTTGCTCTTACTTCCCCAGCAGGAAGAAGCCAAAGGGTAAGGAGAGCAGAGGAAAGAACTTGGCTGAGCTGGGAGAAGAAGGAAGGTATTCCATTTTTAAGTTTGGACAAGAAATCTTTATTTATTTCCAAGTAGAACTCAGGAACCACTCCAGACTCTGGATGACTATAGGATTCAAAGCCAGGGACAAGTTAAAATTGCCTCCTGACCTGATCCAGCTTGTCCAACCTTCCACCATGGCAACCATGACAACAATGGCTCTGAAGGGGCTCAGGGGTGAGAACATTTCCCTGAAAACAGTTCCTGTTTTGTAGAAAATATAGGAAATACAGCCAATGTGATTGACTGACTTCACATAGTATGATAATCTCTAGGTCCATCCATGTTGCTGCAAATGGCAATATTTCATTCTTTTTTATGGCTGAATAACAGTCCATTGCATGTGGGTGTGTGTGTGTGTGTGTGTGTGTGTGTGTGTGTGTGTGTGTGTATATCACATCTTCTTTATCCATTCATCTGTCAATGTCTTGGCTTCCACGTCTTGGCTATTGTGAATAGTGCTGCTGTGGACATTGGGGTGCACATATCTTTTTGAATTAGAGTTTTCTCCAGATATATGCCCAGGACTGGGATTGCTGCATCACATAGTAACTCTATTTTTAGTTCTTTAAGGACCCTCCATACTGTGGAAAACATTTTGAATGGTAGTGTTCACAATCAGAGCTCACAATTAGGGGCCATCATTCATCTTATACAGAGCTTTGCTTCAGGGGGTGTTGCTGGTACTGAATGCAATGGGCAGTGGGGCTCCCCGAAGTTATGCAACACTAAGCCCTACACCTCACACCTAATATCAGGATAACCGAAATGCATGAATGTTTAGACATCTGTTACATATTCTCTCCAGGATCTCACGTGGAAGGAAATTTAGACAGTTATTCCTGAGATGAAGCTGACAGGGGCTAAGATGAATGCTGGGTTGAAAGAGGAAGAATTGTCCAAGGTTAGCAAGGGCCCTGGGTACTTAAGGTAAAGAATGTGGAGATGGTTCAATCAGTGCCACTTTCCAGTGTGGATGTGCCCATGGATGCAGCTGCACTTATTGAAGTGTATACCATGATGGAGAAGAAATGTTGCCCGCAATATTGACTGGTATTGGGTGTCATCTCACCCTAGTAAAGAGGAATATCAAACCTGATACAATTTCATGTTGAAAAATTAACTCACAGAATGCTTCTTTCACCTCAGCATTGTGAAGCATATTCATCCTTTTCTACTTATTATATCCTTCAATATTCACAACTCTTTGAATCAGTAAATATTATTTGTCTTGTTTTAACAGAAGAGGAATTAAAGGCACAGAGAAGTAAATGCATACTTAGCATAATGTAGACTAGCATCAAAGAAGGAGCCAGGGATGGGGAACCCTCTTTTATTGTGAGAAATCTCTTTTGACATAAAGTGGCAGAGAATATAAGGTAACTGTCTTAAGCAACACAAGGGACTGACTCAGGAAATTGACAAGTCTAAGATTAGAGCTGCATTCAGACACCAGGGTGGTTGCAAGAGCTTAACTGATGTCCTCAGGATTCAGTGTCCCTCTGTTTCTTGGTTCTGTTCTTTTGTGCTTCTTCATTTTCAGGCTTTATGTGGTGGAAACATGCTTGCCAGCAAGTTCAAAGTGAAATCCTCCCTGTTTCAAATGCAGCAGGAAAGGTGGTGTTGCCACCCATAAGAGTTCCTACCAGAGTCTCACTGTTTCTTGTAGGCTCTGTTGGGTCACCTATTCACTCCTGAACCAATCACTGGGGATAGGATGCTTTTTTCAGCTGGGTCTATGTCACATGCCCACCCTTGGACTAGGGGTGAGGGTGGAAGACAACCCCACCTACATGTGGACAGAAACTGAAGAACAGAGGTAGTTCTCATGCAAGACCTGAAAATACACATTCCAAGAGATTATTGTTGCATATGTAATTAAATCTTCCATGGCTCTTTTCATAAAATGACATATGACTACTCTAAAAAAAAATCTCAATTCTGCAAGACATTTTGAATTAAACTCCACCGTGAGAACATGTGACATCATCATTTGGTCGGCTAAATAACCACTGGGAACAGTGCTGCAAAAGTTGGCCAGTTGGAAACTGTAAGACTGAGATAATATGAAATAACTGAGAGTTGGTAATAGTTATAAGCATAAGTGATATTTTGTGATATCTACAACAGGTATAATGTGTAGATAAATATACATGATTTCTGTTGATACCAGTACTACAGGTAATGTTTAATAGTATTGAGTTTTTGCCTATATTTGCGGTGAAAGAAAATGCTAAATTTCTCATACGAAAATTAACCTTGCAGATTAGTGAAAATAAAGACTGGCTATTTTTCCTTACAAGTTCACAAATATCCTAAATTTTACCCTTAACCCCTTTGCAGACCATGGACCAAGGTTAAGAATCACTGTGTCTTGACCCAGATAATATTGTACCCCCGGGTATTAAGAGAACTTACACATATAATAATACTACTAACCACAACAGTAATAGAAAACACTTGAGTATATTACATATGTTTATCAATCCACTAGCATTATGAGATACATATAGGTGTTACTTCCATTTCACACTGAAGAAAGTGAACTTTACGTGGAACAGCTTAGCTTAAATTACACATCAAATTAGTGGAAGTCAGAGCCACAACTGAAACTTACATTTAATATCAATGTCAGTATCAATACTTTGCATGATAATGAAAATGTGAAAGACTATACAAACATACAGATGTTAGGTGTCTGTGTGTGTGGTGTGCATTTGTGTGTCTTGCAATAGAACCTCATACTCAGGCTACACTGGATGATTAGGTAAACTGTAGGAAAGTTTAGCTGGAGACCTCAGAGTAAGGAATCAGATATCATATGAAGACACAGGAGAATTAAGCAATTGAACAAAAGAGGGAGAAAGTTGGTTCTTGAGTGAGGAGCATAGATAGGAGTTGTGGGATAAGGACAACAACTAAATACCAGTTGACCCAAAAATTGGGTAAGAGAAGTACCCAGATGCTCTAACAGCAAGGCTAACATTTTCCACACTGAACTGTGGGTAACTCCTTTCCTAGATGAAGAACTTAGGTTCAATCATTATGAAAACAAAAGAGTGCATTTCCCTGTCACGTGGCAGCACAGTGCTAACGAGCTGCCCTGCAAACTTCAGATCAACATCGCAAGCTTCGGATGAAAGCTTTTTGGTGTTCAGTTTCACATAATGGTATTTATCAAAATAAGATAAATATGTAAGACCCTTCCTAGGTTTTTCCTACCTGTCTACTATTTTTGTGTTTAATGATATTTATTACCAAGGTGCTAGATAGTTAAGTATGTGCTAGAGGCCTTTCACATTTCACCACCTGCAAAATATGTTCAATAAATTAAACTTTGGTGGTGTCACTTGGCAGTTTTCCTAACTGAGGAGTAATCTAAAAAATAATTTCGTTGTAACCATCACTTAAGCTGTAAATCTAAGGCAATATTATTTGTTAGGGAAAAACAAGAATAATTTAATGATAATTATTGTGAAAACAGACAGTACGCCAATCTTAACAGCATACAAATGATATACCTCTCTAGTTAAAACACCTGAGCTTGTTTACAGCTCTCTCATTATTGAATCTCCAAAGACCAAACAAAAATAGTGATGTTTTTAATTATACTGACTGCAACCCACATTAAATAAAAATGTGCCCCAGAAGGGTATGCAGAATTTGTGATATTTGAAGCCATGTAGAATATCCATTTTATATTCAGAGACCTGTAGCTTTTCTAGGAAAAAATAACAGAATCAAAAATATGTAACCTTTATATATCCTGGAAAATACTGAATTGTGTTTCTTTTGTATAATTAACCTATTATCCGTATATAAAAGAATGCAAGTTAAAATACAAAAGCAAAGGAAAGAGTATATATTTTATATACGACTTGTTATAATTTTCTGTGTACAGCTATATTTAATAAATTTGAGGCATATTAGAAATAAAAATATTAGGCCCGCATTTTTCACAGCTAATTTCTAGACCTAAAATGTTCTGCACATAAAAGTTTAATGCTTAAAAAATTCCAGATAGTTAGGAGACTAGAAAATGGAATTATCTAGCACAATTATCCTCCACAGAAGATGAGTTGATAAGTTTCTGGATAAACACCTTATTTAGTGATGTGGACATAATCAGCAAAATAATTAAAATTTAAAAAATTTTAAATTTAAATGTTTCAGTCTGGGAATGGGATGAGTGTGGAAAAATGAAACTAAAAGGACATTTTTTAAAAATTCATTTATTCTTATTTATTTATGTTTGTCTGCATTGTGTCTTCGTTACTGCGCGCAGGCTTTCTCTGGTTGCAGCGAGCTGAGGCTACTCTCCGTTGTGGTGCATGGGCTTCTCACTGCAGTGGCTTGTCTTGTTGCGGAGCACAGGCTCTAGGTGCTCAGGCTTCAGTAGTTGCAGCACGCAGGCTCCGTAGTTGTGGCCCGTGGGCCCTAGAGTCCAGGCTCAGTAGTTGCGGCCCACGGGCTTAGTTGCTCTGCGGAATGCAGGATCCTCCCAGAGCAGGGCTCGAACCCGTGTCCCCTGCATTGGCAGGCAGATTCCCAACCACTGCACCAAGGCAGCCCTGAAAGGACATTTAAACCCATTTGAACACTTAAAAATGTATAGCCATGTGCATTTGTTACTTTCAATATAATAAATTAAAAAATAATTATAAATATACTAAGTTACTCTTCTTAAGATTTCTGTCCCAAGATTTCTGGCTCTTCTGGTGGTATGCACTGATTAATAGTGTTAGCACAAATTATTATTTTCTTAGACATAAATACCAATAGCTACAGTTAGGGAATATAAGATTTCTTTAATTGTCAAAGACATAAGTTTTGACATCTTATACGAGGATAGTGGCAGTGGGGTAGTAGTTAGTAAATGTATTATGAATATATTTTGAAGGTATAGTTGACAGGATTTTCTGAGATGGACAGTGACAATGAGAATAGTGAAGGATGCCTCCAATATTCTTGACCATGGTGACTGGAAGAATGATTTCCTGTGGAAGAAAAGACTATAGAAGGAGAAGACTTATAGGATGGGAAATCACAGCAAATTAAAGGCAACCAAAAATTCTTTAGCACTTATACCATTGAGAGGCAGGTCCATGCTTTTGCCCTGAAAACTGAGTGGGCTCTTTGACTGTTTTAACTCATGAATTATTGTGCATGTGACACTGTGCCAGTTTCTGAGCCCATGCCCAAGAGACTGACAACTTTATTTTGTTTCTTGGAACACTTGCTCTTGGAATCTGAAGCTCCATATAAGAAGTATGACTGCTCTGGTCTACTGCACTGTAAGAAAACCCAAGCCATGTGGAGGCATCATGAAGGATGAAGCCATATGAACCATAATGGAGATAGAGAGAGAGAGAGGAGACACAGAGAGACACAGAAAGAAAACCATGTATGAAAGAGCAGAAGCCATCTTGGGAATAGATCATTCAACCCAGACACCCCAGTTGACGGTACTTGCTTCTCTCTGACTTTTTTCTCCTGTTCATCCTTTCTCCGTTCCTGTTTTTCCCTTTTTTTATCATCTTTTCAGTTCCTTTTCCCTTATTTCTCTCCCTGTTTTTTAATTCCAAGTTACTAAGAGTAGAAGTAAGTAAGAGGGCTTGAGGGAAGGGGTTGAGAGGGAAAGAAAAGTACACAGGTTTTTTTTTTTCACTTCCCCTTTGGAGGTGTTTGGACAAGGAATATGGCACATTTTTCTCTTTCTGGGGATTGGAGCATCTCTCCACCCTCAGCCCCTCCGATTTTCTCAGCAATGATGTCTAAAACAGGGATTCTTAACCTTGAAAAACAGTTTCTATTTTTATTGGTTTCTTTATGATTTTGTAGGTGAGAGAAAACCTTGCCATCCCTACAAAGTCAGTTCACTGTGTGATATTTTTCCATTAGAATGTTTAACATAATCGCTTTTGAGAACCATCTATCTGATCCCTTCCCAAATTCCTAACCCACAAGATCCTGAGCAAGATAAATTGGCTGTTTTAAGACATTAAGTTTAGGAGTAGTTCACTACACAGCAATAGATTATCAAATCAGGATCGAGTTGTTTTATACATGCTAATTTTGAGATGCCCATAAATAGTCATAGTTTCAACATATTCCAGCTTTGGGACATTCGACGAAATTTTTTCTAAGGATTAAATGAAATAATATCTGCAGAGAGGTCTAGTTTAATTCTTTCCTATTATAAATTACTCAACAAGTGTTAAATGGTTTTCAATTTTTAAAGTCACCTGATAGTTAAAAAACAGAGGAAATTAAATATGTTATGAATCAGAATGCTGTATGTTTTATGGCAATTAAATCACGCAGAAAGGTAGAGGGAACAAGAAGAAAGGAAATCAAGAATACATACATTAACATCATCCTATTTTATAGTGGATAGTCAATAGATATTCTTTAAATGTGATATTTCATTTTTTTAAGTTTATATAATTTAAGGCTTAAAAGGTAATAACTAGAGTAACCTGAAAAAATGTTTCTAGAATAGGGAGGGAAAAGCAGACCAAATTGGTGCTCTATTAAAAGCGTGATAATTTGTTCTTTTTAAAGCAGAAAATCATATGTTTGTAGCAGTTTTCCACAAAGTGTGTGTGTTGGAGGGGGTGTATGTATAATGGAAAACAATATGGATTATATAATTCACTTATAGAGATAATATTGAATATATATTTCATATGCCAGAAATAAATTTTTAAAGATATGCAATAAATTCTGGATTGTAGGGGAAGGAAAAACTTCTCATTTTTTACTTTCATCATTTTGCAATTTCAAACGACGACTACAAAATACCATGAAAGTAAATTTCCAATTATTACTCAACACATTTTTAAAGCATATGACACTTCTCATCTAACGAATAAAAATGAAAATGCCCACATTTTACTTAAAATTTGAAGTATCTATATAGTCATTAATGTGTTTTTTAAAGTAATCCCCTCTGTGATAACTAGAAGCTTTTATTCTGTCCTCTAAGTCTTTCTGATTCCAGTTTATCCAAAGTTATTTTAAGTCAGCATAAGATGAATTCTTCTCAATTAAAAAATAAAGACTATATTATGCTATACTTAAGAATTCTATTCTTATACTTTCTGAGTAGACTGGACACCTCAAATCTGTCAGGACTAGAGATTCAGAGAGCTGTGGTTACTGTCTTCATTTTCTCCTTTCCCTTCCAATTCAACTCAAAAATTGACCTTTTGACCACAACTGCTACATTTAGCCATGAGCAACACATCATCAATCATACTTTTAAAAAGAGAAAGCTTTCTACAGGCTGTACTACTTTACCAAAACCAAGTCTCTACTAGTATGATGAAACAGAGAACTACTTTGATCATTCAAATCATGTGGGTCCCAAAGCATAATACTTTTCACTAAAATATTTAAATAACTGAGTCAAAAGTGATATTGTTCTTTAAAATGCCTCAAAATGGCACACATTCTCTGATTCTCCTGCTAACAGAAGCTGTTCTGTCTTACCCCATATCTTAGTTCTACATAAGAATTAACCTCATGTCATAGTCTTCATTTTGCCTATGCAAGACCTCTATTTCATAATATCATTATTCATTTATTTTTGTTATAACTATTTATTACTGATTATTTGGTTTATGTTTTCTAAACAGAAGGGACTAGAAACAAACAGGCAAGTAGATGAATCTGTAGTCTTTATGGTGAAATATCCTGAGAGAAGAATCATTCAATAGTCCTTTTGTGGCACTGTCAGAATTATTTTTCAAAGAACTGAACCATAGAGAATTCTGTCACTAGCTCATAGTTTAAATATATTTTATGAAAAGAAAAATAGATTTAAGCAAAAGAAGGCTAAGGAATTATAATGTACTTTAAAAAAAAGTTTAGCTTAAGAAACTAATGCAATACCATAAATGTTTTATTAAAATTCCATCAAGTCCCCATTTTCTTTTTCTGCTTTGCTTTCTTAATCTTTGCAGCTTATGCATTATAACCTACTGTGTATAAAATGTACTTCACCTGTCAGAGGCCTTGGGAAGTTTTCACAGTCTAATGTTTGAGACATTCTAATTTATCACCATGCAAGAAACTATGACACATTTAGTGCATCATTTCCCTGGGGACTGTATTGTGACTTGGCAATGGGGTAGAGAGAGTGACTTGAAAGGTCATTTCTATCTCTTGCTTTTATGCTAAAACATTGAGAATCGGTTGTGTTTGCTTTCTCAGGATTATCGGGCATTTTAAAAGGTAGACATGTAGCCATTTTGGTGTTAAAAGAGGTGATAACTGACAACTCAATATATAAAGTAAAATATGAAAGCTGTGTGAGATTCCAATAATAGATATCATTCACTTCAAGAATATTCGAGCATGACAGAGGTTCCATGACTTGAACCCTCAAGTTCAATTGTTGTACAAGTTAGGAAGACTAAGTACTAGGAAGGAAAAATAACCAGAAAGAGAGTTCGAATGGCTTTCATAATTCCTGCCATTTCAAAACAAACCAAAGAACAATCGCCACAAATTTACTAGTTTGAGAGTTCTGACGGGAGCTCTAAATGGAGATTCTGACAAGGAAGAAGAATCACACGTAGAATCACAGAGCAATTACAGGCATGACTAACTTGAAATAGAAAAATTGAGCCCAGCTGCTTTGTACAGACCACTGGGGAAAGATCTGGGTTTCTGTTGTCTACTGCAATTCTTGGCAAACCTCATCACAATCTAGTATGTGTTTCTATGCCTAGTAATTAAAAACCAACACGTTCCAAGCAGTTGCACAGAGGCTGAGGTCAAAAGACCATGTTAGGACAGCTGAACTAGCTCAGCTGCCTTTCCAGAGGACAATTGCTTTGCATAATTAAACTTTCAAGGGTGTAATTCAAAGAGGAACCACCCCCACCTCCTAAGGCCCATTCTGATACAGTCAAAATTTCTTCTAATGGTATGTTCTTGGAGTGGAGACAGAGTATCAGCATATGACCTTGAAGCCATGTTGAAAAAGAAGTTACATTGGAAAATCTTTTGTTGATTTCTTTTACGTATCTTCCTTCCTCTCTCTCCTCTCATTTACTACCAATCTTTATCTTGTAAGTAAAATTTAGGACAAGCATTCGTTACCACCCTTATTTCCACCAAGCAGCCACATCTCTTTTGTTACCTAATGTAGTAAATCAATCAATAGCAACACTTATGTTGCATTCACCACGTGTCACCCACTAGTAATACAAATGGTGAGAAGGGCATGATCTTTACAGATAGGACTGAGTACTCCCAGTGAGAGAGACAGAGAAGTCAGCAAAAAAATTACAATATCATACATTTGGTACATATGTGTCATGGTGCATACAGGGATAAGGGTTCACACGTTTGGAAGGTCAGAAACTGTTGTCAGGGAGAAATACAATCAACTCTGAGACCAGAAAGAAATGAGTTGGAATTATCTGGGTGAAGCAAGGGTGATTCTCTTCTCAAGCATTTGGAACAGCGTGGGCAAAATGCCAAAGGTGAGTAAGAATTGTCATGTTCCAGGACTTCCCACGGTAAAGCTTTTACCCAAATAACTCTGTCTATACTCTCTACCTTCGCTCCTTTTAAAACACACCACTTCCTCAAGCTTTATCCATTGATGTTGTCTGTATCCTTTTTCTTCTAGCCTTTTCAGGGATTTCTCTCTTACAGTTAGCCTTTCTCCTTCTGTTTTCTTCTGTCCCTCTAATGGGTATCATCTAACCCTTTACACGTACATGTATTAACAATCAAAACAATGAGGAAAAAACATTTCTTGACCCCCATGCTAAGGAGTTTGGTGTTTTATCTGAAGCTATTGGACAACCAGTGAAGGGTATTAAGAGGAAATATCATAAAGGTTGACCCCTTGAAAGCATCATCCTGTCTTTTGTGTAGTATCTATTGTAGGGGGCAAGGCAGGAAATAAGAAGACCTATCAGGAGGCTTGCTAGTGGCCTCATCTAGACAGTGACAGTGGGGAGAGACATTAGATGGATACAGAGAGAGTGACGAGAAGCACAAGAGAAGCTGTGGCTGGATCAGATGATCGGCTCAACCTGTTGAATTTGGGGGTCTGATGAACTTTCAAGTACAATTATTAGACATAGTTATCCAAGGAATAAACTGGTAGGAAGTTTGAAATCTTTGGTCTATGAGGTCCAATCTTGAAATTCTGACAATTTAAACACACACACACACACACACACACACACACACACACACACACACACATCACCTTAAAGCTACCAGGGGAAAATGGGGGGAGAAAGGGAGAAAGCCATATGAATAGTATCTATTAAGAGTGCTACTATATTTCCCAACTTACATATGTTTGAAATCAATTTTTCTCAATTCTTATTCTGACTTGTTGCTAGCTACTTCCTACCACTGGCTTCCCTGCAATACAATTTCCTTGAGTATAAAATAATCGGATTTCAATACAGAATTATAAGATCTCTATCACTTTCCAGCTCTAAAATTCTAAGTGTCTGATTCTCAGACCAATTTTTAATCCTGGAGAAAAAATCCTGTATTTAATTCAAGTAATGTCTGAGCTCCTCAACATGAATCATCTGGCAATCCTTTGATTTAAAATTCCGGGCAAAACTGGGCCTTTCTTTTTAGGCAGAGAAGAGATTGAATTCACCTTCATGGATCTTTTTTAATTCACCCAAAAGCAGTACCTGAGACAAGGTTTTGACCACATGTCAGCTTTTTGAAAAGTAAAAACAACGCTAGTGGGGGGAGAAGCAAATCAGAGAAGCAAAGAAAGAGCCAATAAAGGGTATGTTTTAAAGCCAGCTCCCACAGTGGGTTACTGGAACTTAATCCCACTGAGAAAACTTGGAGGGGGTGAGAGAGCCGGGGGAGTTATACACTACCTTCTGTCAGTCACTGCTCCTGGGCTGTGACTATGGCACATCCAACCAGATGCATGCAAGCCAAAGGGCTCTTCTACAACCATAGACACTATTCAGACAGAAAGAGCAGGTGCTGGAAGTCAGGCAGCAGCAGACTCATAGGGTGAGGGGATACAATTAAGGCCCAGTTGTTGTCTGCTCTACTCCCTCAGCAGAAAAAGTCTAAAACAAAATCTTCACTAGCCCAGAACCTCAAGAACCCCATGCACTGAATAAACTGCAGGTTGGTTCCTGTAAGTTGAAGACACTAGGACTGGCTAAAATGTTCCCAAGACTTTTCAGAGCCATTGCATAGTCTTGTGATGTACATATCTTTCTGGGCATTTACCTTTATCTCATATAAATAGGAATGTAGAGATCTGAATAGTCATTGAGGTAAGAAAGAATTATTATGACCAATATCTAAAATAGAAAATAATACTTTTTTGAATGATTCAAAAATTTTATGGGTATTTCATCAGCTGTGCATTTTATTTCCTGGGAACTTGTTGATATAAATACATTTATTTCAAATTTACCTAATTTATAAGCCTAGTTTTAGAATAGAAATCTGACACAATAATTAGAACTGTCACGTTTACTTCCCAAAATAGTGAAGTTAATTTAGTCATTAAGAATTTTTAAATAAAATTCTTGCTGGTCTATCAAAAAAAAAAGTAACAAGTCCAAGTTCTTTAGTAATTTTACTGTAATTAGTAAAAACTTTTCCTTGTATATTCAGGATGGAGTAAAAATTTTCTAATTTATTTCCTCTGATCTCTTAGAGTCTTCTCAGGATAAATTATACTTGGTCATTTTTCAGAAATAGGAAATAAATGATAGGCAAGTTTCACTTTGAACTTTCCTGCTATAATTTTTTTCTTTTTTAAAACAATATAGGTACATGACAGGGCATCTCTCTAATGATTCTTTTAAATATGTAAGGAAGGGATAAATTCTCACTTTTATCTATGTCCTAGGTGCTTAGCCTAGTGCCTTCTGAATGGCACTCAAAAGGTTTATTTAAAAAACATTATTAATACTCTCAATTTTTTTCCAATTTGGACTTTTAAAGGCTTATGTCTGTATAGTGTCTTATACAAAAGTATGATAGGCAGTGACAATTCAGCTCTGGAAGGTCAATAATCATTTGTCCAAGTATAATTGAGGAAGGGGAAATTTGCTGTATAACTCTTATTTAAGACAAGAACTGGCAAGCTAACACATCTGTCCAGTGTATGAGATGACTGTAATTGATGACATGTCCTATAGATGACCGATGTCCTTGAAACATTGTTTAAAAGACCTTAGTTCTGTAATTACAGTGCATTAAATGGTGCTGCCCCCACCTCCCAAAAAAGATTTGTCCACTCAAAATCTGTGAATGTGACCTTATTGGGGACAAGGTTCTTTGTGGATGTAATTAAATTAAGGATCTCCAGATGAGATCATTCAGGATTATCTGGGTAGGTCCCTATTCCAATACATGCTCTTCTACAAGACAGAGAGAGAAGAGACACACACTGAGGAGAGGCCATATGAAGATGGAGATAGAGTTACGCAGCCACAAGCCAAGGAACGCTGGAGCTCCCAGAGCTACTAGGGATGAGGAAAGATTCTCCCCCAAAGTGTTTGGAGGAAATGTGACCCTCCAATTGCTGGATTTCAGACATCTGGCCTCCAGAACTCTGAGAGAATAAATGTCTGTTGTGTTAAGCCACCGAGTTTATGGTTATTTGTTACAGCAGTCACAAGAAACTAATACTGTACAGGCATTATCTTTTCAACAAAGACTATTTTCAGTCTTACAAGTGACCTTTTGACAGTAGTTTCCATTTTCATATCACCTGAAAACTACAAAAGGTTGTTACTGTGATCCTAGCTTCGACATTTTCAGTTTGAGCAAATATGGCAAAATGACCTGTGTTCCCTGTATATATGTTTTCCTTGAATTCTCAGCACATGGAGTGTGTCCACTTTGAGCAAGGCATGACTATTTGGCTAGTTCTACTCAAAGAAATACAAAACAGAAAGGAGGTACCAGTATATGATTCCTCGTGCTCTTTTTCACCGCTCCGATGACCAAGAGTCTTAGCTGGCTTGACTAAAACAGAATATCACAGACTGGGTGGCTTAAACAAATATTTACTGCTTGCAGTTCTGGAAGCTGTGAGTCCAAGATCAGGGCACTATCACGGTCACATTCTTGGTTAGAGTGCTCTTCCTAGCTTGAAGATAGTCACCTTCTTGCTGTGTCTTCACATGGCAGAGAGAAGGAGCTCTGCTCTCTCTCCCTCTTGCTATAAGGGCACAAACCCCATTATGGGACCCCACCCTCATGACCTCATCTAAACCTAATTACCTCCCAAAGGCTTTACCTCCAAATACCATCACATTGCGGGGTAGGGCTTCCACATGAATTTGGGTGGACACAAACATTCAGCCTATAACATCAAGGAAGCAAATATTGGAATGGAGGTGCCTCTAGATCAACACAGCAGATAGCTGTCCTAGAGAACTTCCAGACCATAATGGACTTGACAAAAACAAGGAATAAATTTCTACTGTGTTAAACTATACAGAGTACTGTGATGTTTATCACCATGGTATAAACTAGATTACTCTAAGAGCATATATAAAGCTAGAATTAAGAGAGTATTATTTTTTAGTAAGAATTCTGCTTATAAGCCAAGGGATAATGCCTTCAGATAAATTTCCTGGGTTACAGCTGTGTGATTTCATAGATTAAAATTCCATTGGGTATAAAGCAACTGGGTGAACATACATTATCATAGGATTTGGCCCATTATACACACAAATTTCCAAAAAAGCACATATTACTAATTAATGCATAATGTGTAACATGTAGAAACATAAAATACAGAAACATTTAAATAATAGCAAATAATTAGATACTATCTGGACCCTGGAAATTTTCTATTTCTTAAAAATATTTTTATTATCTGATTTAGTTTTTGGTTAACATATAATGTTTTAGAGAAAACATGAGTATTTCAACATTCTAATCCCTGGAACCTGTGAATATGTTACTTTATGTGGCAAAAGGGACTTTGCAGATGTGATTAAGAACCCTAAAATGAGGAGATTATCCTGGATTATCTGGGTGGGCCCAATGTAATCTCAACAATGCTTATGAGGGGGATACAGGAGGTCCAAGAGGAGAGAAGATGCTATCTATGGTGCTGGCTCTGAAGATAGATGAAGGGGCCAAGGAATGGCTATGGTCTCTAGAAGCTGGAAAAGGCAAGAAAATGTCCTTCTTCACTAGAGATTCTGGGAGGTCTACCAACATCTTGATTTTATTTCAGTGAAACTCATTTTGGATTTCTGACCTCCAAAACCGAAGATAATAAAAGTGTATTGTTTTAAGCCTCTAAATTTGTGGGAATTTTTGAGAGTAGCAATAAGGGAACTAATACGACTTCTATCTAATTTTTTTTTTACATCGATTTCTGTCTTAGAAAGTTCTAAATTGTTGTCTACCCTCACCTTCTCAGCAATCTGGCATTTCAGTTTGCTCCGTGGGCTTAAATTGTTTTAGGAATTTTCATTTTAAAATCCTTCAACTGACAACGCATCGTGTAATATGCAAACATAAGTTTTAGGGTAATCTAAATTCCGCATACATTATGATAGGAAGAAGAACTGGATCTCTGCTAATATCACCCTGTCCTACATACATAGAGTTCATAATTTTCCCATTTAAAGCAGAAAACAAGGGGTTGGTGGAGAAATACGAGGCTATACTTTCAAGGGGGATTAAGATAATTTGATATAGCAAAAGATATTCCACTCACAGCAATCCTTTATTTTATACCACGTTCTCCATCTTTATAAGAAAAGCATAAACTAAAAAGGAATAAGTTCTTCTTGTGAGTTTTGATATTTGATTATTATTTTTAAGGACTGCTCTTTTTCCAAAATGTCCCCTGACAGACACAAATTTCAATTCCTACAAGGAGTGATGCATTGGACCACTTTTTAAAAATGTTTGAATACAATGTCTTCTTTGGGGTGGGATAGGGAGGGTGGGAGGGAGATGCAAGAGGGAGGGGATATGGGGATATATGTATATGTTTAGCTGCTTCACTTTATTATACACCAGAAACTAACACACCATTGTAAAGCAATTTTACTCCAATAAAGATGTTAAAAAAAAAAAAGTTGTATTTTTCAGGCTGGGAAGCTACAGCCACTACTGTTGCCACCTTTGCCACAAGAGGCACCACTGACGACCCTGCAGGTCACAATGTGGAGTCACTGCTTCTGACAATGCTAATGGCACCACCAGAAGCCAGATCAAATGTCCTCCTGCTTCCTCTGCCTTTCCTTTGCTTCACTTTCCATTGGCAGACACTCTCAGGAAGCCAATTTGCAAGGCAGTCACTTTTTTCCCCAGAATTGAGAAGAAGTAAGGTGTAGCAAGTATCCTGCTACTGCACTTGAAGAAGAGCATAAAGTGTTTGGGTTATGAAAGCAAATTTATTTATATATATAGTTTGATTTACTGAGACATCAGGACGATCCGATTGTTTAAACCTAAGTATAGAAATCACAAATAAAGGCACAAATCAGTTCAGTAAGTGCCGAATCATTCATTATTTTTTCTTTTTCAATACAAGTAATACTCATAAAAAGGAATAAAATAGTGTAATTTGCAGAGATGTGGATTGACCTAAAGATTATTATACAGAGTGAAGTAAGTCAGAAAGAGAAAAACACATATCGTATAATATCACTTATATGTGGAATCTAGAAAAATGGTAGAGATGAACTTATTTGCAAAGCAGAAATAGAGTCACAGATGTAGAGAAAAAACTTATGGTTACCAAGGGGGGAAGAGAGGGTAGGGTGAATTAGGAGATTGGGACTGACATATACACTACTAAGTGTAGAATAGATAACTAATGAGGACCTACTGTATAGCACAGGGACAGGAAACTCTACTCAAAGCTCTGTGGTGACCTAAATGGGAAGGAAATCTTAAAAAGAGTGGATATATGTATACCTATGACTGATTCACTTTGCTGTACAGCAAGAACCTAATACAACATTGTAAAACTATACTCCAATAAAAATTAATTAAGAAAACAAATAATAAATAAGTAAACACCTAGTCTCTGTTCAGTCATAATAAAAATTGCCTCTATCTCATACATCTTCTTTGCTCACTCTTTAACAAAATCATATTCTGCATCCTAAATTTAATACAAAGTGCCTAATGTACCTCACCTGCCATTGGGCATGGTACAACTAGGTAACATTAGCCTGAGAGACTTTTCTCTGGGAAATATTATTCAGTGCTACCGAGGAGAAAGGGGCATAGACTTTACACTGCAGGCTCACCCAATTATGCCCTCTAGTAAAAGGGGGCTTTACTATGAAGGCATTTAAAAATACCCCGCTTATTTCCACAGTCCACAGAAAACACTAATTCAGTGGAAGGAACACAGCTGCCAAAGAGAATGAAAACATAGCTCACCAATATCACTGAAACAAAGAGGGACTGGGTCCGGAAGTTGTTCTGGAGTTAACCAGAAAGTAAAACAATCTGTGATTAGTGAAGAGAGTCCTGTGGTTAGAACCTGGCATCCCATTACAGAAATCTTGAGTCAAAATAATGTAGGACACCCGAGAGTATTTTAGAGACTAGAAAACCAACTCTTATTTCAGACAAGAACTCTTTGCCTAGCTAGTTAAAGAGAAGAACAGGAGAATGATTTTTAAAAACCTGAACATTATATAGAGGATTGTTTCTCAACACTTTTTTCTACCTTCTTTGTGATAAATTAAACATCTCAGCCCCCCTCTAACAATTCCTGGATATTATGACAATTTTAATGAAGACGCCAGTTACAAATTATTGCTTTGTGTCTCCCAACCAGACAAGAATGTCTATCAAGCTTTAGTTTCTGTTATTTGTATTAGGAAAACAATTTAAGTTTTCCATATACAAAGTTATAATATTAAAATGCTTTTAGAAATTTCAAATATCCCTCTTTACCACAGTCCAATAAAGGTTGCATTTCCTAGATACAATTTCTTACCCAAACTTTTATCCTCAGCATATAGTGTTATAATACCTGGTCCTCAAAAAAGTTTGATCAGAGTAAAAAAGCACAAAGAATAGAAAGAACAGGTCAGAATACATGTGTTTTACTCCCAGCTTTGCTGTTCATTATCTGCATGAAATTGGCCTGTTTACCCTTTGAAAAATACATGGATTGTACCATGTAAAATCTTACAGAAATCTGTAAGATCTCTTTGACCACTAACAGTCTATGAGCTTGTGATCATTATTTATGGTTTTGATTCTGTGTAATGCATGCCTCTTTAGAGATGGAAAAATATATACCTTGATAAATGTATAGAAGAAAATCTATAAAAATTAAAGAAAAAATTCTAGTTAAACACAGCAGATAGTGGACACACTTATCTTCTGACTCTAAAAACTTCTAAAATGATAGTTTAAAAACTACAATATATAAGTCCTCAAAAATGAAAAGAATGGAGCAAAAACATCAGTGAACAAAATATTTTGGCAAATATTTGAAAGGCAGAAAGCTGATAAAATAGTGAACTTTTCAGAGATAACGTACTTAAAGTACATTCGAGGCCAGTACTGAAGGCCTTTGGAAGCGGTCAGTTCCAAGGAATGTGTAGATGAGCTATGCATCTAAAAATAGAGGAAGTGATAGAAAATTCTCATATAGATATATTGGACTGCCCAGTCCCTTCTGGAAATTGCTGCCTTGAAAGTTGAGAAAGGAAGGAAGGAAGGAAGTGAAGGACGGACGGAAGTGAAGGAAGGAAGGAAGTGAAGGAAGGGGAAGGAAGGAAGAAAGTGAAGGAAGGAAGGAAGTGAAGGAAGGAAGGAAAGAAAGGAAGGAAGGAAGTGAAGGAAGGAGGGAAGGGCAAACCATAGTTAAGTATCTTATACTCAGGTTGATTTTTGGTTTGTTTGTTTGATTTTTAATAGTGCATGCAAAGTGTGTATGTGTGCATTTGTTGTGTTGTTAATAGGTGTGGATCTACTCTCAGTTTGCTAGTAAATCTGTAAGTCAGATTTCTTCATTAATGTACTGCCATAAATGGGTGAACTCTGTTTTCAAAAAAAATGACACATGGTACATTTGCAAATAATAAATAAAAAGTCACCAGCTCTCTAAGAAGAAAGTGACCACAATAATCTTATGAAAATATAAGGAAAATTTAGCAAATATATGCTAAATTTGCTCCATGATGAAACATGCTCCATGAAGAAACACTAAAGTGTATTGAAACCCCACACTGGGCAGATGAGACAGGAAGAGGTAGCGTTCCCTGGAAAGGGTTACAGTGGAAACCCATTGGAAACAAAAACTCATGATGAGAGCATTTTCTCTTATAAATTGTTGTATTTTTGCCTCTGAATAGAAAGAAAGAAGCACAGACCTCCTTAAGAAAACTGCTTAGGATGAAAGAGGATTATTATCAGATGGGGAAAATCAGAGGCATGTCATAAAATGAGAAGAGAGGCATGATGTAGTAGAGAAACAAAGAGGAAATTCCACTTGTTTCTAATCACACAGAGTTTTGTAAACAATCACTTACATCAGATTGTTTACTGAGGCATAGATAACAATAATGGAGAAACCACAAGGAAAAATAACATGGAAACTTAGGATGGTATTTCAGGAACCTCTTTAAATACCGCATCAAATCTTCTCATCCTCCTTTGATCCTTGTCAAGCCTCGACCACTGTGGGGACCATGCTACGGACTGAATTGTACCCCCCAAAATTCGTATGTTGAAGTGCTAAACCCAAATGTGACTGCATTTGGAGATAGGGCCTTTAGGAGGCACTTAAGGTTAAATGAGACCATAAGGATGGGGTCTTAATCCAATAGGGTTGGTGACTTTATAAAAAGGGGAAGAGGGGGACTTCCCTGGTGGCCCAGTGGTTAAGAATCCGCCTGCCAGTGCAGGGAACATGAGTTCAATCCCTGGTCCGGGAAGATCCCACATGCCGCGGAGCAACTAAGCTCGTGTGCCACAACTACTGAAGACCACACGCCTAGAGACCGTGCTCCGCAGCAAGAGAAGCCACAGCAATGAGAAACCTGCACACTGCAATGACGAGTAGCCCCCGCTCACCGGCACTAGAGAAAACCACACACAGCAATGAAGACCCAATGCAGCCAAAAATAAATAATAAATAAAATAAATAAATAAATAAAAAGAGGAAGAGGAAAAGATGTCTCTCTGCCACATGAGGACACAGCGAGAAGGCGGCCATCTGCAAGCCAGGAAGACAGTTTTCACTAGAGCCCCACTGTGTCGGCACCCTGATCTTGGACTTCCGGTCTTCAGAACTGAGAAAATAAATCTCTGGTGTTTAAGCCACCCAGACTGGTATTTTATTATGGCAGCCCTAGCTAACTAATGACCAGCTGTTTGGGCTGGAAGAGATCACCCAGGGGCATCAGGAAGTGCCTCTCTTCCTCCCTCTGCACATCTTACCTCCCACCCTGAGACATCCCAGTCGACACTGCACAGATTATGTGGCTTCTTAGAGGATGGTCCTGTACAATTAAGCATTCACTCTTAGTTGTAGGCAGAAACTTTCATTTGGCTTTCTCTTTTCCCTTTGCTCACTTCCCTTATGACTCAGTCTTTCTTTCCTAGGATTACAATCCAAGTAGTAGCACAAAATCCTTTCCCTAAGCTTTGATTTCTAGGGAAGCCAGGCTAAGCTGATTGATATGAGAAATGGCCCTAGAAAGCAGTTCTTCAGTTTTTAGGATTACTGGCTGGATTACTCACTCATGTGACAACAATAAGGATCACTTGGGGTGGTAAATTGGGTGGAATAGCCCTGTCAACCATTAGAATCACGATAACAGACTTGTCACTGTAGTTAATGGGAATAAGATATATGTGGACGGCGAATTGCCAAGCTAGGCAATGACGATAACTTTAATGGTATGAGGGCAAATAATAATTAAAAAATGTGGAAGTGGGCTGGCTATTTTTACCATTATTGGAACACCTTAAAAAAGAAAATAAAAGTATCAGGGAACCAACTGCCAACTCAAGGCATTCTGTGTTAGCTAGAAAAGCTTCCATGGCAGCTTTTATGGAAACTCTGTACTCCTAAAGTCCCAGGAAAAATTTACTGAAAATCAGCCACAGGGCTAAATTAAAAGAATGAGAAATCTGCAACAGACATGGAACTCACAGTTTCTCTTCTTATTTCAAAGCAATAGAGAGCCTCAGTGCTCTTTGGGTGAAAAACCAAAGAAACTTAACACTCTGATTCTCCAGAACTTTCCAGGTCAAAAAAGAAAACCCTTCTTCTTTTCTACAAATGAACAGATTCCCTTTTCCTGAAGGCAATGAAACAACTTCGCTTCAGGAAGCTATACCTTGTGAGGCTTGTTTTCCTCAAACTCAAACAGACCATCCCCCAACTGTCATTTCTTTCCAGGCTTGTAAATAGGTCAGGTTTCAGTATAGCCTAGGTGGGAAAGCCCCTGCTTTGAGTGGAAATAATTTACTCAGTGAAGAAATTGATATGTCTACTTAATATATATGTGGAGAACAGAGGAACGCATGTAGACATGGATCTTAAGGATGTTGGACTATAGAATACATAGCTGGTAGTAGGAATTTTATTGTCATATAGGGATACTCACTTTTTCCTTGCAATTCATTGTTCTGACACCTAAAGCAGCTCCTGATAATCTTGCTTACATGAAAATAAACTTCAATATTCAGGGTGGAAATACAGAAAATTTTTTGATTCGGGTTTGATCAAAAGGTCAGAAGGTTCAGAGAGGTGAAAATATTAGAATGGATTTAGTCTGTATGATGGGAGAACAAGCCAACCTACTCTGATCCTTTAGGTGACCCAAAGGATACTTCCTCAGTAGGGCCATAAAGAATGCACTAGGCATTGTATCTTTAAGAAGCTCCATTCTCCTTATTATGGAGTTGATGGTGGGGAATATTGGCATGGAACTGATGTCTGTAGTAAAAATGGGGATGATGGGATTCTGGAATGGTAGAGCCCAGGTGACAATACTTAACTGTGAGAGCTAAAGTGATTTAATTACTTCTTTGGGTATAAAAAAGCCTGAATGGGTATGTCTAAATCACTGGAATCTTCAGTGACAGCTGATAGGTCATGATGTTCCTAGGGGCATGATAGACAAATAGCAAAATGTGGTGTTTCTCGACTTTATAATTTAGAAAAAAATCAAGAGCTGAGAAGCAGAAGGTTGATGTCATCCATTGAAATAGAATATCATGGACCTTCATGGACCACATGCCCAAATCCCAATAACTGAAGTGGAATTTAATTTTTCTCGAGGAAACAACCTACAGTATCACCACAAGTGTATATGGAAAGTTTTCTCTGATCCTTCCTTTATGGGATGAAGGTTATTCCTGAGGTACCTATGCACTAAAATTCTATGAGGCAATTCTTCACTACTGGCTTTGTATATAGAGGGAGCCATGTGACTAGGAATGTGGGTTGTCTCTCTAGGAGCTGAGAGCCAGCAAGGAAACAGGAAACCAGAAGATGGATCTTACAGCTGCAAGGACTGGATTCTGCCAACAGCCTGAATGGTCTTGGCAATGAATTCTTCCCTGGAGCTTCTAGATAATAATGCATTCCAACCAATACTTTGAGTGTGAGACCCTGTGCAGAGAACCCAGCAGAGCAGATCCCAGACTTCTGACCTACAGAACTGTGAGATAATAAACACTAATAGCATACAGTTGTTTTAGGCTACTAAGTGTGTGGTTATCTGTTTCACAGCAATAGAAAACTAATACAAGGTAGAATCAAAACCAGTTCATCTTCATATTGCAGAAGAGCCATGTATGTTCACTATTTGCCTTAGAATTATGTTAACTTTTCTGCTCTCTGTCATGTTATACTACACGGTGACCTCAATTGCCTTGATATTCCTCAAACACAATAATCTATCATATTGATAGCATTATGCTAAGTGGACCTGTGAAGCAAAAAGTAGAAAATGATTAATGCCATTGTCCAATTGCATTATGTTATCAATATGGTGGACAAGCATGATATTTTATGGAATGGAAAGACAATCAAGATCCTTGCAGACTAGACAATGACAGAGGCCTAGAGAGTTGGGATAGCTATAAGGTAGGTCAGTGAATAGCCAGAAAATTGAAAGCTCACTATTGGTTGTTGTCTTTACTAAAGGGCATAGAGAAAAGAGTTTTCCAGATCAATAATTGTGTACTAGGTACCAAAAACTATGTTGACTTGTTCTAATAAAGAAAACACATCTAGTACACCATTTGCCATTGGAGTCACTACATGATAAAATTGATGATAATCCATTGTCATTCTCCAAGGCCCATATCTTTCTGCACGGACCAGATAGGTTATTAGAATAAGAATGTAGTAGAAATCACCAGCTCTGCATCCTTCATGTCCTTGAAAAATGACGCTAATCTCTGCATATCCTATAAGAATGCAGTATTGGTTTTGGTTAGCTAGTTTTCTAGGTAGAAACAGATCTAGCAGCTCCCCTTAAACTTGTTCTACCATAAGAGCTCACACTGCACTTGTTGGAGAATGAATATGAGGATTCTGCTTTTTGCTAAGTGTTTACACTAAATGATGCATTCTGGAACTGGGAAAATAACCATTGGATACGTTCAGAAACCAAACAGAACTACCATAGGTGAATCTCAGGAAAAGACCATTATTTACTGGGCCTTCTATGCCCCTAACCCTACTAGCTGACCATTCTGGATTTCTGGAGAACTAGAATCAGTATAGAGTCAATTTCAAGTAATTCTTAAAAATTTGGGAAGTATATCCCTTTTCTCACTTCACAGCACCCTATTAGTGACTAAATTTTGATGCCAGGAAGCTGAAACTTCTCAAGTGGGTCCTTGGGAGTAATGGGTAGTTGTACCACTCCTACTTCCATACCTAGGTGTTCAGACCCATGTTCTATCTTTAATGGACACACCTTGAGAGAATAGCTTTTGATATAGGATTTGTACTGTGTCTTAGAATATGAAACCCATCCATGTAAGGTATCTCCACCAACCTTTTACTCAGCAATGCCTTCAAAAAGTGGTGTACTTTCAGTAGCTTTTGGATGGTGTGGTAAGACCATTAGATCCCATGATCCTAAACCCATTACCACACTCCCTTTGAAGTATAGTGAGCCCCTTAGTTTAAAGCATTATTAAATATTAAATATTTAAATATTAAAGCAATATTAGCCAGTATCTGTACCAGTGAATCAGTCCCTTTGTAAACCTTGTATAGTGGTGCAGGCAGAAAAAGCAAACTGGTAGCTGGAAATGTGTTATTTCTGGCAAAGATCAATGGCTGCTGCTTCCAGGATAGAAGAAGCACAGCAACATGGTGTAATCAATTTACCAGCAAGCAGCTGGTAGTGCAATGTCAAGTTTCAGCATTGGTCTCTGTTGCTAGTAGGTTACCTAGGTTAGGAAGCAGTAGTTGGGCCTGGGATTCTTAGGGAGATAAGAAATGTTTTGACAACAAAAGGCATACTATGAATTTAATATATAATATGAATTATCTTACATCTAGGCAGTAATGATTCAGAACCTAGTAAGTCAATGTACTGCAGATGGGTATCCAGGGTTTCCAGAAATCCTGCTTTGCTATATAGAAAAGATGTTTATTGATAAAGCCTATGAGGCATATGTGCTCTGATGCTCATATTAGCCCCTCCAGATTAACTTGCTTCCTCCTCCACCTTGGTTTCTGAAGCTTCCCTCTATCAAATACCTTAATGGACTTCTTTGCCCACATTGGCTTTGGCTAATAGAGATTCCTGGAAGAAAACTGGAGAAGGGGAGTGAGCTTGGGATTTTTATCCTCACAGATCCCTACCCGCAAGCTTTGTGTCCTTTCAGTTTTCAGGAAGAACTATCTCACTCTTTCAGCTTAGAGGAGCAAGGTATTTCTAGCATTAAGTTCTGTACATGACCAAACCTATGTAGAGGGTCCATTTATTAAACCCTCTCCAAAGTATACTAACTTGTGTGTGCCATCTTTTTCCTGTTGGGACTCTGATACAGTGTGTGAAAAAAACGGGGGTAGGGAACTCTAATGAAAGTGAAAAATGGAAACCAAGAGATTCTTTTCAATTAACAAGAAAACGGATAAAAGGTTTCCGGTAAAAGTGTTTTATTGGTACTGAAGTGAGAACCCGGGCAAAGGGTAAATCCCAACAAGTGTAATTAAGTGATAATATGCAATTTCTTGTAAGAAAGACTTTAAGATTTGAAACTCCAGGAACACTAAGTTAAAGTTAGATGGAATCTATTTTCCCTGATGTTGTTATTAAACTAGCTAATTGTGTATATTCATACCAGAGGAGTGATACAATTAATTTTTAAGTATAAATCCATAGTTTCCTCTACTCGACCTCAAATAGGCAAATATTTTCACTGTTGTCCTATTGTAATCCCCATCCATCTTATGGTTTATTTGTCATGTATTACTGCAATAGTAATAGATAACTAACAATACAAAACATCACTAGTTTAAACAGTAACTGTTCATTGCTCATATGTATGGAGTCAGCTGTGACTAGACCAAGTAGCTCTGCTGATCTTGGCTGGGTTTGCACGCGTGATGGCTGGCTGGCTGTTGGGTGACTCAGCTCTGCCCCACATGGTCTCTCCTCCAGTAGGCCAGCCATGGCAACTTCTCATGGCAGTGGAAGAACTGCAAGGGCAAAAGTGGAAACACAAGAGGACTCTTGAGGCTCTGATGCGGAATCTTACAACCCCTTCAATCCTATTCTACTTAGCAAAACAATGTATAGGGCCAGCCCAGATTCAATAGATGGGGAAATGGTCTTCACCCCTGTAGTGAGAGAAAGAGCAAGATCATCCGGTAAATGAACTGAATGTGGAGAGGGAAAAGTATTGGGGACCTTAATTCACTTGATCTACCCTGTATGGCTTTTTTCACACCTAACCCTGAATATGAGGACCAGCTGTGCAGCTCTTTCCATTATCCAGTACTCATGTCTTCAAAAGAGTCATTCCCATTTTAGACAATTAAGACTATAGGTTCTTTGGATTGCAAGGAACAGAGATGTAAGAAATGGAAGTTTACACTAACCAGGGAGTAGGAGAAAGTGAGTAATTAGCCTCAGGCAAAGCAGGGCCCGTATGCCAGACACTGATGGCAGGCAGACATCAGGGCTATGAGCTTTGGATTCAGGGAGCTGATTGCCTGATCAATCTCCATCTCTTTGCTTCCTGCTCAGATCCATGATTAACCTGCTCCTCTTTGCAGTCACTTAAATATGCTTCCCACGGGTCCAACAAGTCCCCACCTCTCTGCTCTACTCAGTAGACTTGATGGAGCAGAGACCAGCTGGGAGGAGCTCTCCTGAGCAGGGTGGAAATAGTGGGTCACCGTGAGACTGCCAGCAGTCAGGTCTGGCAGGAGGCCTAAAACAATCTCCAGTTATAGAACAGGTGCTTTCCCCATCACTACCATCATTATCATAAAGACTGCTTTCCCCTTTTTTTTTTTTTTTTTTTTTTTGTGGTACGCGGGCCTCTCACTGTTGTGGCCTCTCCCGTTGCGGAGCACAGGCTCCGGACGCGCAGGCTCAGCGGCCATGGCTCACGGGCCCAGCCGCTCCGCGGCACGTGGGATCTTCCCGGACCAGGGCACGAACCCGTGTCTCCTGCATCGGCAGGCGGACTCTCAACCACTGCGCCACCAGGGAAGCCCTTGCTTTCCCCTTTTAATGACTCAAAAACTGTGCATGAAATGAGCCATAGAGGAAATATAAATTCCTGATGCATCTGTACACATGAGGAAATGTCCTCCCTTTACTAAATTGTTACTTACTGTAACAATAGCAGCCGTTATGGTAACAATTTCATTTCCTCAGTGATTTACAATTTTTTAGAACATTGCCCCATATTTGTTTTATTTTTCATCACTGTTTCTAGCTATAGCCCGTCTGTGCAAACCTGGGCAACTTTCTGCCCTTCTCTGGGCCCAGCTCCCACCCATGGGCCACATAGCAGTCAGAGCGACTCCAGTCTGGAGGGCTCCAGTGGCAATCAGACCTATGTCCTCCATCTCAAAAGGAGAGAGTCCCAGGGTAGATTTAGGGAGGCTTGAGGCTGAGGTAGAGAATATTTTATTTTTGTATTCATTATGAACCTCAAATGTTATTGTTTATTAAAACGAGTAGGGTATTTGTTAAAAATTAATATTTCAGCACCTCCTCTCAAGTCTGAGTGTGAAGGCCAGGAAATCTGAAATTTAGACAGTATCCCAGGTGATTCTGATGACTATTTCTATTCTATTTGACTCAGTCATTAGATTTGTGTACAGCAAATAAAGGCAAAGTTTTTTTCCAGACCACTACATACTTGATGGTGTAAGTAGCCATAAAGGATATTCACTACTTATATAGGTCTTAGTAAGTACATCAGATTAGGGGTTTGGGATTAAAATATATACACTACTACATATAAAATAGATAACCAACAAAGACTCACTGTATAGCACAGGGAACTATACTCAGTATCTTGTAATAGCATATAATGGAAGAGAAAGTAAAAAAAGAACATGTATATTTACATATATATGTATAACTGAATCACTTTGCTGTATACCTGAAACACAACATTGTAAATCAACTGTATTTCAATTTAAAAAATTTTAATGCAAAAAAAACCTTCTGAAACAAAAATTGACCTCTGTTACTTGTTTTTCAAAGCACACTAAATTTTGTTTTACAAATGAAACAAGGTAATCTAGTAAAATATAAATCATTATCTCACATTTAACTATAAAGTTTAATACACCTTTTTTTCAGCTTATTATTTCTATTCAGAAACTTTGGGGGTGGAATCTACAAACTCAAATTTAGTAGAAATGCTTACCTCATGAAGTTCTTCAGAAAAGAAAGGAACTGAACATCCACTTGGCCTCTAGTCTATGGGAGGTACTTTGACAAACATCATCTCACTTATAAAAACGGCCTGAATGTAGTGGTCGGGGAGTTGGGCTTGGTGGTCCTCTACCTGGATTCATGTCTTGCCTCTGCCACTTTGGGCATGTTAATTTCTCTTCTTCCATCTTCTTATCTATAAAGGAGGGCAATAATGTGACCAACCTCATAGGATACTTATATAGATGAAGGGAATTCAGATAAGCAAAACCTATAGAGCTAACATACAGTAAATGCAAAGGAAATACAAGCTATTATTGTCATTGTATAATTACAATCTCTATTCATTATTACTCAATGGGATATTTTAAGGTTTCTTAAAATTAAATTTACCTATTATTTGGCTTAATTAAGGTTGGCAAAAAAATAATACAGTACTGGTATATGGTAAATTGGCTTAAGACTGTATTTTTATTGTTATTGCCATTTTTTTCATCTATCTTTTACCTGAGTGGAAGGTATGATACCTCCATCAAGCTACCATCGCCAGACCCTACTTCATGCTATAGACTCCTCAAAGACCTAGTCATAAATCCTGAAAAAAATGAATTCTGCTACTCTCTATTATAAAGAGGAAAATCAAGGATTCTCTCTTACCTTCTGATGAAAGATTTTTAAGATTAACTTCTTCATGGCTTGGTTTCAATCTCTTTACCATGGAATACCTCCGGGGTAACAGCTATTTTGCATTTTAACTAGCAGCCTCCTTAACCTTCTGTCTGGCATTTGAAGATCTCTGGCTGTGACTCTAATAAAGGGCAAACCCTAGGGGAAGTGAAGGGCAGTCCTTCCTTTGTCTGTATTTGTTACAGCCTTTTAGGAGGAGAACAGGGAAAAGGTTCTGCTTAATTGTGTACCTTCAAGTTTTAGCAATCCCATGACATATCGGAGTGCTTTTCTTTTATGATTTCAGCTTTGCTCTTGCATTTCCTTTACACATTCCTCCAATGGAAAGCGAATTTTTATGCTTTTATAGACTGATCCAGCTCAGAGTCAAAGCAAAGGTTGACAATCAAAGGCTAGGATGGCATTTGAAAAGAAGATCATACCTATGGGGTTCACAGTAGGAGTTCTCTGAAGCCCTTGAAGGTCTCTTTTGAAAGCAGCCTTCTCTGCATATCATTTGTTACTAAAATGCTAATACTCTACTGTTAGTGCTCAAATTGTATTCCAATTCTCCGTGGGCTTTATGTACACTGTCCTCTGCATTGTTCACAGACCTAATATTCAGACTGTTGGACAAAGTACTGAGGCTTTGTTCTGATCTGATAGCCACTCCCTCTCCTTTAGGGACATTTTGCTGACTGATGTGTATTATGCAGCCAGAATGGGATTACACATAATGCCTCTTCTTGCTTAAACATATTGGCAGTGAGATTAGATATTATAATGCATGCATTCTCCTTTCTCTGTGGAGATGAGACTGCTAATTCCTTACCTCTAGGGCTTTTAGATATACGGGAAAGTTTTGGTTTCTTTGATTTTTTATTCACCCATCTCGTCTCCTCTCTGACTTATTCCCTTTGCCGTTAGAGGCGGGTGAGTATGAAGCCATAGTATTCAAATAGCTCCATGTGTTACAAGTTCTAAACAGTTGCAAGCCTCTTTTTTGGAGGGGTCAGGATGTGGGGGGCATAGGAAGAGAATATAAGACAAAAGTTGGAAGGTGCTTATAGGAGGGCAAAATTTTCTTTCTCTTTCATTCCTTATATAGAAAGGGTGTTTGATGATGTCAGGGTGAAAAAGAGAGTGTCTTTAGTAGCTTAAAAGTATATCAGCTTTGATTTGCATTTCTCTAATAATTAATGATGTTGAGCATTCTTTCTTGTGTTTGTTGGCAATCTGTATATCTTCTTTGTAGAAATGTCTATTTAGTTCTTCTGCCCAATGAGATATCATCTCACACCGGTCAGAATGGCCATCATCAAAAAATCTAGAAACAGTAAATTCTGGAGAGGGTGTGGAGAAAAGGGACCCCTCTTGCACTGCTGGTGGGAATGTAAATTGATACAGCCACTATGGAGAACAGTATGGAGGTTCCTTAAAAAACTATAAATAGAACTACCATACGACTCCGCAATCCCACTACTGGGCATATACCCTGAGAAAACCATAAT